>NC_056730.1:550818422-551175922 GCF_019279795.1 Protopterus annectens | reverse complement strand
CAAAAGAGAGTAAAATCCTATGAGCGCAGGAGATCCCTGGTCAGCCTCAGTAAGAAGCTGAGATCCCTTATAACATCCTCCAAAACTAGCTATGAAAACAAAATTGCCACTGATTCTAGGGACAACCACAAAGCAATCTATAGCTATGTCAAGAATCTCAATGGCAATATCCAGATCTGCTCTAAATTACAGCACAATGTCACAAAAATTACAGAACCTACTGATATTGCCAACATCCTGGCATATAGGTTCAGTGCTAACTTTACCCCCCTCTCACCCCCTAAAGGGCCCATATCTATACAGGAAGAATGCAGAGTCCCTGTAATCACAACTGCGCAGGTAAAAGCTGCACTTTCTAAAGCCAGAAACACAGCATCCATGGACCGGACAACATTCCAATCTGCGTTTTACACTAACTTCCGAACAAACTGGCTCCCCACCTAAGCACCATGTTCAATCATAGCCTCATGTCAGACTTTGTGCCCAATGAATGGTGCACAGCAACAGTTGTCCCACTCCACAAAGGGGGAGCCACCACTGATCCCGGTAACTATCTCCCTTTTAGCCTGACTAGCCTGAACTCATAAATAAAGACATTGGTAACCTCCAAACTCTGGACCCTACCCAGTTCGGGTTTTTGAAAGGCAGATCATGCCTCCTGATCCTGATCGACTTCTTTGAGGCAGTCACCAAAGCCGTAGACGAGGGTAAGGTGGTTCACACAGCGTATCTTGACCTTGTCAAGGCTTTCGACGCCATCCCCCATTCTGGAATTATAGCTAAACTCACTACACTAGGTGTAAGTCCCTAAGTCACAAGATGGGCTGCCAACTGGCTCACTGACAGAACCCACACTGTAAAACTTGCAGACTCCAAATCTGACTTCAAACCAGTGACAGTTGGAGTACCACAGGGTTCAGTCCTGGGACCTCTCCTGTTTGGTATCTACTTCTCTGAAGTACAGGCTAACACAGAAGGCCTTTGGCTAATGAAGTTCGCAGATGACTCCAAACTAGGAGTCATAGTCAAGTCCCCAAATGATGTGGACATTCTACAGAAGGGCCTCACTGAGACAGATGTCTGGTGTCAGAGCCATGGCCTCAAGCTCAATGCCAAAATGTGCATTGTCATCCCCTTTGGTAAAAACTCTGTACCCATGAACTACCACATAGGCATCAGTCTTCTTAACGCCGAATGTGTGATAAGAGACCTTGGGACCTAGGTGGACAGTAGTCTCTCCTTTGATAATCAAATCGCCACAGTAGTCAGGAAATCCTTCTACATGGCAAACCTTATCACAAAAAGGTTCTCATCCAGGAAAAAAGAGGTTATTGTTCCCCTCTACTCGACACTCATTAGACCCATTATAGAGTACAATGCCCCTTTTGGAAATATACCTTACAAGACATCTTCAGCAGCTGGAAAGGCCACAGAAGTACCTCACAAAGAGGATTACTGGCCTCAAACAGATGTCCTACACTGACCATCTCAAAGAAATCCAGCTTTACTCCATAGCACATTGCCTACTCTGAGGTGATCTCTGCCTAACATATAAAGCTATGTCAAATCCAGAGCTGTTGGACATGCTACACCTAAAGAAATCCCAATCCCTCCGAGCTACACGCTCTAGGGACCTAAACCTTGTCACCACAATAAACAGAACATGCTGTAGGGATAGATTTCTATCCCAGAGACTTCCCATACTCTGGAACAAGCTACCCATCTATGTCAAGCAAAGTTCCTCATTAGTACTCTTCAAGAAAAATCTTGACGAGTGGATGGGAAATAGGAAATACACCCCGGGGATCACTTCTGTTGCTCTGCTCGACAGGGACACAGGAAACTATCTTTCTTGGGTGGCGTAAGCCAGGGAACCTTGTTGGCTAGGCTTACTTAGGCCCTTGGGCCGATAGCCTAGTACCTACCTATGAAACTATGAATCCGAGGAGTATCTTTCCTCAGGGACAAAATCTCACTAGCCAGGGGTTGAAGCTGGAGAGGCCAAATCCCAATGTAATGGCTGACCATCTGCTGAGAATTAGTAGCTAAAACAGGAGCTAATTTCTTAGACAAATCTGTACCAAAAGATTGAAATGCTGAAAATAAATATTTATCAAAGTGCAGCTAATGATCACTAGAAAGAGAAATATGCTTAGTCTCATGATTCATTTTTCTACGAACAGGATCACAACTGCCAGCATATAACCTTCAGTAAAGACTCCACCATTTAACCACTAAACGTTTATTAACAAACTTGCATACCAGTTTCGGCTATCCAGCCTTCATCACTGCATTTCAGCTATCCAGCCTTCATCAGTGCACTCTGAATGCATTGATGAAGGCTGGATAGCTGAAACTGGTATGTAAGCTTGCCAATAAATGTTTAATGGTCATATGGTGGAGTGTTTACTGAAGATTGAGTGTGGGCGGTTGTGTTCCTGTTGCATTAATGAATTATTCAGCCGTGCACCGTGTTGTACTTGCATGGATTTTATGTTTCCTTTTTCTAGGAAAACCGTCTGAAAAGGAATGTGCACATAAGCAATCCCTTCTATGGGAAAAATGTTCCTCAACAAAGTGTGCAAGAGAATGCCACCCGGTCCCTTCCCCTCAAGCAAATAAGGGTGGCTCTCTCTGTACCAACAATGGGGAAAGGAACAACCCACTCCATACAAGGGCTAAAGAAATAGTGTACATTGTTTTATATATATATATATCGATAGATATGAAGGAAAAATGGACAGTATTTCCCAATGGGTAACTTATCCACTCACCCAGTAAGCAATCCCTTGGCAGGATATCCTTAAGCCATTGCAGCAGCGATCTAATGAAGAATATTTCCCATGATACTTTTTACCAGATGGTGACATTCTGGTCTACAGTATTGTCACTAGACCACTGACTTATTTATTTGCATTTGGTACACGGAAAGGAACAGCTATCACACTGTTGCAGTGACACCTGAAAAGAGAAGCTCCAGTTATCACTGCAATACAGGTGCTGCTTTCTTTTACATTCCATACTTTTTCTTTCTTTTTTTGTCTGTAGTGCTCTTGATAAACATTGTGACTTAAACTTTTATTCATGCTGACTCACATTTTTTAAGACAACCATACATGGTGATTTAAACATGTCTCTTTTCACTACACATTGTTGAGTTCTGAGACTGCATATTTAAATGCCTTCTATTTTTCTTTGTCTTCAGCTGTGTTTAAAAGTAATGGGGGACCATTATTTGGGTGCGATCACCCGTGTCATTGTCTGAAAGCAGTGATGTTGTTATGGTTCAGGGTGTATTTTATTTGTGTGTGTGTTTTCCATTTTTAGCATAATTGGCTACATTTTTCAAACTTCTTTTTGATTACATTGTTTTAAGACTAGGATACGTTTACTAACCGGCTTCTTTTTTTGCTACAAGGGTGATTGTTATCTACAGCAAGTGAATGTAACTCATTCTAATATTCTTATACAGAATGTACACAGATAAATTAAGCCCTCCTGATATGGACAGCAGTTGCTGCTTATACTTGTGTTAGCATAAGTGCTGAAGCACTGCTTTACTGCTAACAATTTGTAAGCATATTATTTGTATGAATTATCCCACTGTTGCTGCTAAGGTGCTATGCCAGCTGTTGTAATTATTAATGACCATTTAATTTTATTTCTCACAAATAATATTTTTTGATTTACACAAGTAATGACTAAAAAACACCTAATAGTGAAAAGATGGATATTATTTATTGGGTCCCCACTGAGAAAGGGATCTGCCAAATTAATCTTCCTAATTAACAAAGTGAAGTCAGTCAATCAAATCCTCCTTTAGAGGTACAACAGCTAAACTAAAATGTAGAGTACAAGATTTATTTACACAATATATCAGCAGGCTGTCTCATTGTTTACAAGTTGTACATGTCTAAGTTAAGTGTGGGAAGAGAACAACAGAAGTACAAGAAAGCTTAGCATAAGAATTTGTGTCATCATAATCATCCTATTCATTTGACTGCAAACTTGCACATTGTGGAAGAGGTAAAGTGAAGGCTTATCATGATGCTGGTATCCATGCATGGGCCCCCTCAGATTATCTATAATATGATCCCAGTTATTCTCATTAGGGGTAAGATACATATAATTATCGATCATGGCATAGGTAAGGCCAATGTATAACCAAATGTGATAGGTTATTTAGAGCACAAAAAAGGAAACTGGTTATGCTTAAAATGTCCCGCAAAGGCAGCTAACCTAGTACGTAACAATGAAACTATGGTGAGTTGTCCAGCTGAGTTTACACACTGGAACTTTTTAGCTAAAGAATAATGTCAGTGGTGAGCATGATAGTTACGCTAGTATTTACTCATCCATTATTCATAAACATTCAGTGCAGTCTGGGATTCAGGAAAGGGAAGTAAAACTTTGCTAGTCACTGACAGAAAAATATAAATGCTAATCTGAAACCTTGTCGGAGACTCCACAAGTGGTGTGTTTTAATGGTGTTGGGCCTAACCATGTCTTACCATTGATTCTGTACAGTATGCTACACTGTCAGAATCCACACTAAAGGAGTCACTATATTATCCAGAATTTCCATTTGCTTACTCTAACTGTAAACCACTTAACAGTTAGCTTATCGTGTAGTTGTAGTTATTATGAAATTTAAAAGTTTTAAGCAAGTTCCTCAAAATCTATAGTGTGGTAGTGGATGCAGATAATTACTTTTGTATTTCATTGGGGGATTGGGTTGGTGGGTGGGACTGGGGTTAGAGCCATAGGTCACAAAATATATGTCACCTTGGATCACAAACCTCCTTGCTACAGCTCCAACTCAGGCAAGTACCCAAGTCAAATCCACTGTAAATTATTTCCCATATTTTGCAATTTACCAGTACCGGTAGGCCACAGCAGGCATATTTACTGTTGTTTGTTTGTCTTTTCGGCTTTTCCCAGTTAGGGGTCGCCACAGCGGAACTCCAGTCTGCTAATGATTGGCAGTAGATTTTTTTTTTTATGGTGCTGAGTTGCCAGCCCGACGCCCAACCTTCAGCGAAGGCACGCCCATTCATGCATGTCTTTCGAAGGCCACTCGACCACGGGGAGGACATGCAGACTCCACACAGAAGGCACTCCAGCCAAGAATCAAACAGGAGAACCTCTTGTTGTGAGGCAACAACGCTACCGCTGTACCACAGCGGCTTACCATATTTACTGTTGTACTAAACAGAAAAATCAATTTACAAATATCTCTTAAGTTAATGGTAGACAAAGATTATGTATTTAAATCAAACTCTTTAAATAACTACTCAGCAAAATTATTTATTGTCATTATTTTCTCATGTACATCAACTTTTTAAGTGAACACTATTTTCATGATGAAAAACTTGATATTACTCTGGCTGCAATGCAATAAATCAGAACAAGTAGAGTCAATAAAGTAAATGGATTCCAATTCCTTTACAAGAAAAAAAGTTGGCAAAATTGAAGTGTATTAACCCACCACTGAGTTCGCGCATGAATGGGTGTGCCCACAGTGATTGACATGCAGGAGGGCGGGGAT
The DNA here is from genome assembly GCF_019279795.1 of Protopterus annectens. Classification (NCBI taxonomy): domain Eukaryota; kingdom Metazoa; phylum Chordata; order Ceratodontiformes; family Protopteridae; genus Protopterus; species Protopterus annectens. The sequence continues at coordinate 551,170,374 of NC_056730.1, read as the reverse complement.
TAACAACTGCAATGTGCCGTGATTGACACGCAATGCTAATGGCCTTTCTATTTAAATAATATAACATAAACATCGTGTTGAAAGTGTAGTCATTATGCTAAGTATGAATCTACCCCATTGTTTCGAGTCATTATCACATCAAAATGCACTGTTAATATCTGAAAATGTTAGCTTTTGACACATCCTTAACATGCAGACATCAAATTGTTTCAGAGAAGGTCTGCTGTTATCTGGAACGAGGGCACATATGGTGCCCAGTTATCTAGACGAGTATATGTGGAGATTGAAGTACGGACATGACTTTGACACTTTGCTTCTGTGTCATATCAAAGAGTACCAGGAAGCTCAAGTAGTGGATCTGGATGAAGGCTCTGACAAGGAAAATGAACTGCCTTGACTGTATACTTAATTTTGAGTCGCTTCATAACATGCTTCCTGATGTGGTGTTAGAAGTTTGGGTACATCCCTTCATCCAACCATCCAAAGCATCTGGTGGGTTAATACACTTCAATTTCGCCAAAAAGTTCGCTTTTGACATACTAAGTCACCAAAAGGATTCAGATAACCTAGCGTTATATGTAACAAAGTTGGCCTGTCTAACAGGCTTATTGTTCTATTAAAAAAACAAAAAAACTGTTGCTAAATACAAACGGCAACTGGAAGTCGGTGAAAAACTTTTATTAGAAACTGCTTAAGCGCTTTTCGTACGTACTGTGTACGAACTTCATCAGAGAATAATGATTCTCTGATGAAGTTCGTACACAGTACGTACGAAAAGCGCTTAAGCAGTTTCTAATAAAAGTTTTTCACAGGCTTATTGTTCTGCAACATCAATACAGTGGTCCTTTAAATAAATAAAAATGAATGGTTTAAATTTATAGCTATTGACGATAGTAGAATGCAATGTGTACCTTTTTTCAGGTTTGGCCTGAGGTTACAAATTACAAACTTCTTAGCACAAGATATCCGAACAAAACCTAAAACAACGGCGGGACAAAGACCCAAAAATGGGGACAGATTTTTTAAAAAATGCTCTTATAAACTGTCAAAGGAAACAAAAACTTCAAAGACCAATACATGTAAAGTTTGGTTAAGGTATATTTATTTACTTGCCGCAAGGAGACAAAAACATGCAAATACAAGGATTTGTCTAACTACTAACAGGAAGTATGCTTATTCATATACTATTTTACAAGACATGGCCGTAATCAAACACAACTTTCAGTATTGTTCTACAGCAGATGTTACTCAGATTTTCTGCTGACATGACTAGATTTGTGAGAAACTTTTGAGAAAAACAACCTGGCCTTGGTGGGCACTAATTTGTTTACAAGCTTCCATTGTACAGTGTTACATTTCAAGGTACTCTTCTAATTCAGATACAAGCAAATGCTGATTGCAGTTCATATTTTCAAACAGGCTTTGTCCTAATTATCTATGGCTTCTACAGCTGTGTATTTTCTCACAGCACAAACGGAACTTCTTGTCTAAGCTTCATACAAGTAGTATTGTTCTATTCATTATTTTCCTAACATAAGCAGGAATCATCTGCTTCTCAGTAAATTTCCAAGGCACAAGCAAGATTTTAGCTAACAATACAAGGTCAGAAAAGCAACTGCAGTTTGTACAGATTTATGCAGTATGAAATAGAATGTGTTAACCCTTTTCAAGCTCTAAATGCACTAAGCATATTACTAATACACACATTAATACATATTTTTCTGACATTTCCCCCCTTTTGATACTTTTATTCTACTTTCAAAATAAGCATAAACAGTTTGTTTTCTTCTCCTAACCTCTTCCACTCAGGATTTGCAGTTAAGAGAGTCATTCAGTTTAAACTTATGAAAGCATTTTCAGTCTTTTAACAGTTCTTCAAACTCAGTACTTTGATATAAGGTTTCAGAAACTGACATGTCTATAAAATCTTTAATCAGTCTTTTCATGCAGGGGATGCCACAATAAACACATACTCTCAGTAGGAGCATTCCTACACAAATGGCAATCAGGATGTTCATTAGGATGGTACCCCACCCCCCCAAACCATTTCTGGAAAAAGTCCATCAGTGGGTTTGGGCCTGGTTTGGTCATGGCCGACACTTGCTGAATTACCTCAAGATGATTGTCTATCTCATGTTTATGGTCAGGAATATATGAACAGCATTCTTCTTGGATTAATGCACAAGTACCACCTCTCACCGCTAGGGTGAGGTTCTGAAGCACTACAGTTCTCATAGCATTCAGTTCATCAGTCACCAATTCAAGAGCGGAAAAAGTTGCATTACTCATTACTTCGAGAAGTTTCGACAGTTTTCTCAGCTCCCAGATTGATTTCATTGCTCCATATGCCGGTAATATGCCTGCCCATGATATAACGCTATCACTCAAGTCCATATGCATCAGTCCTTTGCCTATGGAATGATGGTCTTTCCGACGTGCATCGATTTGTCCCACTGGATTTACAGGTTTCTTGACGACCTCTCGGATATTTCAAAATTTTCCTTGAGGCAAAATTGCAGTGTGTCGTATGGCCAGAACCAGGTAACCCAAAAAACAACTGCCGGACCAATTCTCAAGTAACCATTTGAATGCCTTTCTGCCACACACAAAATAACAGTCCTCTACTTTAGTGGCAACTTTGCTATGAATATACACTCGCCCTGCATGAAACATTTTTCTATCAATTATAGACAGTTGTTTATAAATAACAGAATTATGTTTTAGTTCATCAAGTGTTTTATGCATCAATCCAAGAAATGAATCATAGTTTGTATTACAATAAAGCTCTACATTGTTACCTTTAGTGTAACATTTATAAGGAACAGTCACATTGCAATTGCACCAACCCACCTGAACAGTATCATTTTTATAAAAACACACAGTTCCCTTTTGTGGAACAGACAAGTGCAATGCTATTTTATCTTGTGATGTAATGGTTGAGGTATCATAAATCAAGTTCTCCCAGGTCTCATTGACCCCTAGGGGGACTGTAGTCATTAATAACCCCCCCGTATGCTGTCGGCAAAGCTGTGCAAATCCAGCACCAAACATTGAAAGTCTCAGCATACACATATTTAATTGCCTGGTAAGTGTTAAAGTTTGGATGCCAGTCGATGAGTAACGCTTCACGTTTATTCAGTTCAGTCTGTGTGGCTGGGAAAAGGAAAGGCCACAACAAAAAGATTATTGTCACTAGTACAGTTAACAGGATGATCATGCAATACTTCTGAGGAAAGGGTTGTTCTGCATTCCTGTTTCTTCTGGACTCTATCATTTTTACTCTTGGTATGTGACAAGATTTTTGTCCAGTTCAAAGTTCTTTACTAATTTACAGTGCGTCAGGTGGATCCATGAGGCGCGCTCCGCTATCTTGACTGCAGAGGGTGTTGACAGAAGCACTTGATATGGACCTTCCCACTTTGGTGATGCCCAATTCTTTCATAGGTTCATAGGTTCATACTAGGCTATCTGCCCTAGGGCATTTATAAGCCTAGCCAGAGTGTGTGTGGCTTTCACCACCCCTTAGGATGAGAATACTATACCCATTAGTTTGCTGTGCCTCTGTCCAGCAGTGATACAGAGATGATTCCCGGGGTAAACCTACGATCTCCCATCCACTCATCAAGATTTCTCTTGAACAGAGTCAGTGAGGGGCTCTGCCTCACATGGACTGGGATTCTGTTCCATAGTGTTGGAAGTCTCTGGGTGATGAATCTGTCCCTCCAGCACGCCTATTTATATCCGTGTTGAGGTTTAAGTCTCTTGCTCGTGGCTCTGGTGGATTTGGATTTTTGAGGTGGAGCATGTCCATTAATTCCGGTTGGACATGGCCTTGTATGTCAAGCACAGATCACCTCTGAGCAGACGGTATGCGACTGAATAGAGCTGGAGTTTCTTCAGTCGGGCATCGTATGACATATGTTTGAGCCCCTTTATCCTTTTGGTGAGAAACTTTTGGGGTCTTTCCAACTGCTGCAGGTGTCGGGTAAGGTACATTCCGAATGGGGCATTGTACTCAATCATTGGTCTGATAAGTGAAGAGTACAGGGGTACAATGACCTCTCCTGATCTGGATGTCATGATCAGGTGGGCAATGTAGAAGGTCTTCCTAACCACTTTGGCAATGTGAGTGTCAAAAGAGAGGTTACTGTCAACTTGGGTCCCCAGGTCCCTGATAACTTCTTCCGTGTTTAATGGATTACCACCTATGTGGTAATTAGGGGTTACCTTGTTTTTCCCAAAGGGTATGACTATACATTTTTTGGCATTTAGCTTAAGGCCATGGCTCTGGCACCAGTTATCCATTTCTATGAGACCTCTCTGGAGGATGTCTGTGTCTGATGGAGTGTCAATTATGATGCCCAGTTTGCAGTCATCTGCAAATTTTGTCAGCCACAATCCCCCTATGTTTGCCTGCACTTCAGAAAAATAAATGCCGAACAAGAGGGGGCCCAGGACTGAGCCCTGTGGGACACCGCTCGTGACCGGCTTAGAGTCTGACATGGCACCAGCAACTCTAACCCTGTGTGTTCTGTCCTTGAGCCAGTTTGCAACCCATCTTGTGACATATGGGTTTACATCTAAGCTGGTGAGCTTTTCTCTTTACTGTCTTCACCCAAATCCAAATTCCATGGGACACTGCCACTTCTGACGGTCTGGTTCATTCTTTATCTGAAACAGAATTTGACTGCAACAAATGTTTAGAATTTAACAAGTTTCGCATGTACTCAGCTAGTGTACTGTCAGCTTCCTGGTCTGCGGGCATGAGAGATTTCCACTGAGGTATACAATAAGCCCTTCCAAATAATTTTTCAAAAAGGAGTCAATCCTTTTGCATTCGGAACAGTTCTCATGCTCAACAGTGCCAGGGGCAGACAGTACACCCAATTTCTCTGCGTTTCTACTATTAACTTCCTTAGCTTATTCTTTAAAATACCATTATGACTCTCTACTAGCCCTGCAGATTGTGGGTGATATGCACAATGATTTTTTAAAGAAATACCAAAATGTCTACTTAACTGTTGTATGGTCTGGTTTACGAAGTGTGTGCCGTTGTCACTGTAGATCCTTTCTGGAATGCCGAATCTAGGTATGATTTCTTTAACAAGAACTTTGGCCACAGTTGCTGCGTCTGGATTTTTAGTCGGAAAGGCTTCCACCCATCTGGAAAACATATCTACAATGACAAGACAATACTTCTTATTTTCACATTTATTCAACTCTATGAAATCCATACAGATAGTATGAAATGGATACGGTGGTGTAGGGAAACTCCCTTGCTTGGGCTTTAACGCCCCTTGTGCATGATGTTTATTACAAACATGGCACATCGAACAGAATTTTTTAGTGTAATTTAAGAATCTATATGTCGTGAACACTTGGTTCACCCGCTGTACCATCCCCCCTGTTGAGACATGGCACTGCCGATGGCTCAATAAAGCTGCATATCTAAACAAATTAGACGGCAATATCGGTTTTCCTTCTTTAGAGATGTACAGCCCCTTTTCGAGAACTGCTCCTCGTTTTACCTATCTTTGTTTTTCAACCTGCGTAGTAAGTGTCTGCATTGTCTTTAACATTTCTAAGTCTGAAATCTCAGAGGGTTGTAATTCCTCATTCAAAAGAAATACTTCTGAAGCTGCCTGCTTTGCAGCTGTATCAGCTCTCGCATTACCTTTTGAAATCCTGTCCTGTTGCTTGCTATGAGCTGTGCATTTACAAATAGTTACTTTCTGAGGTAACTAAATAGATTCTAAAAGATCTAAAATAAACTGTGCATGATTGATTGGTTTGCCAGTAGATGTTATCATTCCTCGATTTTTCCACTGTTGCGCAAAAACATGTACAGTAGAAAAAGCATACTGGCTGTCAGTAAAAATGTTCACACATTTACCCTTTGCTAAGGTACATGCCTATGTCAAGGCAATCAATTCTGCTGCCTGTGCGGATAAATTGTGTGGTAAAGATTTTGCTTCTATAATCTCAATATCAGAAACTACTGCATATCCTACTAGGTTCTGTCCTGCAGGACCCCTTTTGCATGAGCCATCCACGTAGTATGTCACCTCAGCATCATCCAAGGGAACATCCATAAGGTCTTTTCTAGGCAGTGTCCTTTGCTCAATCACCTGCAGGCAGCTGTGTGGTGTGCCATCTGCATGGGTTGGGAACACGGTAGAAGGGTTCAAAGTCGTACATCATTCAACTGTCATATGAGGTTGGCTCAACAATATAGTCATACAGGAAAGATGCCTAGCAGGGGAAAGATATGCTACCTTCTCTTGCAGTAAAATAATCGCGACTGCATGAGGCACTCTCAATGTGAGAGGGTGGAACAAAACTACCGAGGCCGAAGCCTGTACTGCCATTGCAGCTGCAACTACTGCTTGTACACAGTGAGGTAAAGACCGTGCCACTGGGTCCAGTTGTGATGAATAATAACTCAAACCCAATCGCACTGGATGCGAGTTCCTGAAATTGTTCACAAGAAAAGTTAATTTACAAATTTTATTTCAGGACAATAACACTGATCAGGAAACACAAAGGGATTGTTTTTTAACTAAACCAAGTACATACAATCCGCCCATGAATGGAACTGTGGCCTTATTTGAAAAAATTAGTGAAAGGGACATTAGAAATTATTTTAGGAAATACAAAAACCAGGAATATATGAACATGACCCTTGAAGAACAGATACTATTTACTAATATACAAAAGATGAATTCTATTCGCATAATGAAGCCCGATAAGGGCAATGGGGTGGTGGTAGTGGAAAAAAGTGATTACACTTTTTATATGACATCTATGTTAATGGAAGATTCATATATAGAAGTGAGTTTAAATGAGATTAATATTGCCTACAGGGACATTGATATGGGCTTACAGGACATGTTGCTACAAGGACAAATATCTGAAAAGGATTATAACTTCCTATATAATAAGTTCCCCTACATCAGTGGTATCTTTGGTATTCCAAAGATACACAAGGGACTTGACAATTTAAAATTCAGGCAGATAGTGGATGGCAAAAGAAACAAAACCTGTTTCATAAGTCAATATTTGGACCATTACTTGCAGAAAGGGATAAAAAAGTTTCCTTATATTTTGAAAGACTCGTGGGACTTCCTTAATAGAGCAAAGGTTTATAAATACCAAAATAACGACATGTTTGTTACAGTAGATGTATGCAACTTATTCACATCAATACCACATGACATGGGTTTAATGTGGTTGGAAGAGCAGATTTTTGAAACAGGTATGTTTGAGCAAGAACACATTAACCTAATGGTAAGATTAATGGAAATGGTTCTTAAAAATAATTATATATATTACGAAGGAAACTATTATAAGCAAGTTACAGGCGTAGCAATGGGGGCAGCATGTGCCCCCATTTACGCCAACTATGTAATGGCCTTTTGGGAAAATAATTACATCTTTAATAGTGAATACTATGCACACATCAATTTATATTGTCGTTTCTTGGATGACATTTTTTTCGTATGGAATGGGGATGAGTGTGGATTAAATAGATTTTTGGAATATATAAATAACACCATTTGGTTTTTGAAATTTACCTATGAGAAAAATTCAGAATCAATTACTTATTTGGACGTTAAGTTATCACTAAACAAGGAAGAAGGGAAGTTGAAATCTAATATATACAGAAAACCCACGTTTTCAAATTCCTATCTGCAGTACAATAGCTGGCACCCTGACCATCAGAAAAAAGCTATTATTAAAGGACAGATGGTCAGGGCGGCCAGAATGGTCAGTAATGACGAGGATTTTCAGGATGAATTGTCCTTTATAGTGACATTATTTATTAATAGAGGATATCCTACAGAATTATGTTCAGATGTACTTAGGGAAGTGACACGAAAAAGATCATTGGGTACATACAAGGCTATTTTAAACGTGGAAGACTTGACAGATGATGTGGTAGAAACAATTAGGAATGAAAAACAAAATCAAGTTAAAAGTAAATTATTATATATAACAACTTATAACGACAGTATTTTCCAAATTCAAAATATATTAGATAATAATTGGGAGATATTTAAATTAAACACTGACATGGCTCGTTTATTCAAAGGTAGACTTCAATATGTGTACAGGAAAGACGCATCCTTAAAATATATATTCGAACATATTGAGACCAACATTGGCACAAACAGACCCAGAGGAAATTATAAATGTGGTAGATGTTCGACTTGTAAATATATAAAGACTACTGGAAATAAAATCACAGTAAATGGTACACACATCAGCATAAATGGCTATTACAATTGTTACACAACTAATGTGGTATATTTGGCCCTGTGCCAAATGTGTGAATCATTTTATGTGGGAAAGACCAGCAGACATTTTAGGGACAGAATTAAAGAGCATCTGTTGGATATTAAACACCTAAAGCCCACTAATGCTTTGGCAAGGCATAAAATGGATTATGGAGACCATGAATTCAAATTTTGTATAATAAATTGTGTAACCAAGGATATACAAGGTAAAAAAATTGATGTGGATTTGGATGTGAGTGAATTAAGATGGCAAATTTGTTTAAATGCCTATAATTCACCTGGAATTAACGAATGTTGCAGTATTAAGCCCCTATTAAAACTCAAAAACATTAAGGGGCGTTAATCTACTAAGTTAAGACCAATAGTTTGTCAATACATTATTATTAAAATTAAAATTATTATTGTTGCTTAAGTACACTTCATACATATATATAATTTAAGGAGTATACATAAATATATACACTAATATCACTGTCATGTGTTGATCATTGGGTTTGTCCAATATACAGTCATATATACATATTTTAACATTTTTAATATATACAATACACTTAATAGTAATATTTATTTATTTATTCATTATTATTATTATTATTATTATTATGGTCACTGTTTCTGTTACACATATAGAATTATAGTATTAATTACATTTATTACATTTATTATGACATTTTTAAGCTCATAATCATGAAATATAACAATTATTACTTTTTAATGCATTGGGAAGTATTACATACTAATAAGTAATACAAAAGGAAACCTTTTATAGTAATACTATTATTTACAATATTGTATAGTATTAATGTGGTATTCATAATGGAGTCAGCACTGCTATTACAACAACATTCTTAGAGACATTTTTAGAGTAATTTAATAATCCTCATAATAATAATTATTATAGAGTGATATCTCAGAGGGATTTATTCACATAAGAATACAAGTTTGACTTATTCATATTTTAAAATACGCTACATTTAAATACACAGATTTTAAAGACTTTTAAAGTTTTTTTTTTTTTTTTTAAAAATTGTACAAATGAATTAATTGAATAATTTGGCTAATTGTTTCATTGAGTTTAAAGAATTAATTGGTTTCACTGTGGATATATAAGTGGCAGGACAAAGTTATGTATTATTCTGAAGAAGTCTACGGACGAAACCTAGGTAGATCGTGCTGTTTGTTTGTTTGTGGTGTTCATTTTGGGGAACCGAGGACAGCGGTTCCTTTGACTGTTTATTTTAACAATAAATCGTGGAATATTTGAAGGACTTTTCTTTATACTGCTCAACTAAGTTTTACATGAATTGAAGGTTGGTTTGGTTGTTTACACATTCTAAGAAGACTGGAACTCGCATCCAGTGCGATTGTGATGAATAATAAGCAATAGGGTGTTGCTTGTCCCCATGCTGCTGTGTTAACACTGATGTCATATAACCTTGCTTACAATCTACAGTTTGGAAAAAACGTTTATGATAGTTTGGTAATCCCAAAACTAATGAGGACGCTATTAACCGTTTCAGTTTACAGAAAGCAGATTCTGCTTCTGGCATCCATTGTAACAAATCCTGTGCTGCCATAGGCTTTTTATAAATCAGGTTAGTCAATGGTGCAGATTCCAAGGCATAGTTTGGAATCCAACTCCGACAAAAATTAGTCGTACCCAGGAAGGACATCATTTCCTTCTTGGTAGTGGGTTTTGATGCTTGCAAAATCGCTACTTTTCTGTCCTCATCTAATGTCCTACCTTCCTTGGATATTACATATCCTAGGTATTTAACTTGTTTTTTCCAAAGCTGCAGTTTATTTTTGTTTACTTTATGTCCTTCAGTGGCTAAAAATTGTAATAGCGCTATGGTATCTTCTTTACAATCTTGCTGGGTGGGGACCGCCAGCAGGATATCATCAACATAAAGCAAAATCTGGCTACCTCTTAGTGGGGTAAATCCCGCCAAGCTGCTTGCCATTTCTTGTGAGAATATTGTTGGACTTTCACAATACCCCTGTGGTAGTCACGTATATGTATACCTTTTCCCCTGAAATGTGAATGCAAACCAATACTGGCTGTCAGGGTGTATCGGTATTGAGAAGAACGCATTGCTGATATCTACCACAGAAAAATATTTCTGCTGAGGTTTTAAATCATTCAACAGGGTATGTGGGTCTGGCACCGTAGGTGCCCTTGGTATTACCGCGTCATTTACAGCTTGTAAATCTTGGATCATACGCCACTCTCCATTCGCTTTCTTAACAGGAAATAAGGGCGTGTTACATGGTGAATCAGGAGATTCCACCAGCACCCCTTCCTTAAGTAAAGCTGCTATAATAGGTTTGATTCCTACCTCTGCATCTTTTCTTAAGGGATACTATCTTTTTTGTGGTGTAAATGTTGACTTTGGCATTATAGTAACTGGTCCCGCTGTACGAATAAGTCCTACATCTGATTTTCCTGTTGACCAGAGAGTTTCTGGTATATTCTGTAAGGCATTCTCTTCCTCCTTCAATAGGAGTGCTAATCAGCTGTCCTTGCTAGACTGCAAGTGTACAGCTGGGTGGGTCTGAGTTATCCAATTCAACTTCTGTATTTGTATTCCCTGTTCTGACAGTTCTAACTCTGTTTTTCCCATCTTGTGACTTTTTCTCCTAAGTCTACCCATTTTACATTCTTGTCCTTAGTTAAGCTAACATGTGGTAATCGATTAGATTTATAGAGTGCAAAGAACTCCTGGGGCAATGAACAGCTGGCTACACTATTCCCTTCTGTGTCCCAGTACATATTACGTAATATCAATCTGTTTGCACGATTTCTAAACAATTCTTGCTCATATTCCTTATCAGGTCCTGATGTGTTACAATAATACAGAGTACAGTGCAACAAATGCTGTTTATCAATGTCAAGGGAGGGGAACTTGCTGATAGCTACGTTCATCAACTCTTCAGTCACTGCCCCTGGACCAGTCGTAACCAAATCCTGGCTGTACCAATAAAATATTTTACCCTCTGTTTGCACTGCAAAGGTATCAATTTGTTGCTGTGCTTCCATACCTTGCATAGTCGGAACTACTGCTATACCAAATAGCTGCATAAGGTCTCTGCCCAAAAGGTTTACTGGGCATTTTGCAGAAACAACAATTTTGCTTTTCTGGGTCAATCCTGAAACAGGATCAGTTATCACAATATTATGGGAGTGGGGCTCCCGATACAGCTATCCATTAGCTGCTTTCACTAATATGTAATCAGGTGACTCTGAGTTCTCTGGCAGTTTGGAGGGATGTATCAGGGTCCGTGATGCCCCTGAGTCACACAAGAATCTGACTTCCCTCCCTTCTACCAGGAGTGTAACTTCTGGTTTTGTGTCTGCGAAATAGAGCTCTAAGCTCAATAAAGCCAAATCTAATATTTCATTTCCTTCACTATCCGTGACTTCCTGCACTTCCTCTATTTCTTCTGTCACATTCTCTACTCCCGCTATCACATTCTCATTTGTCCCTTCTCTGCTATCCCCTTCTAGTGATTCCTAACTATCATATAGTCAGTCCTCATCCTCCTTATCTTCCGTGGTTGCTTTCTTGTTTTTCTTGCAATCCCTTGTCAAGTGTCCCTTTTTACAGCATTTAAAACATTCACCCCTTTTCTTTCATCCTTCAAAGTCCTCTGATTGCTGATCAGATTGTTTGTTTCCCTGGGCATTTCTCTTGACTTTTTCCCGGACTGTACTACATAAACTTCTGCTCCATCTTCTACAGAAAATACTTGGGCTTTCTTTTTCTTTTTGCTATTAAAATGCCTTTCAGCATGCCTAGCATATTCAAGTAATGACTGTAACCTGCTTGTACGATGATCTACCATGTGCTTTGTAATAAAGCTGCTTATGGGTGCAATACTGCCTTTCAAAAATGCATTCTTTAACTGCTGTTCATATGGGGAATCGTGTGTCTGATCTTCAGGAACCTGCATTCCACAATGGTTATTAAAACATTCTAATAGTCTGGCATAATATCTGTCAATAGTTTCACCTTCTTGTTGGATGCATTGATTAATGGAAGTCCAGTCTGCCCTAGGCTTCCATTTCTCAGAGATGCGGTCTGTAAGACCTTTCACTCTGTTGTCTAATTCTGCGCTGCTATGTGGGAGGGGCCTGAGCGCAGCGTCACGGGGATTCCAGTCGCCACTAATCATGTGCCAATCTGGTCCCACAATTTGTCTGACTACTTTTTCTACCTCTTCTCCGTTTAAATTATAACTTAGCCTCATTCCTTGCAAATCTTCTAAGAACTTTCTAAAATTAACTTTTGGATGGGGAATTCCCTCAGTGGCTTTCCGGATGTCTTCCGGAGTCCAGGGTCTAGACACTAGAATAGTTGGGTCCTGACCTTCTTGTCCTGCCTGAGGATTAGGCACTTCTATAAGTGGGCATATTTCTTCTTCACTCATAAATCGTGAATTTCTACCCATTTGATATAACTCAATGTCCCCCTTTGAGTTTCCTGCCCGTGTTCGAGACCTGGTCTCAACGGGATCTCTAATAAACGGTGTTGCTTTTGTAGTGTCTCTACTTACAGTGACAGCAGGATATCGCAGGGGTGGGCTAACTTGTTCACTTGCCTCATATTCTGGTAAGGGAGGTGGTGGGGCTGATGCTATTACTAAGTTATTGTCCTCCTTATCCAAAAACATTGCTTTTGAATTATTATTCATTTGTTCCCTTCGGTTTACTTCCTCAATCCACCTGTGTGCCTGAGGAATTCCTAATTGACGTTGCTTTTTTACCCGACCTTTAGAATCGGTTTTAAGCTGTTTGACAAGTGAGGATTTTTCTAGTTTACCATCAAATTCATACTTATTAACCCATTTTGAGTAGTATTTAATATTATCAGCACGCTGTGACTGCATGTATTTCGCGTCTTCGGTTAACGGCGGATTTTGGGATCTTTTTGTACAATTATTACCCATTTTGTTCTACCCTTTTAATCGTTACGTAACTCCTTATTTTTAACGTGGTACCACGGATTTTGTTATAGTCTCTTCAGAATGACTGCCTACCTGCTCTGTTTCCCTGATCTATGACAAGACAGTAATCTTTTTGTCCCTGACTTGTATAAACAAAGTCTTAACAAAATAAATACAAATCTAGTCCCTGATCTAAAACAGAAAAAAAGTAGATTCACCTTACCTGAGCCTTCGTGATTGATCACCTGGTTCGAGTAAACCCGTCCTTCAGTCGCAGATCAGAAAGTGGCTGGCCTCTTTTGTACGACAATTCAGTCAGAGGGCTTTTCAACTAAGAACCGATGTGGTTTCTTCCCTGTACGGTTTCAAGCCACCTGGTCTGTCTGATCCGAGGCGAAGTGAGGGTTTCTGGTCCGAAGGACCAATCTGTCAAAGGAAAAAAAACTTCAAAGAAATACACGTAAGATTCAGTTAAGGTATATTTATTTACTTGCCGCAAGGAGACAAAAACATGCAAATACAAGGATTTGTCTAGCTACTAACAGGAAGTATGCTTATTCTTATACTATTTTACAAGACATGGCCTTCTATGGCTGACGTAATCAAACACAACTTTTAGTATTGTTCTACAGCAGATGTTACTCAGATTTTCTGCTGACATGACTAGATTTGTGAGAAACTTTTGAGAAAAACAACCTGGCCTTGGTGGGCACTAATTTGTTTACAAGCTTCCATTGTACAGTGTTACATTTCAAGGTACTCTTCTAATTCAGATACAAGCAAATGCTGATTGCAGTTCATATTTTCAAACAGGCTTTGTCCTAATTATCAATGGTTTCTACCGCTGTGTATTTTCTCACAGCACAAACGGAACTTCTTGTCTAAGCTTCATACAAGTAGTATTGTTCTATTCATTATTTTCCTAACATAAGCAGGAATCATCTGCTTCTCAGTAAATTTCCAAGGCACAAGCAAGATTTTAGCTAACAATACAAGGTCAGAAAAGCATCTGCAGTTTGTACAGATTTATGCAGTACGAAATAGAATAAATGTGTTAACCCTTTTCAAGCTCTAAATGCACTAAGCATATTACTAATACACACATTAATACATATTTTTCTGACATAAACTCAGTTGCTAGCATAACAGGATCTGTGTTAGTATGCATTTTCCGAAGGACATGAAATCTAAAACTCAAACGTATGCTGTTTAGTGACTTCAGTCCTTGATGATTTGCCAGAATACCACAATTTTTTGAAGAACAGAACAAAATAAAACGTAAAAAATGTGGACATTCTGTGAAAATCTGGACAATTAAGAAGTATGCTTAAACTACTTATGTAAGTCACAGTAATAGTTTTTCAGGGAGAATTTGGAGAGCAACAAACTACTAGGATAACGAAGAACAACAGAGTGAGCGTAACTCGGGTCAGTTAGTGTAGTCTATTGTTCACCGTTATTGCCTACACGTTTAATGTTTTCTGTGATAAAAAATATGTTATGGAGAGATATCTGCTGTATTGGTAGAATGGTACATGTCAATAGTGTCACCACCTGTCCCACTTTGTGAGGGACAGTCTCTGTGGGCAGTTGTGTCCCGCGAAAAAATGGCAAACGTCCTTAGATTTTAGGACAAAAATATTTCCTACGTTTTCTTTAATCATTGCATAATACAGTTATTTTGAGTCTGAAATATGTAAATATTACATGAATTAGCATAAACAACCCAAATGCTACAAGAATAAGCTTTTATTTTGGCAAAAAGTGAAACTCTGTCTTTTGTATTAGTCATGGGTATGATTCGTCCTGCAAAATCAAACATTTCTACAAAGAAGTCCCACTTTGGGCATTTAAAAAGGTGGCAACCCTATAACATCTATGGTATAGATTATTCAGAGGTTACTTTTTATTTCATATTATGAAAAAATGTAAAATTGAGGAAAAACGGATTTAGAGGTTAATATGCGTCTGAAACGGGGTTACAGTTCATGTTTGTAATGCATTTTATTTCATGTTTTATGTTAGAAGGTGAAGAATACCCAAGTGTAAATTAATTTGGGTGACTTAGTTTTAGTATATGCGGGGCTCTTAAAACAAAGACCTTGAATGAGTAGTAACTTCCATTGCTGATACTCGTAAGTTAAATGTTTAAATAACTTTTAAACCATAAGTAGTATAATCACGTTTTATCGCAATAACAAAAAACAATGTGTTTTTAGGGTGAGAAGAGTAGCTGCCATATTATTTTAATGTAATAAGACAGTGTCTTTGCGACCTTGATTTAAAATGCTGCGACAGACAGCAGCACTTATGCGTTCAACTACGCATCTTCCGTAACACTTCAACCAGCAAGCAAAGTCACTGTTTCAGTCCAGTGTTCTCCATTACCGCCATAAAGTCATGCTTGTAATCTACCAGTGTAGTACCTCGTGGGCGGTTCTGCACAGGTTAACTTAGGGCGTGTCCACATTGATTGGCAGGTCATCACACATCTGAGTGACAATGTTTGCTAATTTCCCCTGTCCTAAACTGAGTACTTTTTAGAAAAACACCTTGCATTCAGCATTTCCACTGTCCTAAACTACATATGTTTTTAGAAAAAACACCTTACATTCAGCTGTTCCACTGTCCTAAGCTACGTATCTTTTTAGAAAAGCACCTGTACAGTCTTATTTAGCATCATTCACAATGTATTCCTATTTGCAATAATAATCGCCAATTTTCCACTGTCCTAACGTTTTTAGAAAAACTTCAGCATGCAGGGCTGAAGGAAAAACAAATGACGTTAACATCATTGACAGTTAAACAAGTGTAATTGTACTGTCTTTTGACTATAATGACCACTGGTCATGTGCCATACAAAAACGTAATGTATAATAGAATTCTTTAGAAAATAGTAACAACCATTTATTACACAACTACCGAAATATTTCAGCTGTTTTTATAATGCATGTCCTTTTTAAATATATTTCTGCTGATTAGTTATGTAGTTTAGTATGTGTGTCTGCCATTGCATTCTTTAATGTACCAATAAACTTGTTTGTGGGTTTTAATTAGCTGTGAGCTAATTAATAGGAATGTAACGTCGTAAAGCGTAGGCGTGTTAGAGGCGGGATTTGCTACTGCGCATCCTGCGAGGTACTACACTGGTAGATTACCGTCATCAAAATTACAAATATTACGCTTATCAAATTACAAATATAACAAACAGAATGCTTAATAGCAAATGTTTACAAGGAAAATAAAATGTTTATTATGTAAAGAACATCGTGTTAACATACACAACATGGAATAACGAAAACGCCGAACGAAACAATTCACATCAGTTAAAAGATTTAATACCCTTTCGCTCCACCTAATTTCTCAGAATAGATGTATTTTTCGCCCTTCCAATCTCGACTACAAAACGTCATCCTTAATTTCATTGGATAATATCCAAAGATCATCTCCGAACATGACGACCTCACTCCGCCCTTTCAACTGCATCCAATCATATTCAAGTTTCACAATGTTCCCTCCTACACTCATTTCTTTTTCTTAGAGCACGTTGGATTGCTGTTTACATTACGTGGCACGAAAGGGTCCTTTAATAACCTTTGACTCAAGTCTTCTTACCACGGAAGTGGGCGTTTTAAATGTCATAAAAACACAAATCATACATTCAGTATGAATTGTAATGCGCATTTTAAGGCGTGATTTATAGGACAGATTGTGTACGGGTTTGAAATAAATTACTGGAAAACTCGTTGCAAAAATATCAGGTTATCCAGTGTGAATAACCCGATATGTTATTCTGTTGGGAGAGGTGGGAAAACGCGCTTTAAAAGGAATAAATACAATGGACTTAAAAGCGCGTGAGTGATGAAACAATTATGCACAACTTACGGATATTACGTTTTCCGTTTATCTCAGTAAGGGCTGCTGCTTTGTAGGAGGGGATGGGCTTTGAGGGGCGTGGCGCTTCTTGGTGCTGGTAGAGGGTTTGTCGCACGTTTATTTATTTATTTTACTGACAGATTTGGTTTTTCTGGCGCTGCTGTCTATGAGAATCTTGCGTGAGAGGGAGTGAGTTAAAAGAAATGGCGACGGATGTGGACGCGTGGTCAGAAGTATCTGCTGCTGAACAGGAGGGTAAATTAATCCTTTAACGTCGCGCATGTTGTTTAGTTCGCCTTTTTTTCCAGATCGTGTTTTCTAACGAGTAACAGCAGCTTTTGTTGGAATTGCAACTGCAATTATTTTATACTTCATCGTGCACGCCCCTTTACTGTATCATTAGAGATTGCCTTCCTCTGCTCCATGTTGGCCTTTAAACTAATATGTGCTTCATGAAGATGTGGTCTGCACTGCAAAACTTTATATATATATCGCTTCCGTGCACTACAGATGAGTGCTGAGTCTTTTATTCTGAAGCATTCGTTGGGCCTAAGTGGCTGTTGTGTTACTTTAAGCTTTGTGTTTTTTTTGGGGGGGAGTTGGGGTGCACAGTCAACATAGCCTTCACTGTAGTTGTAATCATACCCCTCAACTATACAGAT
The DNA here is from genome assembly GCF_019279795.1 of Protopterus annectens. Taxonomy (NCBI): domain Eukaryota; kingdom Metazoa; phylum Chordata; order Ceratodontiformes; family Protopteridae; genus Protopterus; species Protopterus annectens. Next base: position 551,152,592 of record NC_056730.1, on the reverse strand, counting down.
TTTCGCAGAATGTCAGATTTTTTATTCATATTTTTGGCCCGTTTTTTATAAAATTGTGGTAAATAATTGTCAAGTCATTAAAGACAGAAAATAATGACAATCCTGTGAGTTTTCGACTTCACACCCTTAAGAAATTTCATGCTATAGCAAAACCTCCTATTCTTTCAACTTTCGAAGTTTGTAAGAACGATATTTAATAACTATTCCTAGTTTGGGGCCTTTGTCCCCCATTATTTATGGTAGTGTCCAGATTTCTTGCTCCAAGAGGTTGAGAGGTATGGTAGCAATCGTATGTATATTATGGGGGTTATTTTGCTGTTGCAGTCCATGTTTGGGTATATGTCCATGTATGTGACACCACAACACGTTTTACTCCAGGATCTGCAACGAATTTTAGTGGCAGGCTTGCCTTCCTATTAGTGAGTAAATCAAAATTATTTGTATGTGTATTGTTATTTCATTGGCCTCTGTCAGTTTGCTCCCTTCAGTCTTGTTTTTCTGTAGAGTGTGTTGCTTTTGCAGCATTGAGAAAGATCTGTCTTTTCTGCTGAGTGGTGCTATGAGTAACTGGCTGCAAAATTGGGATTGCTACTTTTCATGTTCTCCTTCACCCCCTGCCTCCTACAGATTTGCCATCTGCAGATTTAACCACACCCCTTTGTGTGGGCACCAGATAGGGTCATGCCAGGGCGTAATTTTATCGCACAAGAGTTTTGTGATTTGTTAGTAAAAGTATTGGAATAAAGTGCTTTGATTCCCGGTCTGCATTCTTATGACGCATGAAATGTTTGTATGTTTTATTTTACTGCTTGGTCCGAGCTGTAACCGAACGTAGTTATTACATGTTTGTTGACATAACAACATTTCCTCGAACTGGATTTTTCGGTTTCTGCTTTGCAGCGCTGCACGGATGGCCACGTGTTGCAGCAGCTATTTTGATCCGGGCAAATCACGTGATAGTAATGTAGATCTGTTGCAGTGTAGTACTGTTTTGTGTTTTTTTATTTCTGTGGCAGACTGACGGGAGCGATTAGTGTTCTGAGCACTCTGTGACTAAGTAGGCAGACGTTTTGCTTAATCAACACAAGCCCTAGTTTGAATAGTGCATATTTGCCAATATGTGACATATATTAATTTGAGGCCATTGTATCAGCGAGGGCGATATGGTTCCATATAACAAGTGTAATGTATTCATTTCTTAGACATGTGACTGGACTGGTTGCAGAGCTCCTTTCAGCAGCGAGCCGTGCCAGAACACGAATCTGCAACTTCTAAGTATCATGTTAGGCATTTAACTGAACAAATTTGAATAACTACACTTTGTAAAATTGTTTATTTAATTAGTTATTTACATCTGTTAACCGGGTAGTATCCGATTGGGTTGGGGGAAAAACGTTTTCAGTGGAGACCCAAGGAGGAAAACAAAGCTCCGCAACAAAAAGAACATTATTACGGTACAAGCAGTGAACTTAGTTTAAGTAGGACATTGATAATATGTAAACGGGTTTGCTTAAAATATTATAGCAACATAGGACATAAATACAATATAAACCTGCATGTTTTTCAGGTGTACGGGAAATTTTACAATACATATGAGGGTATGTTTCACCCTGCAAAATCTGATGTTTGTACCAAAAATGTCCCACTTTGGGCATTTGAAAAGGTAGCAACCCTGGTCTTGCTTGATGTTTACATTTTGAGTAAGACTTTCTTGGTTAAGCAAAAAGTAAATTGCTATTGGGAAACGGAACGCTTTATCAGAATGCTGCTTTTTTGAAGAGTGCGGTTTGTATTTCTAACGTGACTGGAATGTTTCGGGATTGTACATTTGCAAACTGAGTTGATCCTGAGTAGTCTTTAGTTTGTTTCAGAATTTTGGCAGGTTTACTTCATTTGAAAGGGTGGTTGGAATTAGTAAACCGATGCGTACCTGCCCCTAAGCACGGGAGAAATTATATTTTTGATGTGTGCCTGCCATACCTCTCAACTGTCCATAGTTCATAGGTTTATACTAGGCTAACTGCCCTAGGGCATTTATAAGCCTAGCCCAAAGTTATGTGGCTTACGCCGCCCCTTATGTTAGAAATGCTGTGCCCATTAGTTTTGGTCTATTCCTCAAAATTTGTGGTTTTCTGATAAGTCATTGGGATGATCTGAGGATTGAAGTCAATAAATAATGACACACATTTTGATTTTTTGTTTTCAAATGGTAAAACAAACCCTGCTAGTCTAGCAACTTTCTATGTTTGTAAGAACGATATTTAAAATATGTCTCTATTTTTGGGCCTCTGTCCCCCAGTTTTGTCAGGCTTTGTCCAAATTTTTTGCACTAAGAGGTTGAGAGGTATGATGTGTGTGTCCAGGTTCATAGGTGTATACCAGGCTAAGGGCCATTATAAACTTAGCCATGAAACCATGTGTGTCCCACAAATTTGATTTATATGAGAGAGCCAGACCAGGGTGAATTTCCGATTGTCCAGCCATTGGTCTAAGTTTTGCTTAAATAGGGGTAGGGAGAAACACTGCATCACATGAATGGGGAACCTGTCATTCACTGAGAAACGCATCTGTCTCTCTGGCATGTAATGTTTGTCGGAAACAAAAGTTAGGTCTTTTATTCTTGTAGTTCTGATGCTGTTTGTTTTGCAGATATGTAAAAGGTTCATCAAAATAGGGTCCAGGGATGCCTTGCATGCCAGTCTAAGATAACTTCTTAGAAGACTTTGATACCGAATAGAGAGATGGGGCTTTGAGGTGATCAGTGTTTACTTCCACTATTGTTTTTGTAAGGGACCTTTGTGGACATTCCAGTTGTTGCACATGTCTGGTCAGGTGTATACCAAAGGGGGCATTGTACTCTGTTATAGGTCTGATGAGGGCAGAGTACAGTAGTATGATTCTAGTTGTCTGCTGCTGTACTATGTTCTTCATCTGTAAATATGTTGTAAGTAATTGCTATGTAAATTTGTTATTCACTATGTAATCCAATGTATATACGGTCTGTTTATTTTAACTGTGGAACTTTTCTCCCCGGGCTTCCGCTGAAAATGGTCCTACGTCCAGTTGGACACTCCTGGTCAACAAATTTTAAATAAATAAATAATTATGACCTCTCTAGACCTAGATGCCATGTACTTGCTTGCAAGTTGAGCAACATAGAAGGTTTTCCTTACTACCAAGGACACATGTTTGTCAAAGGCTAGGTTACTGTCTACATGAGTTCCCATATCCCTGACTAGTGAATCCACTTTTAAGGGTGTTTTATTGATGGTGTAGTTAACCTGGGAGTGGCAGACTTTCCAAAAGGTACTTTGCGTTTCTTGGTACTGAGTTTTAAGCCATGGCTTTGGCATCAAGCTTTTGTCTGCGTTAGACCTTCCCAAAGGATATTGTCATCTTGGACGGGATTCAGTGACTGCTCCCAATTTTCAATCATGCGCAGACTTGGTTAGCCAGAGGCCTTTGGCATTGGCTTTGACATCTGAGAAGTAAATGCCAAAGAGGAGTGGGCCTAGCACAGAGCCCTTGGGGACTGCACTGGTGCCTTGCTTCTTTGTGGAAGTGACCTCACCAGTTCTAACCTCCTGGGTCCTGTAAGTGAGCCAGCTAGCTATCCAGAGTGTAGTGTTTATAAAGAGGTTTATACCTAGTTCCTTGATGGCTGAGTGGGGTAGTGTATCCAATGCCTTAGACAGATAAGTAGATAGAATGCACTGTTTTCCCTTGTCCATTGCCTTGGTGACCTTTTCAGAGAAGTCAACTGGATTTGGAAAGCATGACCTGTCTTTGATAAAGCCAAACTGGAATGGCTTCAGTGTCTACTATGTCCTTGTTGATAAATTCTATGATAACTCTTCCGTGGTTTTGCAAATGACCAGCAGATCCTGGGAACTACAGACCCATTAATCTGACTAAAGGTCCTCCCTTATGAGGGAGGATGAACTTCACATTCTTCCATTCACATGGCACAAAGCCTGTTTTAAAGACTGTAGTTGAAAGACGAGGGTCTTTCACTATCACTGCAATGTTGTTTTTTTACTTTCTCATTTGTTTAGTGTTTGTGTTGTAATGTCTTTTATGCCTGTAAACTGTGGGTCAGTGTGGTACACTTTCTGAATGAAAACTGTGTATTTTGTGTACACTTTGCTATTCTGGCAGGGCACTTTTACAGTTTAGTTCATTATCTTGACTCATTAGTATGGTTTATAATCCTTCAAGCCGTACGCTGTTCACACATCACATTTGGATATGGAAAATGTAGTTTTGTTTGACATGCTTTTAAGTTTGCAGCAGTCATTAAACCATGTGTGTTTAGTGGTAATATGTATTTTAATGTTTGTGGGGTTTTTTGGCATTAACTAATGAAATGATATCACCTCCCACATGTGGTATGCTGAAACTGAAGTAAGAAATGTACATTCTTCTCATTTGTGGGAAAGTTTCTAAAGTGCTGTAGTTGGGAGCTGACTATAAAGCAACAAGATTACTCTTCAGAATTGTAAGAAACTTTTGGCATGTGAAAATGTACACGTGCAATTTTGGGTTGAATTGCTGCTGTGTTGTCTTGAGATTTAGTAAAATAATTTAATTGCTGCTAGAAACCATTGTATCTCAACTAGCCGTGTGAATTTTTTCTGTCTTCATGTCCTTCCTCTGCCGAAAAACTGCTTGGGGCTTTTATGTTTCTTCCAGCAACCAGAAAGTTGGCACCTTTGCAGATTAAACAGCAAAACCTCCTTTCATTTTGCAGTTCTCTACAATGCCTTGTAAGTTTAGGAAACTGCTGTTTATATGCACTGTTTGTGCACACCAACTTCCTGAGCATGAATTGTTTTTATTTACCATCCCTATTTGCTTACTCCACTACCTGGTTTGTCATAGTCATTGCTCAGCCACTCCCTTCATTTAGTTACTCAAGCAGGTTTTTTATTTTTGTTTGATATTGGTCTTAACCAGTGTGAACTTTTGCTGTGTAGGATGTTTGATTTGTTGCATTTTTGGTATGTATGCGTTTAGTTATTTATTTGAATTTATTCGCTGGGGTAGAGCATTGATGACAAATGACCAGGGGAATGAAGTACTAAGAAACAAGAGATGTGCAGTGTCATTTATGCAGAGTTTGTATGAGGATGCACATAGTTTCATACAGGTTTATACATTTATATACAATGCAGTCAAGTGAAAAATATATGAAAACAGTTGCTATCAGCTAGTATTAACTGAGAACCTTCATAAACAGGTTCATATCTGTTTTTACATTACCTATTGTAATATGATGTCAGTTTTCATTTATGTATATGTATTGAGCTTTTCTTCCTGGGTTACCACTGAACATGGATAAAATTATCCAGTCGTACTTTCCCCACAAACAAATGTCAATAAATAATTAACAAGAGTGACTTTTGGAGGGGTGTGTGGCTACACTATTTTGGATTCTATTTCTCTATTTAAGATTAGGATACTTTTGTTATTTTACAATTATATTTTTCAGTTTGCTTTATTTTACATTTTGCTTCACCTTAATTTTTTTCCTTGGAGTTTTAAAACTTTAGTGCCAATTAAAAAAAAAATTACTGATTTGAAAATTGGCTAATTAGTAGGATGCGCTCACGCTAAGAAATAGGTTTTCCTATTTAGCTTTGAGACTACTGCTGATGTGTCACTGTATTGATTTTTTCCCACCCAGTTCTTGTTGTGCTTTAAAAACTTGGAAGGCTTTAAACTGCCTGCCCTTACTGTAATTTTGACTTTGGAAACTTCTCCCAGTCTTTTATTTCATCATCTCATTTTACTGGGCACTGAATGATCTGACTGGGAAGGCCTACTCCTTGGAGTCTAAGGCCCGAGTTAGCCTTTGATTCGTTTCATCACATTGACTCATAGGTTGGTACTAGGCTATCGGCCCTAGGGCCTATGCAAGCCTAGCTATAACAATTCCCTGGATATTTCTTCCCACAGTATTTACTTCTCTGGACCCCTGTCTAGCAGGGCGACTGACGTGATCCCCGGGGTGAATTTCCTATCTCCCATCCAATCATCAAGGTTCCTTTTTGAAGAGGGCCAATGAGGCACTCTGCTTGACATGTATGGGGTAGTCTTTTCCAGAGTATGGGGAGTCTCTGGGTCAGGAACCTATTCCTCCAGCATGTTTTGTTCATTGTGATGACAAGGTTTAGATCCCTGGAGCGTGTGGCTCTGAGGGATTGGGATTTCTTTAAGTGGAGCATGTCCAACAGCTCAGGGTTTGACATGGCCTTGTATGTAAAGCCGAGATCACCTCTGAGTAGACGAAATGCCACAGGGTATAGCTGGAGTTTTTTTTAGACTGTCAGCATATGGCATCTTCTTTAGGCCTGTGATTCTTTTAGTGAGGTATTTCTGTGGCCTTTCCAGCTGTTGCAGATGTCTTGTGAGGTACATATCGACAAACTGGGTATTATACTCCTATAATGGGTCTAATGATGGATGAGTACAGTGGGACAATGACCTCCTTTTTTCTGGATGAAAAGCCCTTGGTGATGAGATGTGCCACATAGAAGGGTTTCCTGACTGTTGTGGCGATGTGGTTATTGAAATTGAGACCACTGTCCACCTGTGTCCCTAAGTCTCTCATCACACTTTCGATGTTTAGTGTCCTGCCACCTATGTGGTAATTCATGGGTACATGTTTTTTTTCCAAAGGGGATAACTATACATTTCTTGGCATTAAGCTTGAGCCCATGGCTCTGGCACCAGGCATCTGTTTCTGTAAGGCTCTTTTGTAGAATATCCACATCATTTGGGGATTCAGTAATGGCTCCCAGTTTGCAGTCATCTGCGAGCTGTGTTAGCTAGAGTCCCTTAGTGTTGGCCTGTACTTCAGAGGAGTAGATGCCAAACAAGAGTGGTCCCAGGACTGAACCCTGAGGTACTCCACTTGTCTGAAGCTGGATTTGGAGTCTGCTACTTTTACAGTCTGGGTTCTGTCAGTAAACCAGTTGGCAACCCATCGAGTGACGTAGGGATTTATGCCCAGCTTAGTAAGTTTATCTTATGATTCCAGAGTGAGGGATGGTGTTGAAGGCCTTGGCGAGGTCCAGATAGGCTGTGTGGACCCCCTTACCCTCGTCCACAGCTCTGGAGACTGATTCGAAGAAGTCAGTCAGATTCAGGAGACAGGATCGGCCCTTCACAAACCCAAACTGGGTGGGTTTCAGTGTTTGATGGTTGCCAATGTCATTGTTTATAAGTTCCATGATAAGCCTGATCTGCAAGGGCATGGAATGCATTGTCAGACTGATGGGACAGTAGTTCCCGGGATCCAAGGCGGATCCTCCCTTGTGGAGTGGGATAACTGTAGCTGTGTGCCACTCAGTGGGCACGAAGCCTGAGGTGAGGCTATGATTAAACATGACACTTAGGTGAGGTGCAAATTTTGTAGTTCATGTAGTACACAGCCTGGGATGTCATCTGGTCCCATGGATGCTGTATTCTTAGCTTTGGAGAGTGCGGTTTCTACCTGTGTGGCCGTGATTATCGGAATTTGGCAATCTTTTGGTATTGAGATTGGCCCTTGAGGGGGTGAAGTTGGCACTTTATCGATTTGCCAGGATATTGGCAATATCCTTGGGATCAGTATATTTAATGCCATTCTGTTGTAGCTCCGAGCAGATCTGAGCATTGCCATTTTAGATTCTTGACATAACTATAGAATGCGTTGTGGTTGTCTTTGGAATTTTTGGCAATTTTATTTTCGTAACTAGCTTTTGAGGATTTTATGAGGGATCTCTGCTTCTTACTGAGGCTGGTGAGGGAGTTTTTTTGCATCCTGGGATTTTCCTCTTTTCTGCAACAGTTTCTTCCTTCTGTTGTATAGTTTGTTTATAGCAGGGGACCACCAAATTGGCTTCCTTTTTTTTTTTTGGACTCTGCACATTGCAATATTAGACTACTGTAGGTTTTTAGGTGTATACCAGGCTGATGCCCACTGAGGTCCTTATAAGCCCATCGTGTTTTAACAAAGATGAGAATCAAACCCCTGTACCTTGTGTTTGTGAGGTAAACATCTTAACCATTATGCCAACCCCCAATATTTCTTAGTCTAGTCCTAGATGTTAATGATTTTAAAACTAAGAATCACTGGAGAGCCTGGGAACTGCTTCTCTAGAAGTAGTGTTTCTGTTTTGCTCCTGGTGAGAGAAGGAGCATAGGAATATTATTTCCTAGCCTGTGTAGAGATTACTTCTAGGGAGATTGCTTGAGATTAATCCTGCGACTGCTTCTAGTGAATGAAGTGGCCGAGGGGCATTGGTTCCTGCTGGTCTCTTGGGTAGTGTGTGTGGGGGTTTCACCAAGCAGTCTGATTGCAGTTTAATTGAGAACCTCCTCAGGGACTTGTGCAGTTTGGTTGTCTGTTGCAGGCTCAGTCCATGGTATATACTATGAGGAGACTACAGCAAGTGTACTAAATACGACGACAGCTGGGATGATGCTATTTTTCAGGAAGCATCTTGGGATTAATCCAGTTTGCTCGCTTCTGGTGCGAGAAGGAGCTAAGGATCATTGACGGGCTGGTTGCATGCACCTGTGTCAAGAACCCTGAATTTTCACTTTCCAGCTGTCTCTCTAGCTATTTTGGTTGAAGTGGCATCCTGAGACAATGTACCTTTTGTCTTGTGTTTACACACAACCGCATACTACTTAAACTCAAGGGTGTTACAAATGCAGTTATTTAATGGTGTTGGCAGCACCTTCACGTAAGAGTTTTTCCTCCAACAAGCAGGTTATCAGTACCACAAAATGCCACACTAAGCCTTTTGTACACAAGATCGGACCAAACATGTAGACCTATGTATGCTGAGGCTCTGAAAAGTAACCTACTTAAACCACAAAGGCCTCCTAAATGTTGCCTAGGAAGCAAGTACCTTCAGCAACCTTACACATGACACAGGCAATACCTACCTTAAAACATGCAGCAGGGAGTCCAGTGTCTCATTTCAAAAGCCCGTAAGGCAAACCTCCACACAATCCAACACCCTAGTCAGAGGTGACTCCATTGTGAGACACATTGATGCACTACTGAACAAGCTTTGCAAAGAGGTGGTTGTGGCCAGTTGCTTATCAGATGCCAAGATTCAAAGTGTTTTGCAGTCACTCAAGTCCTTGCATCACGAGTACACATGACTCACAGTACATGTCGGTGTAAATGACAGGATATGTACCTTCCCTTGTCTATATGAAGAGAGACATAAAGCTCTTGGACTGTGTGTCCGGGGTGGTATAAGTCTAGCCTTGAGCAGCATTTTACCATCACCAAGAATGATGCCATGTTACTAACATAAGTTATTGATTCCAACAAGTGGCTTTGCTTCTGGGGTCATAATGAGGGGTTCCAGTATATATATCAGCCTGGGAAGAGTGGGTAGACCCTCTTAACTGCTTTGCTAGGGGTGGATTGCACATATTCCCCTGCCCTGCACCACCACCCAATGCTTTCTTATACAGGCTAAAACTTTGTCCACCTCTTTTTATGGGTAACTTCAATTCTCAAACACCTCCAACATAAAAGAGACTCTAGATAACAGCATAAAAATATTGCTGATCAATACCTGCTCAGTGCTAGGAGCGCTCAAAAAAAAATGTACCCCTTGAAAGCACTCCTTAGCCCGGATAACCTCAGTGTATGCATTGCATTGTTTTAGAGACTTTGTTCTAGACCATTGAGAGCACACCATCAGGTCAGGTTTCAACTCCTACCACATGTTTAAGCCCACTACAGTAAATGAAGCTACTAAAGGCAGCAGTCTCTCCATTTCACCTTCAAACTAATTGGGCAAGATAACAATCTGGAACTCCTCATCCAACTTCTCCACGATGTTGTAAGGATTCTTGTTAATAACTGTAGAACCCCTTTTATGTCCTGCTCAGCCCATAACCCCTAACTAATAAGGGAGTTCCTATGCATTAAGTTTAACATTTATTCTCCTAAGGAACTTCAGATACTCCTGCATTAACTGGAAGACTTGCACATCCTCTGATGAGAAAGAGACTTCTGGATTTCATCATTACAAACTCTCTTGACCAGTTAGTGTGCACCCAAACCGGGGGGGGGGGTGTGTGTGAAAAAAATCCAAGTCTTGGGCTTCACCAATATGGGGGGCAGCTTTGCTCCATACTAATTATAACTTCTTCCCTTCCTTGTCGAGTCAGACAACCCAGTTGGGAAGCCAGCAGCATCCTCCAGTATGTCTGAATTCAGAGATCATGCCAAGGCTAATCTACTGAACCTGTTTGATGACCTAGCTAAATTCATCATCTCCTAAATCGATGAATCCTAATATATAAATATTCTGTAATAAAAAATACAAATACTCATTTCACATTAAAATGTAGTTGTCAAGATGCAAAAAAAAAACCTCTTGCTAAACTTGGGCATACTGCTACAACTGTACCATGTTTGTGGCAAGAATCACTGCTTAAGGAGTCGTAACATAATCAGGACAAACATGATGTTTGCTGCAACCAAAGAGATAATGAGTTGAAAATTGCCACCCAGGCAAACTACCACAAAGCCTTCTTTTATCTGTTAGAATGCTTAGAAGTAATGCCCAGCACTGGGCAGAGCTGATAGTAAATGGTATCACAATATGAGTACATATCCAATCTACTGGTAGTTAAATTAATGTAGTTCGTGGCTACCCCCCCCCCCCCCCACATTCTTCTCCCATGATAAAGTTCTAAAGGCACTATACAAGGCCAAAACACTGCTTCTCTAGGGCTGGGTAACATGCCTGCCTGAAAACAGGAATGATCAGACACCCTACAAAGGCTGTTTATGGTTTGCCCCCTAACAGGCCTTGTGTTAGACAAATGCATGACAGCAACTATCATCCCCTTGTGCAAAGATAAGAGTGTTAGTGGACCCAGGAAATTATTGACCCATAAGCCTCGACCAGCCTTATCTGTAAGGCTATGAAAGAGATCGTTGTAGAACTAATAAGTAAGGACACAGGTAACCTACAAACTCTGGACCTGTGCCGGTTCATATTTAAAAACAGAGCCTCCCTACTTAACCTTCTCGAAGTCAACCAGGTTGTTAAAGAATTGGATGAGGGCATAATCCGGTACACAGAACTCAGTGGCTTTTACCATCGTCACACTTTCTGGTATCCTACGTAAACTATCCTAGTAAATGTAACTCCCACTTCCTATGTCTATCATTAGATAGCAAATTGTCTTGCATGTAGGACCCAGGAAATTAGGGTGGGCTGCTCTACCTCCACCAAAGGATCTGTCACTAGCAGTGTACCCCAGCGTGGAGGTTAAAGCTACTGTTAAGGGTTTACAGCTGACCACTTTTGCAGATGATGGTAAACTTGGTGCCAACCTTAATTCTTCTGAGGATGCCAAGATCCTCCATGGGGGTGTTTCCCAAACAAATAGCTGGTGTCAAAACCATGGTCTAAAACTGAATGACAAGTAATGTATAGTGGTACCAAACATGAAGTCCCTTGTTACTCTCATATTGACAACTGACCTGAAAATCGATCCAGTAATTGGGGACCTGAGAACATATGTAAACAAACTGTCCTTCAGTCCCCGGATATCCACTGTTTTGTACACATCTTGCTTATCAGGCCAATCATTGTTTTAATGTTCACCTTCAGTATGTAGCTCTCCAAACATTTCACACAACTTGAATGCCCACAGCACTTTCCTACTAAGAAAATCAAGGACCTAAATCATACAAACTATCCAGACCATCTCAAAAGTCTTGTCCCTCTTTAATGTCATATAGGCTGCTATATTAATAACTGATGACTGGGTGTGGTATATTGAAGATTTAATGGTTGGTGTGGTTTAATCAGGAGGGCAAGGCCTGCGTGGTTTACAAGAATGTCTTACTTTTATGTAATAACATCCTTGTATAGCGGCTCATTGGTGGTCTTCTACTTTCTTTAGGTATCCTGCTGCTTTTTTGATGTGCTGCACATGCGTGTGGGACTTGTGTTCCCATGCTTAAACAGCACATCAGTGCTTTGGCTAGGAAGCAGTGGAGAAAGGAATATTTCTCCAGTTCTTTACTTATTAAAAAAAAAAGTTTGAAATCAGTTTGGAGGTATGAGATAGAGACAGAACAGAAATACAAGGAAAATCGGGTATGTTTCTTTAGTTTTGTGTAACCTACCTGATTTTCCTTGTATTTCCACCCTGTCTCTCTGGTACTTCTAAACTGTCCAGATTTCAAATTTTGTAGTTCTTGAACTGGAAAGCTGTGGTGTATATTAATGCAATAACCCACGCCCGAGTGTGGGTAATGTGGGAATCCCGCATTACCCACACCCAGAAGTGGGTTATTGCTATTATACTATGACATTATTTAAGAAAAGAAATAATTACTTTTCTTAAATAATGGCATTGTATAATGCCTCTTTGCTGCCCTTTCGCAGCTGTCTGGTATCCGTGGCAGTTCGATGTACTGCGCATGCCTACGCAGTACATCAGAGCTGTGGCCAAAAGCAACGGAGAAAGCAAGATCTCTGTTGCTTTTTACTGTTTCGCTATGTTAAATGGGTTTAACATAGCGAGACAGCTTTAAAATAAGCAACGGACGTCCGTTGCTTATTTTAAAGCTGTCTTGCTATGTTAAACCCATTTAACATAGCGAAAGAGTAAAAAGGAACGGAGATCTTGCTTTCTCCGTTGCTCTTTTTTTTTTTTTTTTTTTAAACCTGTCTCGCTATGTTAAATGGGTTTAACATAGCGAGACAGCTTTAAAATAAGCAACTGAGATCTCCGTTGCTTTTTTTAAACCTGTGTTGCTATGTTAAACTCTTAACATAGCGAGACAGTGTTTTGAAAGAGACTTATACTAATGGAAAAAGTCCGGGCGACCAGACCTTTTTCCATTAGTATAAGTCGATTTACAACGTGCACGCTGGCCAATCAGCGAGCGTGCACGTTTTGGAATATTAATGGGGGGTCATGGTATAATAATAAAATAAAGTCTGGGCAGCCTGACTTTTTCTTTTGGTATATGCTGGATTTTACAATAGGCACGTTTACCAATCATCATGCACATTTTTGAATGTCAATGGCCAGTCATTGTATAATGAGGAATGATTTTTGCCTTGCATACAGACCCTCAGCAGACCCAATCCCATCACGTCTACTGCACATTCATAAGTCCATTGGGGACAAAACATTTGCTCAGGAGGTCTAAATCTCTTTTTTGCAACGTTATCGCAGAGAATACCGTTTTGGAATAGCCTTCCTTTTCATGTAAAAGCAAAGTACTTTATCTTAAACTATTCAAACATAATGATGACAAATGGGTGGGTAACAGCAAATTCACCCCTGGTTTAGCACCCTTGTCCCTCATAGATAGGGGCAGCATTGTCCTTAAAATATAAATGCTAAAACCTTCAAGAGAATGTCTGGCTAGGCTTCTAAAGATCCTTGGGGATGGTGAGGCAAGAGGAAGAATTGGGTGATGGGATTGGATGACGGGCTTTTAACATTTTAGTGAGCTTGTGGAGATGGGCCTTTAGCTGGGACTGGAAGATGGGGAAGGATGAGGAGTCTTTTAATGTATGATTCAATTGGTTCCCATAGGTTGGGTGCTGGTATGGAAAAGCAGTTGCTGTACAGTGGAGTCGGAATTTTTGACGCTTGTAATGTATGAACTGTGTGGCTCTGACTTCTGAGGTTGTAGGTTGAGGTTTCTTATAAGTTCCTCTTGTAAGAGGAATATAGTCAGGTTATTTAAAAGTTGGAATAGTTGGGAACCTTGGATTTCTGTTCTTTGCATTACTAGGAACCAGGGTGTTCCACAGAAAGTTGATGAGACAGGTGGCAGTGCAATGGGTGCTGATGATGGTGTATATAGCTCAGATGGCTTAGTGGTAAGTTCCCATGGGTACAGTGTGCATGGGCCAGGGTTCAAGACCTATGATGCTTTAAAAATGTTTTTACCACATAGGTGGTAATCCATTAAGTACAGAAGAAGTAATTAGGGACCTGGGGACCCAAGTTGATAGCAATCTCTCATTTGACAACCACGTGGCCAAAGTGGTTAGAAAAACATTTTATATAGCCCACCTAATCATGAAGGGATTCACATCTAGATCAGGGGAGGTCATCGTGCCTCTTTACTCATCCCTCATCAGGCCCATAATTGAGTACAATGCCCCTTTTGGGATGTACCTTACCAGACACCTGCAGCAACTGGAAAGACCCCAAAAGTACCTCACCAAGAGGATCAAGGGGCTCAAACAGATGCCGTATGCTGCCCGGTTAAAGAAACTCCAGCTCTACTCAGTGGCATACCGCCTGCTCAGAGGCGATCTGTGCCTGACTTATAAAGCCATGTCCAACCCGGAATTAATGGACATGCTGCACCTCAGAAAATCCAAATCCCATCGAGCTACGCGCTCGAGGGACTTAAACCTCAGCACTGAAATAAATAGGACATGCTGGAGGGACAGATTCATAACCCAGAGGCTCCCTTCACTCTGGAATAAAATCCCAGTCCAGGTTAGGCAGAGTCCCTCATTGACTCTCTTCAAGAGGAATCTTGATGAGTAGATGGGAAATCGTAGGTTTACCCCAGGTATCACCTCTGTGTCACTGTTAGACAGAGGCAAAGTATACTAACCTCGAAAAAGGGCATAGCAAAATTAATTTAAAATGGGTGGCGAAAGCCATACACACTCTGGCTAGGCTTATAAATGCCCTAGGGCAGATAGCCTAGTATGAACCTATGACTTTGACGACAAACAGGATAGTAGAGCAAGCTGTGTCCCTTACTGTTGCTTCCAACCTGTTTTCTACTACAGTTGTTCTTGGTCATTCGTTTTCCTGTGTTTACTCTGTAGTGACTTCATGTGGCATCTTGACTGCTTGCTTCCTTTGTGTTTGTCTCGTCATTTCTTTTGGAAATTCGTCCTACACATTTTGTATCCCTCTCTAGAGAAGTACTACTTTTATTTTATTCTCACACTACAGCTTTTCAGTGTGTGATGTCCTTTGCCTTCCGTCCTGTTATGTCCTTTGATTCTACTGCTGTCACTCCTAAGCCGTGTGGGCTCCTTGCCAACCTTGGTCTTCCATATGTATAACCCCCCCCCCCCCCGACCCACACACCTGTCATTCTTCACTCTGCTTAAATTTTACATTCAACATCAGTCTGTTTTCAGATGCATTGGAAAATACATTTCTGTAAAATCTTACCATAATGGTAGATGTCCTTGCCTTCACCGCTGCAGTATTCCTTACTAATGAGATTCCCTGCTGTGAATCCCTCCATCCGGCCAGTTTACAAAAGTCTACTGTTGCTTTAAGGTATGCTGAACGTCACCTGTGAACTCCTTGTGTAAGGTAGGGCATAAAGGTAATGTTCAGGCGTACCATCCTCAGAACAGATTGCCCCAGTAGAAGGAAAACCAAGGAGAATCTGCACAGCCCAGAAGGGGAAAAGACCAGGGGGATGGAGAGAGAGAGTGAATACTGCAGCGGTGAAGGCTGAAACCTCTACCATTATGGTAAGATTTTACACAACTGTATTATATCCTTACATTCACCCCTGCAGTATTCCTTACTAATGGGAGAGTGCAAAAGCTCAAGAAGAAACCTGGGAGGAGGAAGCAGCAGAGCCCTCCAAGAAGCCATGATGAATGGCAGCAGCAAAACCAGCTCTAGCTCTGGAGGTACCATCCAGCTGGTAATGTTTAGTAAAGGTATGCACAGAAGTCCAGGTAGCAGCTTCAAGAATAGAGTTCACGTCCAAGCTTTTGAATAAAGCACCAGAAGAAGCCACAGCGCTAGTGGAATGAGCCTTTATAGAAGAAGGAAGGCTCTCACCATGACAAGTGTAAATAAAGGAAATAGCCTTTGAAATCCAAGTGGGAAGAGTTTGCTTGAAAATAGCCAAACCTAAAGACCTAGGATGAAAGGAAACAAATAACTGGTCAGACATTGATAGCTTTAGTTTTATCCAAATACATTCTGAGCTGTCTGCACATCTTAAGGTATGCATAACCCTCTCACTGTCAGATTGCGGAGAGGGGAAAAAAGTCTGCAAATTAATAGACTAAGTGACAACTCATTAACCATATTGGGCATGAAAGAAGGATTAGTATACAAGGACACCCTGTCCTTATGAAATATCAAAAAAGGTGGACAAGCCATAAGGGCTTGCAACTTAGACACCTGTCTGGCAGAAGTAAGAGCTAACAAAAGAACGGTCTTCCAAGAGCAGTGTTGCAAGGAAGCTGAAACAGCAAGCTCAAAAGGAGCCAGAGTCAGTTTTTCTAGAACAAAATTAAAATCCCAGGGAGGATGAACGGGCTTCCTGAGAGGTCTATTGTTAAGGACGCCTTTATGAAATTGCTTAGCTTCAAATCTAGAAGCTAATGGGGGTGGGAGGGGGGTTAAAGGCAGACAAGCAGAAAGAGCGGATAAGTGGGTTTTAATAGAAGAATAGGCCAAACCAGCATTGAGCAACTCGCAGAAATAAGAAAGAACCAAAGGGGCATCCACAGAAAGTGGGTCCAGGTCATGAGAAAGACACTAAATAGAAAAACTCTTCCATTTAGATAAGTAGGATTTCTTAGTGGTAGGTTTCCTGGCTTCCTGCAGCATGTCCTCAGAAAGAAAAAAAAGGTGTCTTATCACCCACAGTGTCAGTTGAAGGGGAAGAAGTGCATAAAGAAACATCCCCTTCCAAAAAAATGAGAGGGCGTCCACCTTCCATACCAGAGGATCTGGCACAAAACAGAGGAAGTTGTCTTTTTTTAGAGGGGTAGCAGAGAGATCTACTTGAGGAGTAGCCCACTGGTGAACAATGTCTAGAAACACATCCCTGTGAAGCATCCATTCGTGGGATTGAGTGAAGGACTTGCTCAGATTGTCTGCCACAATGTTCCGATCTGAAGGATTTTAACTGCCTTTAAGAGTTGCACAATATTGGATGGTCAGATCCCATACCAGAAGTGCCAGCTGGCAAAGACTGTAGGATATCGTACCCCCCCCCCTCTTTGTTGATATACCATATGACTGTGGCATTGACCGTGAATACCTGGAGAGGCCCTGCAGAGAAGGGAGGATGAAAGGCCTGAAGAGCCAGCATAAGAGCCCTCATCTCTTTAAAGTTGTTGTGCTCCTTTCGCTGACGAGGCAACCACACTCCTTGGGCCCTCAGGGATCCAAATGTTGCTCCCCATCCCACATCTGAAAAGTCTGTGAACAGATCCTGAGAGGGAAGCGGAGGTTGAAAAGGGCGCCCTAGATTCCGAGACAACTGCTGAATCCACCACAGAAGTTCGCCCTAGATTCCGAGACAAGTGCTGAATCCACCACAGAAGTTCGCCCTTGAGATATGGGAGAAGAGGAACAGGAAAGTCTAGAGGATGCACATGCTGAAGCCACACTGACTTCAGAAACCACTGGAACTTCATGTGGAGTCTGGCGAGAGGAAGTATCAGAATGGTGGAAGCCATGAACCTAGAACTCTCAGAAAGTGTCTGGTTGAAATGGAGGCCAGGGGAAGAAGTTTGAAAGAAAGAAAAGAAAGTTGATGCCTCTGGAAGAGGCAGGGATGCCAGCATTGGCATAGTTTGAAACCTGCAACCCAGAAAGGCATGATCCTGAGAAGGAGTCATGGAAGACTTGTTGAAGTTTCTTGTAAACCCCAGGCTCTGAAGAAATTAGTAAAATGAAGATTTTGCAAAAGGACCTCTGTAGAAGATGCCTGAATCAGCATGTCATCCAAATAAGGAAGGATTTGGCTCCCTTGCAGCCTTCAGAAGGCAGTCACAGGAGCGAGGCATTTGGTGAACACCCTTGGGGCAGTAGAAAGGCTAAAGGGCAAAGCACAGAACTGAAACTGCCAGGAAGCAACAGAGAAATGCAAAAATCTCCTGAAAAGAAGATGGTTCGTGTTATGGAGATAAGCATCCTTGAGGTCCAGAGACACCAGAAAGGCTTTGGGATGCAAGAGAGGAAAAAAACAACTGAAGGGACAACATCCGAAAAAAAAAAAAAAGAGGAACCCCCCCCCCCCACGGATGTATGCAACAAGACCGCTGGTTTAAAACAGCATTTGGACTGATGGCAAAGACGTTCTGAGGATGGTATGCCTGAACGTCACCTTTATATCCTACCTTATGCAAGGAGTGTGCAGGTGATGTTCAGTGTACCTTAAAGCGACTGTAGACTTTTGTAAACTGGCCAGAAGGAGGGCTTCACGGCAGGGAATCCCATTAGTAAGAAATACTGCAGAGGTGAATGTAAGGACATCTGTAGCTGTAAGCCTTATTTTCTTTAACCTTCCTGTACATTTTTTATTTCCCTGTTGACCAGCATTATTTAGGATATTTTCTCTCAGCAGCACTAGGCTATCAGCCACGTACTTGCATTTAACCTGCAGTCTCTTCTCTTTCCTTATTGTTTTGCTGTGTATTATATTTGAGGATTTCAGTTCTGAGAAGTGACCTGTTCCTATGAAAATAGTTCTGAGGAGTACCCAGTTTCTATTTAAATAGTTTGTGCTAAAATATACTGTATAATTTTGTTTTTTACATAATCATTTAATTTTACATTATTCTTGGAGTGGGCAAAGGCCTAATTAACCTCTTCAGAGCCCTTTGATTTTGTCGATCACTGTCTTTCACTGTTGCAGTCCTAACAAATGAATTATCCGGCTCCGGGTAGCGCTCAGTCGGCCAGAATACCAAAGGTAAGTAAAAATTACGTCTGTTAAGGATGTCAGGGCATCCGATACAAAAGGAGGCAGCAGATGTCACTTCCTCAGTCTTCCTTGCCGTGGAGCCCGAAGTAGAAGCATTTCATGAACAAGTGCCTGTCTGCAGTTTACCTTTGTTGGTTTCCGACTACAAGAGTTGAAGTATACTACAGCCAAGTACCCCATTGGGGATCCTCTTTTCTTGCCTTAACGAATGTCAGAAAAAGTTAATTGCCTTACCTGTGGAAAGCAGATTCCCCATAGAGATTTTAATTCCTATTGCATTATTTGTTTAGGCCTTGACCACGATGTTCCCAAGTGTGATCTTTGTGCCTTCTTTAATCCACGCACTATCTGTCTTCAGGCTAAGATTTTGGCTAGGCATTTTGGAGTTTGGCCTAAGTTGTTGGTATGGCATCCGCCGGTCTTCAGGCTTCGGATGTGGATAAGGACCACGACAGGCCTCAGAAGGCTGTGTCCTCGGATGAGGTTAAGTTGGTTGTCAGGTGGTAGCCAGTAAGACGCCTTTGCAGTCTGCAGATGTACAACTGCCGGTCGCCTCTTCTGCCGGAGCCGCTAAGCTGACTCCGGTGTCAGAGGCCTCTGTTTTGCGTTCTGACAGCAAACTTCTTCCTTCAACCTCTGCTGCAACTTCGGCGGTTGCCAATCTTCGAGTCCTTCAGGCTTGTAGGTAAATCTTCCTTTCGTAAGCCTGTGAAAAGGCAGGCTCCAGCTTCTTCTCGTGCCCCTCAATCCCAAATGGTTAAAATGGCTAATTTGTTGACTCTTATTAGGGGTTCTCAGCCTCCTCCTCCTCCTAAAAGGAGTAGGGATGTTTCTCCTGAGGTTTTGTTCTGTTCTGGTTCTGATTCTTCCAGCATTTCTGCTGATGAAGAGGAATTTTCTCAGGCTTTTTCTCCTTTTGAGGATTCAGATGCAGAGGAGTCCATCCCTTCAGCCTCTTCTCCAGAGGATTTCTGTTTTGGTGAATACCCTCAGAGAACATTTTAAATGGGAAAGTCAGGATTATCCCCAATCCAAGAAACTGATTAGGGAGTTTCTGGATTACCTCCGCATAAGCCTCTTGCTATTCCCCCTGTGTTGGAAGTTATTGATGTTTTTCTGGAAAACTCCTTGTCTCCAAATTCGGTTCCTCCTGCTCCCCGGTTGGAAACCAGTACTAGAGTCCCTGATTCTCATCTGTTTCTTTTCAGGAATCCAGAGGTTATTTCTCAGGGCCCTAAAGGAGTTAAGACCACTGTTACCAGGAATCCTGTTCCCTCTGACAGGGAGTCTAGGAACCTAGATACGCGGGGAAAGAAGGTTTATACCTCTGCCACCCTAGCTATTGGGGCTACCAATTGTCTATTTCATATGCTGAAGTACCAGCAGCACACCTTGGAGGCTATTAAGTCTAGGAAAGCAAGTTACTCTCTTGGCAGAGAGTAAAGACATACAGGATGTACTGAATTCTGACAGTCTGGTCAATAAGCATTCTTTGCATTGTGGTTTTGACATCCTTGAGGCCTTCAGCAGGGCTGCGGCTACTGGATCTGTTATTAGAAGGCATGCTTGGATCGGAGAACAGCCACTTCCAGAACCTGTCAAGGCTAAGCTTTTGGATGTACCTTTGCATAAAGACAGTCTTTTTGGCAGCAAAGCAGAGGAGGCACTAAAGAAGATTGAGGATAAGGCCAAGTCCATGCAAACTGTTGATTTTCTGCAAGTTCAACCCCCTCGCTTTAGTAGGAATTACACTTCCAAGAGTTGGACCTTTCCTGATACCAGCAGACAGAACCGTTCCAGGACTAGATTTTGCAAATCTTCTAGGGGGCAGGGGGCTATCCCTCAAAGGTCTAGACATTGGCAGGCTTCCACTTCTAAAGGGGGAAGCTCCAAGCCTGCATTTCAGTCAAACACACTCAATGACTTTTTACAACTTCTGCCTGTTCTTGCTTGCCAGGAGAGTCCTTTAGGGGGAGGGTTGGCCCTTTTTGAAGATGTCAGGGCCACTATCACAGACAAATGGGTGCTCAGAACGGTGTCCCTAGGGCATAAGTTTTCTTTCCACACCTTTCCAGCTCCCAAGGGATTCCTGGGTGTTCCTCCAAACCAATGGGCAGAAGTAGAAAAATAAATTTTGTCTGTCTCATCTGGGAGCAATAGAATCCGATGTTCTTCGTGTTTGACTGTTGCAGTCATTACATTTGGGTAATCTGCTGGCAGGTTGCCCTCATTCGGCCCGAATAACAAAGTCTTGGGTCCTGCGTCGGTTGCTGTCTCCTCTTCCATGACATCAGGTCATCAGGGGTATGAAACATGCAGCCGACGCCATTTTAATCAGTCTTTCTTGCCGAGTGGTGCCCGAAGCAGTTTTGCAAGTGCCGGTCGGCTGACTCCTGAAATTTTAATTTTCGAGTTTCAGAACCGAAGTCTTCAAACTAAACTAAGTACCCCATTCAGGAAACTTTTTCTTGCTCCTTACCAATGTCAGTAAAAGTTAATTGCATTACTTGTGGGAAGCAAATACCTCATAAGGATTTTCATTTGTACTGTATTCCTTGCCTAGGCCGTGATCACAACGTGCCTTGCTGTCTGTTTTGTGCTAAATTTAACCAATGCACTATTAAGCATCTGTATATTTTTGCTTCTAAATATTTTGGCTCAAGATTTAACTATCCTGAAATGTCGTTGGTTAGCAATCCGACTACCGGAGTTCACAAAAAATGCAAGGAACAAGACAAAGACAGACCGAGGTCCAAAACTGACTAAGCTTCTCCTAAGCCAGTCGCTGGTTTGCCGGTACTCAAGTGAGGTGCTTTAGCAGCCCCTGATACCCGCTACTTACTCATTTGAAGTCGGTATGCCGTGAGATTTGCAAAGTATTGAACCTGTGGATGTCTCTCCCTTGGATGGGTCTGGAGGTGCTGAGCAGGCACCGGCTTTTGAGGGTGTTTTCAGGCCTCAATATTTTTATATTAGACGCCATCAACAAAAACAAGGTCAAAAACTTCTGTGTCTAAAAAAACGACGCATGAGCCACGTGCTCAGGCCCCTATGCCTAAAAAAAAAAATGATCAAAATGGCTGAGGATTTAATTACCTTGATCAGAGGGTTCCCAACCCCCCCCCCCCCACCTTGCCAAGAGGCATAGGCAAGGCATGGATTATGAATCTTCAGATCAGGTTTCCATTTCTTCTGATTCCTCTTATGATCAGGAATTTTGTAGGATTCTGATGCAGATGAATCCATCCCATCTGCATCTCCTCCTGAGGATTACTCTTTTGGAGAGACTTTGCGTACTTTAAGGGAACATTTTCACTGGGAGAGTCAGGACTTCTCTGAATCAAAAAAAGAGGCTTGGGGATTTCCTTCTTCTTCTCAGCATAGGCCTTTGACAATACCTCCTGTTTTAGACATTGTTGATGATGATGTATTCTCGGAATCGAGCATGGCTTCTGATTCCCTGCCTCCGGCTCCTAGTAAGCCAGACAGATATTACAGGGTTTCTGACTCTCACAAATTTCTTTTCAAAAATCCTGCTGCTGATCCTGAGACTATTTCTCAGGGTCCCAAGGGTGTAAAGGCTTCTACAGCCAAAAATCCTACCCCTTCTGATAGAGATTCCAGGGTGCTGGATAGATGGGGTAAGAAGGTTTATACGTCTGCAACCTTGGCAATCAGGGCTTTAAAACTGCCAGTTTCATATGCTTAATTATAACAGCATGTTATGGGCTTACTGAAACAGAAAATGATGATTTCTGGTTTGTGGAAAATAGTTACAGGATTTATTGCATTCAGCAGAACAGGTTGGAAAGCATACTTTGCAGTGTGGTTTTGATTCATTGGAGGCCTCTTGTAGGGCCACCATTACTGGATCTGTGATAAGAAGGCATGCCTGGCTCAAGGAGCAAAATCTGCCTAATCATGTTAAAACTGAATTGCTGGATGCCCTTTGCAGCATGATACTCTGGTAATAAGGCAGAAGAGGTTTTAAAGAAAATGGAAGACAAAGCTAAAGCTATGCAAACTGTAAAAGATTTCTTGCAAGTGCAGCCACCCAGGTTCAGTAGGCACTGGCCTACTAAAAACTGGTCCTTTCCTGTGTCCAACAGAGCCACTTGGGGCAAACCCAGGTGCTCAAAAGGCACCAGATATCAATCACAGGGATCTTACAGGTCAAAGCAATGGGGTGCCTCTTCCAAATCTGGAGGTAACAAAGCACAACCCTACAGTAAGCAGTTTCAATGACTTTCTCTACCATCTCCAAGCACTTAATGTTTGGCAGCCCCCTTGGGGGGGGGGGGGGAAACTAGCACTTTATGCTCAAAATTGGCAGTTAATAACCCAGGACAAGTGGGTATTAAACATAGTATCCTGGGGGTACAGATTTCATTTCCATACTTTGCAAGTTCCAAACAGATGGCCGGATCTGCCACAAAACCAGTGAACCAGAAACAAGTCATGTCCCTCATGGATATGGGAGCTATTCAACCGGTACCAGAAAAGGAAAAAGGACAAGGATTATTGAAGAAGACAATTCATGGCGTCCAATACTGGACTTATCGATTCTGAACACGTTCCTGGAAAATGTTGACTTTACAACAGCTACTGCCAATGCTAGGCAAGAATGCTTGGTTAGTAACTAGACTTGAGGCATACCTGCATATCCCAATAAGGGAATCTTGCAGAAGATGCCTCCGCTTCAAAGCAGGTTTTTTGCATAACCAGTTCTCTGCACTGCCCTTTGTACAGACCCTGGGTGCAGTAGATAAGCCAAAGTGCCTAGCACCAGTAATTGCATTCTGCAGACAAAGCATTCAAATTTATCCTTATCTGGACGATTGTCTCATTCAGGCAGAGGACAAGGACACTCTTCTTCAACATCTGGCATTTGTAAAAGGCTTCTAGCATGCCTAGGGTACACCGTAAAAAAGGCTTCTAGCATGCCTAGGGTACACCATAAATTAAAAGAAATCACAACTGGTACCCTCTCAAATAATTACATTCCTGGGTGCAAGCTTGAATACAACTGAACAGATGGCTTACCTCACGCCAGACAAAGTAATACAATTGACAGCATACTTCAATCAAATGGCAACAAAAACCCAGTTATCTGCAAGACAAATTCTGCAGGCTTTGGGGTTCATGGCATCCTGCATTCTACTAATTCCATATGCGAGACTGCATATGAGGAAACTTCAACGGTACCTAAAAAGTTTATGGAGTCAACATTGTCACAGCCTAGAAACAATGATCCCTCTCATTCCCTGCCTACAACCGGAGTTTCTTTGGTGGGCAAAGACATGTCACCAAAACAAGGGACTGTCATTCATTCTACCCCCTGCCACCCAAATCCTAACTACAGATGCATCAGACTATGCTTGGGGGGCCCTCTTGGCAGGGAGATGCATTCAGAGCAAATGGAGCCCAAACCAAATGCATCTGCATATCAACCAGAAAGGAATGCTAGCTGTTCTGAATGCTCTGATAGCCTTCAAGGACTTGCTTCATCCAGGACAACTACTGATAAAGACGGACAACACCACAGTACATAAGCAGGGGGGTACCCATTCCTACCCCCTTTGCAGACTAGCCATGGCCTTGTGGAACACAGCGTTGACTTACCAAATATATCTTCAAGCTCAATTCCTGCCATGAAAGCAAAATACTCTGGCAGACGATCTAAGCAGAAATCTTATGGACTCGCATGAATGGAAACTGGATCCACAAATCTTCAGCATGTTAACACAGAAATGGGGAAGCCCAGACATAGTTTTGGGGAGAGGCAAATAGATCTATCAGTTGGACAAATTCTGCACAAGAACTCGTAACAAAAAAGCATGGAAAGTGGATGCTCTATCCTTCAGTCTGCCTTTCCCCCTTGGCCTCTACTCTCCCAAGGTCTTATTAAGTCAGACAGGAAAAACCAAAAATGATTCTAATTGCTCCGGACTGGCCTCGCTAACACTGGTACCTGCTTCTAAGGAATATATTGCACCTTCCTCCCTGGAACTTGCCTTAAATACCTCATCTACTGTCTCTGCAGAACTATCAAATTCTGCACACAGCTTGGCGAATCAACTAATTATTCAAACCACATCTCTCAGTAAACCTGTGATGGATGTCATTTTGGAAGCCAGAAGGCCTAGTACTAGAAAATCTTATGCTGATAAATGGAAGAGATTCTGTGCTTGGAACCAAGCACAAGGAACAGACGCAGCAAGGCCCAATATTCCTCAGATTTTACAATACTTAACAGAGATACTTGACAAGGGCCTATCCTTTTCTTTAATAAAAAATTCATGCCTCTGCCATCTCGGCTCATTACAACAGAGCCTCCCCTCTTTTCTCATCCACTGCTAAAACAGTATCTCAGAGGGGCCAAATATTTAAGGCCTCCCAGGAGAGCACCAATTCCTGCATGGGACCTCAATTTTGTGCTGGAAAGACTCACCCTGCCTCCTTTTATATCCACAGTAGCTGCTGGTTCAAAATTTATATCTTGGAAGACAGCTTTTCTTTTGGCAGTCACTATAGCTAGAAGGGGTTCGGAACTACAGGCTCTCATAGTAGAGGAGCCTTTCATTATATTTTACCTGGACAGGGTGGCCCTCAGGACCAACCCTTCCTTTATGCCTAAGGTAGTATCCAGTGTGGCTCTTAACCAGATCATTCACCTGCCAACTTTTTTTCCCAAATCCGCAGAACAAGGAATAGCGAATTCTGCATTCATTGGATGTGCACAGACAACTAAGATTCTACTTAAACAGGACAAAATCTCCAAGAAAGTCTGAGCAACTACTGGTAGCATTTGCTGCAGGGTCAGAGGGGAAGGCTATATAAAAGCAGACTATTTCTAAATGGATAAGCCACTGCATTTGTTTCTGCAATTTGCACCATGGTAAATCTGTGCCCAAGGGGATCGAATCCCATTCCACCAGGGCTGCCTCTACTTCAGCAGCTTTTCTCAGAGGGGTCCCAACCAGACATTCTAGAAGCTGCTACTTGGAGCTCTGTTCATACGTTCACAAAGCATTATCATTTACCTCTCTTCTCTAAATCTAGGGCAGGCTTTGCCACTGCAGTCCTGCAGGGCCTTCTAGCTGCTCCTAATGCTGTTTTAGTTCCATCCTCCCATCCATAGCTTTGGGATTCTACCCAAATGTAATGACTGCAACATTGAAACACTGAGAACATAGTACAGTTGTGTACACTTACCATAAATGTCGATGTTAGAGTGTATTCACTGTTGCAGTCCAGGTTACCCACCCGCCGTCCCCAGTTCTATACTTTTTTTCTTTCCTTCACTATACTCAAAAGCCTTTGTGGTGTATTTGCTTTTAGTTGAAGGTAAACTTTGTTTCTAAGGTGCATTTATATATATTTACAGTGTTATTTATATATTTTGCTCCCCATTTGGGGGGCACCTGACATCTGGGGCAAGAAAAACTGATTAAAATGGCATCCGCTGCATGATGTCCTTCAAGAATGCAACTGCAGTCATAACATATGGGTTGTCCTGCCTCAGGCAGCCCTCGGTCGGCCGAATTCCAAAGTCTGGGTCCGGCGTCAGCTGGTGTCGCCTCCTCTCCGACGTCACAACGGCTGGAGTATAAAGGCATCGGCCGACGCCATCTTCTTCAGTCTTTCTTGCTGCGCAGTGCCCAAAGCAGAAGCAGTTCGCAAGTGCCAGTCGGTCAGCTCCTGTGTTTTCAGTACCGAAGTCATCTAAAAGCCAAGTACCCCGTTGGGGAACATTTATTCTTGCCTCAGCCGATGTCAGAACAAATTGAGAAAGTTAATAATTGTCTTGTGGTAAACAAATACCTCATAAGGACTTCCATTCTCTCTGCCTTCCCTGCCTGGGCCCAGACCACGACGTCTCGGCCTGTGCTGCCTGTGCCTGCTTTAATAAGCGCACTCTCAGGCACCGGGCAGAATTCGCCGAGGACTTCTTCGGTGAATCCTTTGCGTATATCATGCCGTCGGAACAACCGACAACCCAATCTGCTAAAAAACGCAAGGACCGGGACCGACATCCTCGGCCCGCATCCACTACCGATGTTTCTCCTAAACCCTCTACTAGCGCTCCGGCTCCTTCGGAAGTGGTAAATCTACTGCTCCAGGCCGACAACACAGCGCTAACACGACCTTCGGTCTCGGAGACCTCTCCAGTGCCTTATACCCCTGACGACCTGACGTCATGGAAGAGGAGACAGCAACCGACGCAGGACCCAAGACTTTGTTATTCAGGCAGACTGAGGGCAACCTGCCTGCAGATTACTCAAATGTAATGATTACAACAGTGAATACACTCTTAACATCTACATTTATGGTAAGTGTACACAACTATACTTTCCTGCTCAGCAGGAAGGCCAGGGCTTTTATTCCAGGCTTTTCCTAGTTCCAAAAAAATAAGGCACCTGGCATCCTATCCTAGATCTTTCCATTCTGAACTCCTTTTTTTCTAGTAGTTCTAAATGCTCACTCTGCATCAGTTGCTAGCACAGCTAGAAAAGGATTCTTGGCTAGTAACCTTGGATCTCAGAGGCTTATTTGCACATTTCTATCGGGGAAAGTTGCAGGCAGTACCGTTGTTTTAGAGTGGGCGAGCAACATTACCAATTCTCTGCGCTGCCCTTTGGCTTATCTATTGCTTCCAGAGTCTTCACAAAGTGCCTGGCCCCAGTCATTGCTCTTTTGCAGGCAGAAGAAAATTCAGATTTACCCATACTTGGACGACTGTCTGATTCAAGCAAGTTCTCAGGAACAGCTGTTAAAAGATCTGGAATTCTTAGACTCTTCTCTCTTCCTGGGTTACACTCTCAATGTGGAAAAATCGAAAATGGTACCATCCAAGGAGATAACATTCCTGGAAGCGAGTCTGAACACAGTCACCCAGGAGAAGCAGATCACTCTTTCAGTTTATTTCAAGGACTTGGCAAGCCTGTCCCAGCTCCCTGCAAGGAAATACCTGCAAGCTCTGGGATTCATGGCATCTTGTATTCTCATGATTCCATATGCAGGACTGCATATGAGGAAATTCCAATGGTACCTCAAGAACATTGTGTGTCAACACACAGGACCTGGATATGAAGATTCCTCTGCTTCCATCTCTTCAGGCGGAGTTTCTATGGTGGGCAACAGCCTGTCTACAAAACAAAAGCATGCCTTTTTTGGACACCTCTTGCCACTCAAGTTTTGACTACAGACGCATCGGACTATGTCAGAGGAGCACACCTGGATGGGCAGATGCATACAGGGACGTTGGAACACCCAGCAGATGAACCTGCACATAAATCTAAAAGAGTTGATTTGTAGTTCAGCAGGCCTTACTAACTTTCAAGCATCTTCTTTCTTCAGGGACCCTGCTTGTCAGGGCAGACAACACCGCGGTCATGTGGTACATCAACAAGCAGGGAGGGACACACTCTTACCCCCTGTGCAGACAGAGCATGAATCTTTGGTCCATGGCAGCATCCCTGGACCTGCATCTCCTAGCTCAGTTTCTTCCAGGAGGGCTCAGTGTTTTGGCAGACCAGTTGAACAGGCAAACCCTGGATCCTCACGAGTGGCAGCTGAACAGAGCAGTCTTTTTTACAGCATCATTCAACGTTTGGGCACACCTCAGGTGGATCTTTTCTCCTCCCCAGACAACCATCTGCTGCCTCTCTTTTTTTCACCAGGCAGCAGCACAGCAGAGCCTGGAAAGTGGATAAGATCCAAGCTTCAGCCATCTCTGCTCATTGTTCTCTTGAACAGCCCATCTTCTCTCATCCCCTGATGAAAATGTTTCTAAGTTGCTTGCAATTTACAACCTCCCAGAAGAGCACATACTCCAGCCTGGAATCTTAATTTTGTTCTGGAGAAACTCATTCTTCCTCCTTTTGAGCCAGCTGCCTCTACAGATTTAAAGTTTCTCTCTTGGAAGACTGCCTTCCTCTTGGCTATAACTTAAGCAAGGAGGGTTTTGGAAATGCAAGCTTTGATGGCCGTGGAGCCTTTTCTTATTTTCCATTCAGATGGAGTCTCTCTTAGGACTAATCCCTCCTTTATTCCTAAGGTTGTTTCCAGCCTGACTCTTAATCAATCCATACACCTTCCTACCTTCTTTCCTAATCCTCGCAATAGAGGTGAAAGGATCCTACGTTCTCTTGATGTGCACAGACAGCTCAGGTTTTACCTGGACAGGACTAAGGACCTTTGGAAATCAGCACAGTTATTGGTCAGTTTTGCCCCTGGAGCCCAGGGCAAGGCTATTTCTAAGCAAACCATTTCTAAGTGGATTGCACATTGCATTACCTTTTGTTATTCCTTTCATGGCAAAGCTCTGCCTCAAGTGGTTAGGACCCACTCTACTAGAGTGGTTTCCACTTCTGCAGCCTTTCTAAGGGGTGTCACTACTTAAGACATTTTGGAAGCTGCCACATGGTCTTCTGTTCACACTTTCACAAAGCATTATAATTTGCCTCTGTTTTCCAGAGCTAGGGCAGTGTTTGCCACTGTGTTGCAGGGCATTCTCTCCAACCCTTGATGCTGTTGGTCCCCCCCCCTTTTTTTTTTTCTCTGGGTTTGTTAATCGACCCATTTTGTTAGGACTGAAACAGTGAAACATGATGAACATAATACAGTTGTGTACACTTGCCATAAATGTAGATGTTTGAGTGTATTCACTGTTGCAGTCCTGGTTTCTCTCCCTCCTTCCCCCTCTTTGTGGTCCTCTCCTATTCTCTTTTCCTGAGGTACAGGCTTAATTTATTTGTCAAATTTGTTTTTGGATTTAAGCCTTATTTTCTGGGGGCTCCTGACTGTTGTGGCAAGAAAGACTGAGGAAGTGACGTCTGCTGCCTCCTTTTGTATCGGACGCCCTGATGTCCTTTACAACCGACGGCATTTTTACTTACCTTTGGTATTCTGGCCGACTGAGGGCTACTGGGAGCCATTCTGGCCGACTGAGGGCTACTGGGAGCCGGATAACCTATTTGTTAGGACTGCAACGGTGAATACACTCTACATCTACATTTATGATAAGTGTACACAACTGTACTTTCTAGACAATCTCACCGAAATAAGCTTTAGTGATGAGACACTGCCGTGGTTCAAAAAGTACTTAACGTAACCACCACTTATCAGTTAATTTCTACATCAGTCCCCCGGCAGATAGGTGTCCCTCAGGGATCCATTCTGCCACCTTTGCTGTTCTATCTGCAGTAACTTCCTTTTGACATGTTCCTCTCCTGCTTTATATTGATGACCTGGTCCAAAACCATTCTGTCCCTTCTCTTGAACTCGGGACTTCAGGCTGATTTTCATGCCCTTATTCAAATGGGACAATAATAAACAATTACTACTAAACTCCTCAAAAGCAGTGCTTTTTGGCACCAGACAAAAGCTCATTTTCATCTCCAGGCCTCTCAAAATCCTGAGTCGTCTTGGTAACACTATTTAAAATGCCAATTTATTCGTATATCTAGGGGATTGGTTTGACATCTTCCTGAATTTTCAACTCCACCTGGACTACCTTCACAGACAAAAATCCAACTCTCTCCTGTTCTGGGATAATAGGATCTCCCCCTTTCTCTCCAGACCCAGAAGAAATGCCATAGGTAAAGGTACCTTACTGGCTCAGCTAGTATATTGTTGCCCTACTTTCTGCAGGTTCTTAAAGGAATTAATTCACCAGTCCACTTCAAATGCCATTTTGTCGATTCACCGCTCTCTCCCCAAGAAATTAACACCACAGCAGAACTATTGAAAAAACTGTTTCATTAGCAGTCAGTCTGCTGATTTTTAGTTGCCTCTCAATTATATAAACATATTAAGAAGGACAGCTCCCCGCCACTAGCTTCCAGACTATTCAGAGATGCACCCGGATGCAATCTTAGACGTCTTAACCAGTCCTATCCACTACTCCAAGCCAGGTTTTACTGCATAGACCATGATTTCTCAGTCCTTGGTCCCAAACTGTGGGAATTCTCCCTTCTTGGAGATCATTCCTCTTAACTCCATTTCCTGTTCCCAAATAAAAGCACATTTCAAGACTCTGGGAAGCTGCAATTGCTCTCTCTGGTTATGTAGCTTGACCTCTCTCTTTCTCTCTATATACTTTTCTTTGCCTCTTTTTGTTTGTGATTCTTTCAGCATGCCAACTCACTTTTCACAACAGATTTTCAGTTTATATTGTATTTCCCCCCACTCTGTGCATATCCCTTTATTCTCTCAAGTCAACTAATGATAATTCACTTTGTATGTAATATGTGCATGTATTGCATTTTGTCTTTCACTCAGTATATAATGTAATGTACCTATTGTATTTTCCCTGTGCTGGGAATGAAATTAATGCAATAGGATCATTGCTGTACCCCAGTTACCAAATTTAAAAGTTTTTAGTACAGCTGGGCTATTTCATCTAATGGTTTCATTCTATAACAAGATATTGACTTGTAAACTATCCATTGTAATCCAGTCCCTCTACCTGCTAAGTGAGTAAATGAAGCTGCCCCTGTACAACATGGACCGGTCCGCTAATGATTGGCAGTAGATTTTTACGTGCTGGCTTGCCGGGCCTAACGCACAACCTTCAACGAAGGAACGCCCATTCACGCATGTCACCACACAGAAGACGCTCTGAGAATCAAACGAGCAACGTCGAACTGTGAGGCGACAATGCTACCATATATATGTGTGTGTATGTAATATATATATGTATTTAGGAGCAGCACAGTGGATAGTGTTGTCTTCTCACAGCAAAAGGTTTCTTAGTTCAATTCTTAGCTGGGGTACCTTCTGTGTGGACTATGCATGTCCTTCCTGTGTTTGGTTTGGTTTCCTCCGGGTGCCCCAGTTTCCTCCCACATTCCAAAGACATGAAGTAGGTGGATTGGACACACTAAATTTGCCGTAGGTGTGAGTGTGCATGCGAGTGTGTGGTGTGGAAGAAGTACCACGGTAGGGCTTGCCACACCCCGAATATTTTTGTGTGTGTATATATTAGCTGCCTGTCGGGCGCCAGGATCCGCCACATAGCAAGCACTCGGGTCACTCCAGAACAAGTACAAATACAACTCTGTCATTGTGCATGTTGGTGTGAATGACCTGAGATGTACCTCCCTGGACTACATAAAGGGAGACATGGAAGAGCTCTCTGATCACGTAGCCCAGGACTGTATGACCCTGAGTAGCATCCTGCCCTCACCAAGAATGATGCCACAGTATAAAGAAAAAAATGATCAATTTCAACAATTGGCTGAGTTTCTGGTGTCATTCAAAGGGGATCCAGTATCTGTCCACCTGGGATGACATGCTCGATAAGCCACGTTGCTTCACAAGAGATGGCTTGCAACTGTCACCCTTTAAGCTTTCGAATACTGGCCAAGGCTTTTGCCGCCCCCATAGTGCCTTTTTTAGACAAAGCTCAAAAGATAAACCCACCACTGTAAATAGCGCAAGTAATGAAAAACTGAGGGTAATGCTACTCTACGCCAGAAGTCTAAACCTCAAAATGCATGCATTCGAGGCACTCCTCAGTATGGAGAACATCGATATCTGTGCAGTAACAGAAACCTGGTTTAAGGCTCCAGAGATCACCCCAGCACTACCAGGCTATAACTCATACCATACTTTTCAGCCACAGAACCCAGACCGAAACACAAAAGGTGGGGGTGTATCCATATTCTTAAAGGATACCCACACCTCCAGGTTAGTGACGTTTCTGGAGACACTGGAAAATATGAAGGCTCACCATGACCCAGGACCCCCATTCCGCGTTTCTGGAGACGCTGGAAAATATGAAGGTCCTACCAAACGCTGTAATATTGGACAATTTAAATTACCCAAACATTAACTGGGAGAACTACTCAAGTACTAACTCCCTTGCCCACCGCTTCCTAGAATTTATAAACTCGAACGCCCTGGATCAACTGGTCAAAACCCCCACCAGAGGTGACAACATATTGGACCTGGTCATCACCAACATGGGTGACCGGTGTTCTACACCGGAGGTCAAACCCTTGCTGGTTAGATCAGACCATAGACTAATCACTCTGGATATCCACATTCCGCCCCCACCCCCCCAATCAAGGAAACCACTGTGAAAAACTTTTCAAAAGCAAACTTCACGTTACTTAAGACCGAGGTGGAAAGGTTCACAGTCCCCATGCTAAAGGACAAAGCTGTCCAAGCTGCTGACTCCCTTAAGAAGGTACTCTATGAGCACCTGCAAGAATGCATGGATCGTGCTATCCCAAGCAAAACCAAGGCTCACTTCTCCAAGAAAAGGGAGCCAGTCTGGTGGACCCCTGCCATAAACAAGCTATACAATAGAAGGAGGAAATTAGTGCATTAAAGAGTAAAATCCCAAGAAGGAAAGACATCCCTGATTAGTATCAGCAAGAAACTACAATCCCTCATAAAATCATCCAAGGCTAGCTTCGAAAGACAAATTTCCAAGGACTCCAAAGATAACCACAAAGCGTTCTTTAGCTATGTCAAGAACCTAAGTGGAAACTCTCAGATCTGCTCTGAGTTAGTTCAGAATGGCACAAAATACATTGAACTGACTGATATTGCCAACATTCTGGCAGACAGGTTTAGTGCAAACTTCATCCCCTTTAAGGGCCCATAACCATACCAGAAGAATGTAGTGTCCCAGCAATCACTGACACACAGGTTAAAACAGCCCAATCCAAAGCCAAAAAATACAGTTTCAATGGGACCAGACTGTGTCCCAGGCTGTGTTTTACATGAGCTCCAAAATGAACTAACCCTTAACCTAAACACACTGTTCAAACTTGGCCTCTCTACAGGCTACGTACCCATAGAGTGGCGGACAGCAACAGTTATCCTGTTCCACAAAGGTGGAGTCACAATGGACCTCGGGAGTTATCGCCCTATAAGCCTGACTAGTCTGGTCTGCAAGGCTATGGAGCGCATCATCATGGAATTTATTAACAGAGACCTTGGGAACCTTCAAACATTGGACCCTACCCAATTTGGCTTTAAGAGCAGATCATGCCTCCTAAACCTGGTGGACTTCTTTGAGACAGTTACTAAGGCTTTAGACGAGGGAAAGGAGGTACACACAGCCCTACCTAGACCTCACAAAGGCTTTCAACACCATTCCCCATTCTGGTGTTATAGACAAGCTCACCAGCCTGAACATAAACCCCTATGTCACGAGATGGGTTGCCAATTGGCTCATGGACAGAACCCACATGGTGAGAGTTGCAGGCTCTAGGTCCGACTCTAAACCAGTTACAAGTGGCGTCCCCTAGGGCTCAGTCCTAAGACCCCTCCTGTTCGGTATATACTTCTCAGAGGTAAAGACAAGCACAGGAGGACTATGGCTGACCAAGTTCGCAGACGACTGCAAACTAGGGACTATAATTGACTCCCCAGCTGACACAGACATCCTCCAAAAGGGTCTCACTGAGATGGATACCTGGTGTCAAAGTCATGGCCTCAAGCTAAATGCCAAAAAATGCATAGTCATCCCCTTTGGAAAAAACAAAGTACCCGCGAACTACCACATAAGTGGGTAGTCCCCTAAATACAGGAAATGTAATAAGGGATCTGGGGATCATATTGCCAAGGTGGTTAGAAAATCCTTCTATGTGGCCCACCTAATCACAAAAGGGTTCACATCTAGAACAAAAGGTTATTGTGCCCCTCTGCTCATCACTTCTCAGACCCATCATAATAGAGTACAACGCCCCATTTGGGATGTAGCTTATTACAAGACACCTGCAACAGCTGGAAAGACCACAGAAGTACCTCACCAGGAGGATTACTGGCCTCAAACATATGCCCTGTGCAGCCCGACTGAAGAAAGTCCAGCTGTACTCCATTGCATATTGCTTACTCATAGGTGATCTCTGCCTGACATACAAGGCCATGTCCAACCCAGAAATGATGGACATGCTCCACCTAAAAAAAAAAAAAAAAAACAAATCCCAGAGAGCCACATGCTCTAGGGATCTAAACCTCACCACAACGATAAATAGGACATGCTGGAGGGATAGATTCCTGCCCCAGAGACTCCCCATGCTTTGGAACAGGATTCCAATCTACATTAGGCAGAGCCCTTCACTAACACTCTTTAAGAGAAACCTTGACTAGTGGATGGGAAATAGATAATTTACCCTGGGGATCACTGCAGTGACTCTGCTGGACAGAGGCACAGGGAACTAATGGCTCTGCTGGACCGAGGCACAGGGAACTTATCTAAAGGGGCGGCGAAAGCCAACGCATTCTAGTTAGGCTTATAGATGCCCTTGGGCAGATAGCCTAGTACTTGCCTATGAACATGTGTGTGTGTGTGTGTGTGTATATATATATATATATATATATATATATATATATATATATATATATATATATATATATATATATATATATATATGTGTATATGTATATGTGTGTGTATGTATATGTATATATATGTGTATATATATATATATATATATATATATATATATATATATATATATATATATATATATATATTTGTGTGTAAATTTCATAGGAAGTTACTAGGCTAATGGCGGGCCTGGCCAGGAGTTTATCCCCGAAAAGAAACCTCAATCAGCACCTGTCGCCCCTATCATTGAGGGACACAGGTGGAACCCTGTGACAAATTTGTGGTTTCCCATCCACTCATCAAGGTTACACTTGGAGGGTCAGTGATGTACTTTGACTTGTATGAGGAGTCTATTCCAGAGACTGGGCAGCCTCTGGGACACACCTGTCTTTCCAGCAGGCTTTGTTAGTGTTGCATATTAGGTTTAAGCCTTTCGATCTGGTAATGCGTGAGGAGTTGACTTATCGATATGGAGCATCTCTAGTAGGGCAGAGTCTGAGATTGCTTAGAGGTGATCTCTGTCTCGCCTACAAGGCAATATGTGTGATAACCGAGTAGTGTGATGCTGATTTGAGCCTGTTCACATAGGACAAGTGTTGGAGGCCATGGATCCTCTTTGTGAGATGTTTGTGTGGCTTTTTCATTTGGTGCAGGTGTTTTGGAGAGGTACGTACCAAACAGGACATTGTACTCAGTTAGTGGCCTAATGAGGGAGGAGTACAGAGAGGTAATAACCACCTCCTTATTTGGATGCAATTCCTTTACTTATGAGATGAACCAAGTAAAAGGATTTTCTGACCACTACATGATGGTTGAATGTGAGATTGTTGTCGGCCTGTGTGCCCAGGTCTGTCACCAGAGGTTGTCTGCTTAGGGGGTTGCCGTTGATGTGGTAAACATTAGTGGCAGAGTTTTTGCCAAATGGTATGATACATTTTTTTTGTGTTTTAACTTAAGACCATAACTTTGGCACCAGTCATTTTGTTGCGTGAGACACTCTCTTGTAGTATGTTAACATCATTTGGGGAGTCGATGACCTCACCCAACTTAAAGTCCACAAACTTGGTCAGCCACAGTCCTTCTTTTGTCTTTGCCTGGACCTCCCGAGAAGTTGATGCCAAACAGTAGGGGTCCTAGGACAGATCCCTGGGGAACACCACTAGTGACAGGTTTGCTGTCGGAGGTGGAGGCACCTATTTTGATCTTTAGTCATATCGGTGAGCCAGTTGGCCACCCACCTGATGAGATAGGGATTTATGCCAAGTTGTGTTAGCTTTTCGATGCACGAGTGGGGGATTGTGTCAAAGGCTTTGGCCAAGTGAAGGTAAGCTGTATGTACTGACTTTTCCTCATCCAGGGCCTTGGTGACGCTCTCAAAAAATTCAAAGCGGTTAAACAGGCAAGATCTGCCCTTGACTAATCTGAACTGGGTGGGGTCAAGTGCTTAGAAATTGCCAGTGAGGTCCATAATAATACGCTCCATGGCCTTACAGATCAGAGTTGTCAAGCTAATGGGGCGATAGTTTCCAGAGTCAGTAGTGGCACCACCTTTGTGCAAGGGGATGATAATGACAGTTTTTCACTCTGCTGGAATGAAGCCTGTACTTAGGCTATGGTTGAATAGGGTGCTCAGTGGCGAGACTAGTTTTTGCTGGAGATGGTGCTGAATACATCCTGGGATACTGTCAGGTCCCATGGAAGCTGTGTTCTTTGCCTTGGATAGGGCCTGTAACACTTGTCCCGCACCTCACATTTCCATAGATCAAGTATCCGGGATGTCGAATGGGCCTTTGGGGGGGGGGGCAGAGGGTGAAGTTTCTGCTGAACCTAAGTCAACAGGATCAGTGTAAGTGGTACCATTTAAGAACTAATTTTGAACACACCTGGGCTTTGCCATGGAGGTTCCGGACATGGCTGAAAAAGAATGTGGTTACCCTGTGTTTCAGAGGCTAGTTTTGATTCATAATTTACTTTGGAGGTTTTCACTAGGGATCTGATTTGCTTGTTGAGGCTAAGGAGAGAGTTTTTCTATTGGGGAATTTGTGCCTTTTTCCTTTGGACAACATTGTCTTCCTTGTGTTGTAAAGCCTGTTGATAGAGGATGTCCACCAGATAGGTTTGTTGATTCCTTGAGGAGCAGGTTTTAGTTCTGTTGCATATGGCTGAGTCCATGCACTTGTACAGGTGCTTGTATACTGCACTGGTGTACTGTTCAGCATAGTTGTCTGTATCCTATAAGGGTGGAGGTGGTGGTGTGAAGCTACTGATGCCGTCCCTTAGAAGGTTGTAGTCAGCTTTTGAGAAGATTTTTAGCTTGGTTATGGTTGGGGGGGATTGGATGGGGTAGAAACGTTGAATGAGACATATGGTCTGATCTCACCAGGGAGGAACTTACTATGGGGGTGACCAGTGGTCGCCAATGTTTGTGAGAACCAAGTCTAGAATGTTATCTCCCCTTGTGGGGGGTGACACAAGCAGGTCTAGTGTGTTAGAACTGATGAAGTTGAGGAATTGTTGGGTGAATGCGTTAGAGCCAGAATAGTTCACCTAGTCTATGGTGGGGTAGTTGAAGTCACCAAGGATCAGGGTTGTAGGGGGTACCTTGATGGGAGTCAAGTAGGTCCAGGTAGGAGGAGTGGGTGTCCTGAGTCATGGAGGGGGGGTCTTTAGCTGCCTAGAACTTGGATGGGTACAGAGACCCACACACTTTATAATACTGGGTTTACTATCATATTCTCAGTATTAAAGTCAGTCTGTTTTCAACATTGAATCACAATGCCGAATCCATGCACTCTAATGAGGTGTAAATGTTGAATCTGATGAACAAATTCAGCAGATTCGACATTTTACATAAAATACCGAACAGTATGTCTACATAATAGCCAAGGTACGTCTAGCTCCTACCATGGAATTCACTGTTTCTTGCAGGGGTGGCAAGCCCCCCTGTGAGGGCTGCGCCCCCCACACCCGCTGCTAACTATGTATTCCAACTCCAAGATCACACTACAGTGGGGAAAGGGATGAATTTCCCAGTCTGCAATGTACTGCTGTCTGTACTTGTAACATCGAGCTCCTAACAGCAAATGCACAGTGGCATTCTCTGATATGAACTCTCTCGTTCAATTAATGTTGCAGGGGTGGCAAGCCCCCCTGTGAGGGCTGCGCCCCCCACACCCGCTGCTAACTATGTATTCCAACTCCAAGATCACACTACAGTGGGGAAAGGGATGAATTTCCCAGTCTGCAATGTACTGCTGTCTGTACTTGTAACATCGAGCTCCTAACAGCAAATGCACAGTGGCATTCTCTGATATGAACTCTCTCGTTCAATTAATGTTCGGCAGCACGGAAATTGGCCAACTGCTATTCTTCATTTCCGTGTTCGCCGAACCTACCTTCAACATTTTGATAGTAAAGCATAATACGGATAACATGTATTTAATTATTTGTACTTATTTGTACTTATTTGTACTTATTTGTACTTATTTGTACTTATTTGTACTTATTTGTACTTATTTGTACTTATTTGTACTTATTTGTATTTAATTTTTGGTATGGCTGCCTTTTGCTTTTGCAAGCATATTGCTAAACAAGCTAAAGAAATTCGGGAGAAGACTATTAGAATGCTGTAGCAATTGCATTGTACGACTAGGGAGGGTAACTACCACTTTAAATTTTAGTGTATGCAAAGGCTGATAAAAAGGTGAGAGAACAAGATTTGAAAAGTTGTAGCAAAGGTGGAATATGATTGGCAAATTAGATTCCTCTTGTAACAAGAGATATTGAGTAAAGTATGATGCCCTGTTTGAAAATTCACCAATTGCTGTGTTGAGTGTATATGCAGAAATGCCTTCCAGGTGATGATATTAAGTACCCAGGAATATGGAGAGGTCCAGTGTCCACTGACAAAATCTCAACGCCCTGGAAGTTCCATAGCCACTCAGGAGGACATTATTTCACTTGAAAAATGGCCCTGGCATTTGTATTTAATACTGTGTCATGTGTATTATGTTCTTTATTTTAAAAAAAGTACATGTGTAGGTGTACAGTAGTTAATTGCGACATGTCGGATATTACAATTAGTGAAAGTTGTCTGAACCTTTTAAACAGAAATAATGATGTGAAGCAACTTTTACACTGTGTGCTTATAGATTTACTTTATTTGTATTTTTAGCAGTGGGTTTGGGTTGATCCACCAGGACCTTTGTCAGAGTATGCCTGAAAACGCTGCCTGGTTAAGTATTTTGCTTAGTGCTGCACAGTAGGCAGCGAAGGTTGAGAGAATCAAACCTTGAAGTATAGGAAGCAGCGTGTTAACAGTTTATTGCCATGGTGTTCTTCATTAACATCTAGACTGATTTTTATTGCTCCTTTCTTTTTTTCTGATTTATGT
Source organism: Protopterus annectens (assembly GCF_019279795.1). Taxonomy (NCBI): domain Eukaryota; kingdom Metazoa; phylum Chordata; order Ceratodontiformes; family Protopteridae; genus Protopterus; species Protopterus annectens. The sequence continues at coordinate 551,113,118 of NC_056730.1, read as the reverse complement.
CTGGAAAAAGCAATAGATATTTGGTTTTATTTACCTTGTTTATATTTTACATTTAATGTGAACAAAGGTAAATGGCTGCTTTATATGCTAGAAAGCTTTCAAATTTACTGTGACCAGTCAGCTTGGCAGCAAATGGGAATTTGACAGGCATGAATTAGTGCGAGTCAGGTGGCTTGAATGTTAATAGCATAGTATTTTATAAATGTATGATGAGTCGGTTTAGTAGCGTCTCCAGGAATTGAAATACACACATTTACTTGAGCAATAATGCTTACCCCATCATTTTTATAGTCCATAGCTTCATGGGTACTTGCTAGGCTTTTTGATCTGTGAGGATTTTAAAAAGCATATAGCCTTCCATCCCCATTTATAGTTTTTAGCCCTTGGGTTTTGCATATAAATAATCCAGAAACGGCCAGAATAATTTACTATTTTTCTTAAGTTTGGTTGATGGTATTCTGTGGAACTAAAAATACAGTCCCAAGATGATAAAATGACCAGTGCAACAAAAGGAGAACAAATAGTAGAATAACACTGGAAGCAACACGGCAGACAATCCAAAGACAATATCCTTCTTTCGGCTTTTCCCGGCTAGGGGTCGCCACAGCGGATCACCTGTCCGTTCATGATTGGCAGTGGAATTTTGCCGTGTTGAGTTGTCAGCTCGGCCCCCAACCTTCCACAGAAGGCACACACATGCACGCACTCACACCTAGGGCCAATTTAGTGTGTCCAATCCACCCACAGCATGTCTTTAGGATGTGGGAGGAAACCGTAGCACCCGGAGGAAACCCACGCAACCACAGGGAGGACATGCAGACTCTGCACAGAAGGCACCCTAGCCGAGGATCGAACCAGAGAACCTCTTGCTGTGAGGCGGCAATGCTATCCACTGCACCACCGTGGCTGCCCAATCCAAAGACAATATCCAATTTAATGAAAATAGTAAGCGCTTTCAAGGGTCCACCCCTTCATCAAACTAAAAACAATTAAATGATCAAACAGACTCTAAATGATAAAATAGACTCTCCAAATATCCCTCCCTTCCATCATTAAATACATCAATTAATGCATCAATTAAAACATTTAAAAAGATAGCACATGATTTACCTTTAATAAATATGCTAATGCTTGAGCTGTCTAGCTTTAAGGAAAGGTTTGATGGAAACCATACTATTTAAACCTGGCGCTTTATCTGCACACAATAACATTATCCATCTCCGTTCTGCGGCTTCACTGATATTTTCTTTCATATTTTTTATATCTCGGACATGTTCCAATATCCTGTCTTTGAATTGCCTATTAGTTTTGTCAATGTAGTATTTAAAACACTTACAATAACTGAAGTACACCATATTTCTTGTTCTACAATCGGCATAGTGTGAACACTCTACCTTAAACCCTAATACTGGAAAAGTGTGTGCCTGCATGTATAAAGACATAGGCACTACAATTCCTGCAAGTGTACGTACCTACTCTGACAGACTTATCACTAACCTTAGACAAACTGGATTTATAGCAAAGGTGACCCTTCAGTGTCTTGTTGTTCCTAAAACTGAACTTAGGATTTTTCACCTACTACTATCTCACTAAATCTTCCACTGTTGAGAGTATATTCCAGTTCCTGTTAATTTCACATACAATATTTATATTATTTGCATATGTCAGTCATCCTTGGGCAAATCTTATCACAACCTTTCCTCTCACTCATGGACACGGGGCTCTCGCCTATTGGATTCCCATTAAAGTACGGTTTACACCTGGTCGCCCTGTCTCTCCATGCTTGTACTTTCGCTTGTACAATGGGAAATAGTGCAGTGTACCACCTTTCCCATGTCTATAGCCTTGGTAACTGTCTCAAAGAAGTCCACCAGGTTTAGGAGGCACAATCTGCCCTTAAAGCCGAACTGGGTAGGGTCCAGTGTTTGGAGGTTCCCAATGTCTCTGTTAATGAGTTTCACGATGATGCGCTCCATAGCCTTGCAGACCAAGCTAGTCAGGCTTGTAGGGCGATAGTTCCCAGGGTCTGTTGTGGCTACACCTTTTGTGAAGCGGAATAACCGTTGCTGTGCATCACTCTATGGGTACGTAGCCTGTGGAGAGGCTGAGTTTGAGCAGTTAGTTCGTCTTTGAGCTCGTGTAGGACGCAGCCTGGGACACCGTCTGGTCCCGTTGTTGCTGTATTTTTGGCTTTGGAGAGGGCTATTTTAACCTGAGTGTCTGTGATTTCAGGGGCTCTACATTCTTCTAGTATGATTAAGTGCTCTTTTGGGGGTGAGAGGGGGGTAAAGTTTACACTGAACCTGTCTGCCAGGATGTTGGCAATATCTGTTGATTCGGTGTTTTTTGTGCCCTTCTGCAGTAACTCCGAGCAGATCTGAGCATTGCCACTTAGATTCTTGGCAAGTTTCCTTTCCAAGCTCGCCTTGGACGATTTTATGAGTGATCGTAGTTTTTTTTTTGCTGATACTGATCAGGGATGTCTTCCCTTCTTGGGATTTTACTCTCTTCTGTACTAGTTTCCTCCTCCTATTGTATAGCTTCTTTATGGCAGGGGTCCACCAGACTGGTTTCCTTTTCTTGGAGGAGTGAGTCTTGGCTTTGCTTGGGATAGCGCGATCCATGCATTCTTGTAGGTGTCCATAGAATGCATTAGTAAAGGATTTTGCAGTTTGGACAGTGTTATCCTTTACTTGAGGGCTTTGAAACTTTCCACCTCAGTCTTAAGTAACATGAAGTTTGCTTTTGAAAAGTATTTCACGGTGGTTTCCTTGTCCGGGAGTGGGGCCGGAATGGGGATATCCAAAGTGATTTGTTTATGGTCAGATCCAACCAGCGAGGGGTTGACCTCTGGTGTGGAACACCGGTCACCCATGTTGGTGATGACCAGGTCCAATATGTTGTCCCCTCTGGTGGGAGTGTTGACCAGTTGTTTCAGGGCGTTTGCATTTATAAATTCTAGGAAATGTTGGGCAAGGGAGTTAGTACTTGAGTAGTTCTCCCAGTTAATGTTTGGGTAGCTGAAATCACCCAATATTAGGGTGTTTGGTAGGACCTTTGTTACCCAGTGTTTCTAGAAATGGGGAATGGGGGTCCCAGGACATGGTGGGTGATCTGTAGCAAGCTACAATTTGAATTGTAGTTTTGCCCATTGTTAGTTGCACGTGGATGATCTCTGAAGCATCGTGCTGTGCCACTAACTTGGAGGTGTGGGTATCCTTGATGAATATGGATACTCCCCTGCCTTTTGTATTTCGGTACGGGTTCTGTGGCCGAAATGTATGGTGTGAGGTGCACCCTGGTAGTGCTGGGGTGTTATCTGGAGCCTTAAACCAGGTTTCTGTTACTGAACATATATCGATTTTTCTCCATACTGAGGAGTGCCTTGAGTGCGTGTATTTTGAGGTTTAGACTTCTGGCATTGAGTAGTATTGCCCTCGGATTCTTGTTACTTGTGCTATTTACGGTGGTGGGTTTGTCTTTTGAGCCTTGCCTAAAAAAGGCACTATGGGGGTGGCAAGAGCCTTGGCCAGTATTCGAAAGCCTAAGGGTGACAGGTGCAAGCCGTCTCTAGCGAAGCAGCGTGTCTTGTCGAGCATGTCATCCCAGGCAGACAGATACTGGATCCCCTTTTGAATGACACCAGAAACTTAGCCATTTGTTGAAATTGATAATTTTTTCTTTATACCATGGTATCGTTCTTGGTGAGGGCAGGATGCTACTCAAGGTCAGGGTCATACCGGCCTGGGCTACGTGATCAGAGAGCGCTTCCATGTCTCTCTTCATGTAGTCCAGGGAGGTACGGCTCAGGTCATTCACACCAACATGGACAATGACAGAGCCATATTTGCACTTGTTCTGGAGTGACCTGAGTGCTTGTGTTAAGTGGCGGATCCTGGCACCCGACAGGTGGCTAACAGTAACCACCTTATTCAGCCTAGTACGTGGGACGTCAAGTGTGCCTGACTATAGAGTCCCCTATTACTAGTATGTTATTTTGCCTTGAGAGCTGTGATTGTGTGGCACACTGGTTTTGTGAAGTATGTGTTTCATGGTTTGTGTTGCGGGGGTAGAGGTTGCTTGGATGTCTGCTTTGGAGGGCTCTGTTGCTTTTGCAGATTTTTATTTAGAGCCTCTGAGTATGTTTTTGTGTATTTACGTGTGTTTTTTGCTGGTGCTGGTTTAATGGGTCTTTGAGAGACTGGTTGGTGGTGTGATGCCAATATTTCCATTCTCTTGACTGTCTGATCCATTCTTGGGTTGAGAGAGCTTAGCCTCCAGTTTGGCTGTATAATTGCATCTCTCGCATGTATTGGTGTTTGATGGTAGGAGGAGAGGGTTGTCTGTGTACATGAGGCAGTTGTAACATTACCTAAAAATGTCCAGATTCACCAGTTGGACTGGAGAGTACACCTGAAACTGCCCTTTGGACATGCCTGGATAGGTACACTGAACTGTTTTACTGATTGGCTGGTAAGGTCGAATAGAGAGCCTTGTCCTTCTGTAGTGCTAGGGTTTGTAAGTGTTTGCTATGAGTTTTGAGCAGGTGCAGGGCTGAGAAATGAATGGCTTGAGTGCTTAAGTTGAAAGTTTGTCTAGTTATAAAGGAAAAATTGAAGAGACTTTGTGGAGCTGGGAATAGATATAGCCTAGCTAACCGGCGCTGCCCGGTGCGCAAAATGGGCAAATGCGGTTTTTATAGCAGGGAAATGAAAGCGAGAGAAATTAGCCCAAATGGCCAATAAACTACTACTTTCTGGGCTGAAACCACTCCTCCAGGGACAGATGGACTGCTTCAAGCTCCCCTCTCGCAGGTGAACAGAGAAACTTCCTTCTATCCAAGTAAGGTATAGGCAAACACAGAGATTTGTAACACAGCCCTGGATTCAGCATGAACAGCTTTTAAAGTATATATCAATAGCCAACAAAAGAGCTAGACAAAGTCTTTATTCCTGCTCTATTGCCAGATTATGAAATGCCCTGCCTTCCACAATCACTCAGTTCTACTCATTAAAAACTTTGGAATTTGCATTAAAAGGCCACTACCTCAATAATCATATCTGTTTCTGCATGCAAAAGTGTAAGCCACCGTAAACACACACACACACATCTCCTTCACTTTTCCTCTATCTGGTAATTCCTCTCTCCCCTTTAGTACATTTAACTCTATCTCTGTCTGTCTCTCTCTCTCTAATTTCCTAGGTACCATGTAGAACTATCTATGTATTTAACTGCTGTTTGTGTAGCAACCTATAATCTTTGTTTTATACTTGTTCATAAAGTAATGCATGTCAAAATTGCTATAACCTTTGTAATTTCTATTTGTGTATTCTCATTATGTATTTTATATTGTAATGTTCTCTGTATAAAAACTTTTTTTGTGGAGCTCTTCTCCCCGGGCCTCCACTGAAGATGGGTTTCTGACCCAGTGGACTTCTCCAGTCAACAAGTGTTAATAAATAAATTGTGACAGAAGGAAAAAACAATCACTATGATCACACCTTAGTATTTTATTTATTTATTGTCATTTGTTAACTGGGTTGGTCCAACTGAGCCAGGGGCACATTTTCAGTGGAGACCAGAGGAGAAAAGCTTGCAGCAGGTGTGTGTGTGTGCCTTTTCCTTCAGTTTTATTTTTTCATCATCTGGCTGCTGATCTTGCTTCTCCTCAGTCTCTACCACTGTTGCCAGTGTTAGACTTTCAAGTGGTGCACCCACCATGTCAGTCTCAAAACCAGGTAGGGGATGCACCTACTCTCCCAGTAGCTGAAAATTATTATTTTTTTTTTGGCCTACCTGTTTGTTTTCTCCAGCTCAAAACATGCACGTGCACAGGTGCTACCATGGATGTTTTTGGAACGTGTCCCTTTCTCTTTACTGCACCTGTTAGCAAGTTTGTCAAAGTTCAGAATACTGCCCACATCCCCAGAAAAGGTGATCTGTTTAGAGTGCGCGTTCTACACTTGTTACATTTATTACAGACAGGAATGCTGTCTGACAGTGCACCAGCTTAACAGACATTAGTGATGTCTTTTATCTCATTCACTTCACCCTGCAGTCTTGGACAAGATAATGAGCTTCATCCAGTACTGGTGACTGTGCTAACGTAGAACTGGATATGCCACATATTTTAACATTGGACAGACTCTTTTTGTGTAATTTAACAGGTTGTGTAGAATGCAGTTATTGCATTTCTGTTACAGTACTAGTGAATGGCCAGAAGATGGAAGGAGAGAGAATTGTGGGGCAGATGGATGAAGCATTTGAAGAGGAATAGAGGAGGGAGGATTTCTGCACCAGCAACTCAGCAGAGTTTTTAGTTTAGAACATGCATAGAACGTATTCTATCAATTTCTGTCAATATCCTGAATGTGTTAGGAAGCAACTAATTCAGAGTGAAGACCTTTAGAATTTGGAAATGTTAAGACAACGACAAATATGATTTCCTTTAAGGGAGTAGGGATTTTTCCTGCAGAGTTTGGACTAGACTTTAAGGAAGCTTTAGTTGCAGGGAGGCACTCTAGATACTTGTGTGTCTGGATTACATGATGGTCACTTAAACTGTACTGAGTAAATGTCCTTATTCTTAAAACATTTTTCTGTTTTTAAGAATACATGGGAGAACTTTTACACAGAGCGTGAAACTAACAGTAGCCCAAATGAGGCATTTTTATGTGGTTGGTACATTTTGCAATCTGGCATGCATTTCTTAGGTGATGTGTTCTATATAACGGTTAAGTTCCTTACCCTCACCACAGCCACGCTGACTAGAATAGAGTGCCATACAGTAATGCACTGTATATGTACATGCATGTCATTATTTTTGTAATTTGTGTTTTTAGTCACTGTGTATAGCTATTTGTATTAGCTGTTATGGTTCAGGTGCCTACTTTGTCACCGATACTGTTGTACCTAAAATAAATCTAACTCTGTTCTGAATTTCTGCTTACTAAAGCTTTTGCATTGCCTCTACAACTTTTCTGTTTCACATGTGCCATGTAGTTTTAGAATTAAAAGATTAGTGCACGTAAAATGTATGACAGTGATTTGTAAGCTGTATTTTTTTTTCTCATGTTCTGTATAGTAGTTGCACCTTACAGTGGTTCAGAGCAGGATGAACTTGCTGAGGATGAATTGAATGATGCCGAAGTAAATGGAAACTGGACACCTCAGGAGAAGGCTCTCCATGAGGCTCGCATCAAGGCAAAAGCAAAACGACGACTAAGACGGACCTCATCTAAGGATTCCACTCGTGAATCTTTGTCTTCTACAGAAGTTAGTGATTCCACAGTAGAGCCCACAAGCCCAAAGGGAAAGCTTAATGATCGGAAGTCAAGAATGGGTAAAGGGCGAGGACTTCCTAAGAAAGGTGGGTTCCCTTGTCCACTATTAAATATTTAACCCAATATGATTGGTTTGTGTTGGCATTGATACGTGGTGTAGCAGATGGATGCACTGTCTTACGAATGATATGCCTTAGGTTCATGCAAGTGTTAAAGATCCTGTGGCACTCCTTTAGCAGATTGTATCCCATGGCACTTGCTTAATGGAGAGATTTTTGCATTCTTTTGAGTTTCCCCCAGATTCCATTATCAGTCATGTCTTGATGCCTCTTCCCAGTCTCCATAACCGTGATGAAGAGGAGATGGAGAATTTGGGTATGACACCAGCTTGAGGATAGCAAGTCTTTTTTTCTTCCAAGGCCTGCCTTTTCATATAACATATAATGTCATTGTGTGTGCATGCTTCTGCATACACACAGTTTGCTACTGTTCATAGAAAAGTAGTAGGCAGTCAGTCAGCAGACCATTACAAATTTAGCCAAACACACACACACACACACACACACACACACACACACACACACCATTTGCCTCTAGCCTCAAGGAGGGTAAGACAATATAGACTGGGGAGCACATCTCTCAACTGTCCAGATTTTTGCCTCCTAGTTTTGGTCTGTTCCTCATAAAATTTGTGGTTTTCTGGCAAATCACTGAGGACTTAGTCAGTAAATAAAGACATGCACTTGAGTTTCAGACTTCGTAATCTTCAGGAAGTGCATGCCAACACAGCTCCTGTTATTCTAGCAACTTTCTAAGTTTGTAAGTCCAGTATTTAAAACCTGTCACTATTGTTGGCTTCTGTACCCCCATTATTTCTTTGTCCAGATTTTTTGTGCAAAGATGTTGAGAGGTATGCCGGGGAGATTTTTTTTTTTTTTTAAACCAGAAACATCTTTTATTAAATTGTCCCATAGGCAATCATACATGAATATAAATGAAAACAATTCATACTGATAGTTTTAGTTGCAAACATACATCACAGACCCTATTGACGTAATTGTTGTTGCAAACATTATATGTCACTAATAATCTATCCAGTCATTGGCAGTCGGACATTACATTCTGTCTTCTTATAAACCTTGTTCCTCCTCTGCATTTATTATCCCCATTTTTGTTATGTAATTTGCTCCTACCCTTTTCTAAAGATTCCAGTTGTTTTGTGTCTGTTACTATGTTCAGTATTTTTAGTAAAGTTGGTTTAGACTTTGATTTCCATTTTCTAGTAATTGCTTTTTTTGTCCTGCTTATGTATAAGCAATTCCAATTCTGTAATCATAGCTCAAAAATCATTTCTGTAGTTCCACCTTTTGCTCACCCAGTATCCCTGACAGAGCAGTCTGCAGGGAATCTTACACTCCCAGAAAATGTTCCCAGTTACCTCTTTCTTTCCCTTCACACCTCCAACATTTGTTGTCTACCTGACAAAAATTCTCTGGAGTCTACTTTGGGTATAAAAATACATTGTAAACTCTTCCGAGCAAATCTCCTATATCTTCTAGACTTTGCATATTTGGGAGACATGTACATATATCCCCCTATTTGTTTGTGAATTGCTTATCCAGTCTATTTTCCCAAACCTTTCTAACCTCCTCTGATTCTTATAGTTATCATGCAGTATTTTGTATGCTGTACTTATTCATTTTTTAACAGCAGCTTCTGTTCTAGATTCTAATAAAAACTGTACTAGTGCTGATATTTCATTTAGGATCCCCTATTTCATTCTCTTTGTCTATACTCTGATATCAGTCCTTGATAGGGAAGGCAATCTCTATTCTGCAGTCCAAGTAAATTCTTGACCTCTTCCCATTCTGTTACCTTTCCCTCTCTAATTATTTGTTCAATACCTTGGTTCTTTTACAAGTTTTCTCCAATAAATTCCATCCCCCTCTTGCATATTGTATACATCTCTCATTGCAGTCATCCCTATCAGCAGAATCTCCTTTCTCCATTCCCATGACGCTGGGGAGAATTTTGAGGCTTCCCATCCAGTTGTCTAGGTTTGCCTTGAAGATAAGGCTTCTATTCTAACATATAGAAGTTTGTTCCAGAGGTGAGAGAGATGTCACGGTATGAATCTTGTTATGCCAATATGTTTTATTTATCTGTTGATAAAAGTGTAGTTTCTTTAACCAGGTATTTTGAGGCAAAATTCTTTCTGTGAAGATATAGGAGGCCAAAGAGTGTCCTGGCTTGAAATCCTCGACACAGATCTCCATGAAAAGGGTCTGTAGTAGACTGAGAACAGCGAGAGGGCTGCCATTCTGTCCCGATAATAGAGATATTTGAGGCCAATGATCTTTTTAGTTCCGAGTCTCTTGAGATCTTTCAAGCTGAGTGATATGTTTAGACAAATACAGTAAAAAAAAAAAAAACAAAGGTGCGTTATTCAGTAATGGGTCTAATGAGATGCAGATAAAGGAGAATTAAGACGTCGTTAGATTTAGTGGAGCTATCTTTGGAGCTTAAATGAGCCTGAAGACTTTCCAAGCTACTGTGGAGACATGATGATTAAATGATAAATAAGTATCAACTAGAATGCCTATGTCCTTTATTACAAGTGTCTGAATGGAGAGGTGTGCCACCTGTATGGTATGTGACAATGAGGTTACCAAAATGAACTGTGCTACATTTTTCATATCTAATTTGAGACCTTTCTTCGTTAGTTGATCTAGTGCCCTCTGTCTGTAGTCTGCTGCCCCCAACCCGACCTATTAGGCAGACAGGAAGAAGTTTGTATGTTTATGTATGTATGTATGTATGTATGTATTGATCTTTGATAACTGGGAAAGTCTGACTGGTTAGGTGCCCATTTTCAGAGGAGGCCTGGGGAGAAAAGCTTCAAAGTATTACAGAAATGTTTTAAGAACAATAATTTTGCAGTTTTTGAACTACAATAAAAAAAATCTACAGTTTAAAAAGTTAGACATAATGTGAAAACAGTGGTTAAGAATAGCTGCAACTTGTATGACACTGATTTAATATTTAGAGACATTTTGGTCAGTTTAAATTAAAGTTAAGTTAACATAATTGCAAACAGGAATTGCAATATGAAGTTGGGGGAAAATCAGGGTTATGACATATTTAGATAGTCCAGGAGAGAAAAATTGATTGAAGTAAAGAAGTGAGAGAAGAAAGGGTGTAAGGTATGAATAGGTTACCTGTTCATATTTAAGGATATAGTTTTATCAGTGAGCTAGGAAGTTTTTTCAGAATGGTTTTAAAGTACTGAAGAGAGTGTTTTGCCCTGATGGATACAGGTAAGAAGTTTTAAGGACATAGCAACATGATACGAGTGCAGACCATGCCCAGCAGATTAGATAGGTTTGTAGATAGAGGGGAGTTTTTGGTCATTAGATCATAATGGCAGAGTGGGAACATAATTGTGTATAATGTACTTTACTGCTGGACAAGCAGATGGATAATTTTGTAGGTAGTGATAAGCTGTGTATATGTTAGTTGATGGGGTAGTTATAACCATTTCAAGCTTTAGTGCTATATAGTGTTAGGTTCTTAAATGGGCACTTGCTGTACAGTCCTCAAATGAGGAGGAGAGCTGTCGAGCTGCTGAATTCCTCACCCAAACCCACACTTGTTTTTTAGCATTTAATTCACTGATTTGATTGAACTTTTCACCATCATCACAGATGAGCAGCCTGGCCAGTTGTTTAATGAGTGGAGCTAATTTGAAATTGGTTTGCCATCATGTTTTTCTAGCTTTTGTACCAAGAGATGTGGTGCCTACAGCAGTATGCATTTTCCCCTCCATGTTGTCTACCCCATACTGTTTCTTGTAATCTTTTGTAAAAAAATACATTATCTCCTCCTGACATCATGAAGGATTCACTTGCCCTTTGTCACTATGATGTTATTGCAGGGAATTGTATGGGGATGCTCAACAACTTTAGATTCCCAGACTAAATACTTAATGCGCAAAAATGGGGGTTTACATGCACAATGAACCGACGTTGGCTGTTTACATCTGATTCAACATTTGGGGTATCTGATCTGATGGGTCCAACATCAGGACCTTTCAGAAACTTTGGATCTGGGGCTGTGACTCCTACCCATAATTCCCTCTGTGCCCCCAACATACCTTAGATCTCAAAAAGTGTTTGGCCTGCTGCCACAGAATCTTGCCACATGGACCTGCATTCAGTGTCTTTACTGCCTAGGGACAGCATATTTGTATTCTCATTTTGAGGTATGTGCTTTCTTCAGTGCCAGAGCTTTGTAAGGTCGAAGAGTTAAATTAGTTTTGAAGAAGCTGTTCCCCATTTAAACTAGGGCAGAGTCAACAGTCATCCTAACAGCTTTCCTGTTCTCTAGTAAAGAAGTTTTTAGAAAACCATCTCTGGATCTGACAGAATTCTTGGGTCTAGCATCGAAGGCTCCTAAACCATGAAGATCTGATGACCACTAGAGTCTCTTCTCCAGTGCTTGCTGCACGTTTCTCACTGGAGCCACTGAACCCTAGGATCTACCCCCTTGTGCAGTAGAGATGTTTATCCAGACCACCTTTGGTGGTTTCATCTTCAAGGTCTGTCCATTCTAGGTAGGATCCTTGCCAAAGAGGACATTGACAGGATGATATGAAGAGTGTTAAGCAGACCTAGACAACATGGTGTGGAGTTCCTCCAGGTACAGATTTGGCTGGGAGCCTCCCAGCACTGTGCCCATTGGTCGTTTCAGCTACAGTTCTTACTACCCATCCACTGGTTTCTCAAACTCGGGTCTGTTCTTTGGGTCTGAAGCCCACTGGTCTGAGCTTTCTCACAGCAACTGTCTCATAGCCAGTAGTCCTTTCGACTTCAGCATCCCTTTCTCGGCTCCTTTTGTCTGATCGGGACAAGGCTTGGGTGAGTCAGAGCAGAGTGGGCTCCTTGTATCCCTTTTTTGGATGGGAGGGACACTTCTTTATCTCAGATTCTGGCCTCGTCTTTTGAGGCATTTGAAAAGGTTCTTGCCAGACTGAGAAGAGGTGGCTCTACTGCACTCTGCTCACTGAACATTTATTGGATACTGCCTCAGCATATCTTAATCAATTGGAACAGTCAGTCTCTTTTTCAGCCTTGGTGGTGGGGGGTGCTCACCATACAATCTCAGTCTGATTCTGACCCTTCCCCAGAAGCCCAAACCATCACACCAAATACATGGGCATTGTGGATAATCACCAGAGGCTACACTTTCATTTGCTTTTCCTCCTCAAAAAAAGAGGAGAGTTCCCGTCATACTACCCAGTCAGATGGAATTTGCAGCAGAAGAAGTAAACTGCTGGAAAAGTCCTCCAGCATGTCCCTCAACCATTTGCTATATTCCATGTTCCTTTTTATTTCTGAAGGAAACGGGACCTCTGCCAGTCTTGGACCTAAGCCACATCACTCAGTTTATGAAACAAACAAAATTCTGGATGGTCATGGTTCAGTTAATTCCACCTCTTCTGAGAAAGGACAATTGAATGTGCTGCATAGATCTCGGAGGTCTACTATCATGTCAAGACAACAAGGAAGTCCAGGAGATTCCTCCATTTCTGGTTGGGAGACAGTAATTTTCTGTTCAAGTCACCACCCTTTGGTCTCACCACAGTGTCCCGGGTGTTTTACCATATGCAGTGCGAGTAGGTTATCTCTGAATGTAGGTTTTCTCGATGTTCTTCATCTCACATTGCTGCAGTCCTTACACTTGGGTAGTTCGCTGTCCTCGGTCGGCCCGAATATCAAAGTATAAGGCTGACGTCGGTCAAGGCGCATTTGACTGACATCAGGACGTCAGGGTACAAATGCGCATGACCGACGTCATATCCTCAGTCTTTTTTGCCGCATGGTCCGATGCAGAAGCAGCGTTGCAAGTGCCGGTTGGCGTTCTGAAATTGTTCGATTTCGGAGTTTCAGACCGAGTCAAAGTTGGCTAAGTACCCCGTTGGGGAATATTTTAGTTTTTTTCTTGCCTCAGAGGTTTACCGGATGTCAGAAAAAGTGAATAATTGTATTTCTTGTGGGAAACAGATACCGCATAGAGACTACCATACTTTGTGTATTCCTTGTTTAGGGCCTGAGCACGACGTTGTTGGGTGTCGCTCTTGTGCTAGATTCAATAAGCGCACTATAAAGAAAAGGTTAGATTGTGCCAGGTTAGTCTTCGGGAAGCGGTGCAATTATAAAATGTCGTCGGATGCTCCGACGCCCGCTTCTTCGAAGAAGCGCAAGGACAAAGCAGTTAAGCCTAGGCTAGAAGAACCGTCTGTACCGGACGCTGGTTCTTTAGAGGCGTCGGTGGAGCCGGTGGTTCCACCGGAGGTTTCTTTGGGATCCCAGGGAGAGACTTTGTTATTGCAAGATGTGGCCTCTCAGGAGGCAGGTCAGGCTGATGGGGCCTCTCAGGTTACTATACTCCCCTCCCTGCCTAGGGTGGTTAGGCCTTCTCCTTCTGTTTCCAAGGCTTCTCCCAGAGGCAGGCCAGGTTTAGCTTCAGTTGGTGTCACCCCTAGTTCTTCAGGAACTGTGCCCAAGAAGCATATGCTTAAAATGGCAGAAGATTTGATTACTTTGATTAGGGGTTCTTTGCCCCCTCCTGATAAGAGACCTAGGGTGGAGCCTGAGCTAGGGAGTGTTGAGCAGGCTTCGGATGTTTCAGAGTCTTCGGCTGAAGACTTGCAGGAGTACTCTCCTTATTCTGATTCTGATGTGGATGATTCTACTCCTTCTGCTTCTCCTCCTGAGGATTTTTCTTTTCAGAAACTCTTCATTCCATGAGGAGCATTTTAAATGGGAAGGTCAGGACTTCTCTGATTCCAGGAAAAGGCTTAGGGAATTTTGTTTTACCCCAGCATAGGCCTTTGGCTATACCTCCTGTTTTGGATGTAGTGGAAGATGTTTTACAGAGGCTTCTCTTAATCCTGATTCTTTGCCTCCTGCTCCTGTTAAACCGGATAGGTATTACAGGGTGCCTGAAGCTCATAAGTATCTTAAGAGTCCTAGGGCAGACCCAGAAACTGTTAGCCAGGGGCCTAAAGGTGTTAAGGCTTCTGTTGTCAAGAATCCGGTTCCTGCAGATAGAGGCCAGGGCCTTGGATAGATGGGGAAAGAAAGTTTATACTTCTTCCACTCTAGCTATGAGGGCTTTGAATTGCCAGTTTCACATGTTGAAATACCAAAACTATCTCCTTACACAATTGAAGTCTAAGGTTGATGCTCTGGCGGAAGGTATTGATTGTAAAGAGTTACAAGATTTAGTACATGTTTCTGAACAGGTGGGTAAGCATTCTTTGCAATGTGGTTTTGATGCTGTACAGGCCTCGTCTAGGGTGGCTGCTACTGGGTCAGTTCTTCGCAGGCATGCCTGGCTGAGGGATCAAAATTTATCTGACCATGTTAAAACAAGGATTTTAGATGCTCCTTTACAATCTGATGTGTTGTTTGGTTCTCCTGTTGAGGCAGTTTTAAAGAAAATGGAAGACAAGGCTAAGTCTATGCAGACTGTTAAGGATTTTTTGCAGGTTCAGCCTCCAAAGTTTAGTAGAAATTGGCCTACTAAGGGGTGGACGTATCCTTCTTATGATTCCCAGTCTAGGGGTAGATCTAGACGTGGTAGGGGCAGAGCTCAGGGCTCTTTCAGGCCTAGAACAGGGAGTTCTCCTGCACAGTCTTCGGGTGAGGGCAGGGGTCAGTCCTTTCATAAACAGACCCAATGACCTACCTTTTCAGCTGCCAGAGCCTTCTCGTCTGGCAGCACCTTTGGGAGGAAGGTTGGCACTTTTCAAAGAAAATTGGAGTTTAATTACCCAAGACAGATGGGTATTGGATATCATACACCACGGTTACAGGTTTTATTTCCATACCTTGCCTCCTTTCAAAGGCATGCCAGATGTTCCTCCTCAGCAAAGAATAGAGGCTCACAAGCAAATTTCTCTGTTACTCCAAATAGGGGCCATACAGCCGGTCCCTATGCCAGAAGTGGGCCTAGGATTTTATTCTCGCCTGTTCCTAGTACCAAAGAAGGAACACGTGGAGACCAATTTTGGATTTATCTATCCTCAACACTTATCTGGACATTCCCAAGTTTAAAATGTTGACCTTACAGCAGCTTTTACCTCTGCTGGGCAAAGATCATTGGATGGTAACTTTGGATCTCAAGGAGGCTTGCCTTCATGTTCCTATCAGACTAAGTTGCAGGAAGTATCTGCGTTTTCGAGCTGGGACTTCTCACTATCAGTTCTCTGCATTGCCCTTTGGCTTATCTACTGCGCCCAGAGTGTTCACGAAAGTTCTGGCTCCAGTGATAGCTTTCTTCAGGCTAAAAGGAATACAGATCTATCCTTATTTGGACGACTGCCTGATTCTGGCTCAAGGAAGGGAGGAGCTTCTTCATCATTTGGAATATGTGATAGCAGTGCTAAGATGCCTGGGGTATTCTGTGAACGAAATAAAGTCCAGTCTAGTACCCTCTCAGGACATGTGCTTTCTGGGTGTAAGACTGAATACAGCATCCCAGATGGCCTTTTTAACCCCGGACAAACAAAGGAGTCTTTCCCTTTACTTCCATCAACTATCTCATCAGTCCGGGCTGACTGCAAGGACAGTCCTTCAAGCCTTAGGGTTCATGGCATCTTGTATTCTGGTGCTTCCCAATGCCAAACTGCATATGAGGAAGCTGCAATGGTATCTCAAAAATGTATGGACACAGCACTGCCAGGATCTGGACACTGTCATTCAAATAATACCTTGCATTCAAAAGGAATTTTTGTGGTGGGCTCAGGAATGTCACCTAAACAAGGGACTCTCTGTGACCCGGCCAGAGGCGAGTCAGATTTTAACGACAGATGCCTCAGACAAAGCTTGGGGAGCTCATCTAAATGGAGCTCATCTAAATGGAAAGTGGATACAAGACAAGTGGCCTGCCAGACTACAACATCTACATATCAACCTGAAGGAGATGTTAGCAGTCCAGTTTGCATTAATAGCTTTCAAGGATTTACTTCCAGGGCAGGTGGTGATTCTAACAGACAACACAACTGTCATGTGGTACATCAACAAGCAAGGGGGAACACATTCTTATCCTCTATGCAGGCAAGCAATGATTTTGTGGGAGACTGCTCTCAGTTTACAGCTCAATCTTCAGGCAAGGTTTCTGCCAGGAGCACAGAACTCCTTAGCAGATGTGTTGAGCAGACGAATTATGGATCCCCACGAGTGGAAATTGGATCCTCATGTATTTCAGTAATTGACAGTGTCATGGGGAACTCCAGACATAGATCTGTTCGCTTCTCCACTAAACCATCAGCTGCCAAAGTTTTGCACAAAAGGTTTCATCCCACAGCTTGGAAAGTGGATGCTCTTTCTTTCAATTGGAGCAATCTTCATGTGTATGCCTTTCCACCTCTGCCTCTCCTCCCAAAGGTACTTCTAAAGGTCAGACAGGACAAGCCAAGGATGATTTTAATAGCTCCAGATTGGCCTCGACAGCACTGGTACCCA
Source organism: Protopterus annectens (assembly GCF_019279795.1). Taxonomy (NCBI): domain Eukaryota; kingdom Metazoa; phylum Chordata; order Ceratodontiformes; family Protopteridae; genus Protopterus; species Protopterus annectens. The sequence continues at coordinate 551,096,305 of NC_056730.1, read as the reverse complement.
TTACTGAGAAGTCTGGCACGGAAGCCTCCATGGCCTTTGCCTTGATTCCACACCTGTTGTCACAGGAGGACAGCCATTTGCTCAATGTCAAACTTCACTCTCTTCACCTAACAGCCTGGCATATTCTGTTTTGAACCATAGAGGGTCTCAACTTCCACAACAAGTTTTGAATGTGATTTTGGAAGCTAGAAGGCCTAGTACAAGGAAAGTGTACACAGATAAATGGAAGAGATTTTTATTTTGGAGTGCAGCAAAGGATTTTGATGTTTCTGAGCCTAATTTAAGTGTGGCTCTTCAATATCTTACTGAGTTACTGGACAAAGGTTTGTCCTTCTCTTCTATTAAGGTTCATGCTGCAGCAATTTCAGCTCACTATGAATGTGACCCTCCATTGTTTTCTCATCCTTTGTTCAAGCAATTTCTTAGAGGGGCAAAGAATATAAGACCCCCACGTAGAGCTCCTACTCCTGCTTGGGATCTCAATTTTGTGTTGGAGAAACTCACTCTACAACCTTTTGAGCCTGCAGCTACTTCTGAGTTGAAATATTTATCATGGAAGACTGCCTTTTTGTTGGCCATTACCTCTGCAAGAAGGGTTTCTGAATTACAGGCCCTTATGGCGGTTGAGCCTTTCTTGATTTTCCATAAGGATAGGGTATCTTTGCGTACTAATCCTTCCTTTATGCCTAAGGTGGTTTCTAGTGTGGCTTTAAACCAAACTATTCATTTGCCTACTTTTTATGCAAATCCTCAAAATAAAAGGGAAAAGATTTTGCACACTTTAGATGTACACAGGCAGTTGCGATATTATTTGGACAGAACTAAAGGGTTCAGGCAGTCTCAGCAGTTGTTTGTTTCTTTTGCTTTGAGTTCCCAGGGCAAGCCTGTGTCAAAACAAACTATTTCTAAGTGGATTGGGTTTTGCATTGCTTTCTGTTATTCCCATCATGGCAAGGAGATTCCGGCTGGGATTAGGCCTCATTCCACTAGGGCTACTGCCACTTGACAGCCTTTTGAGGGAGTGGCAACCAAGGATATTTTGGAGGCAGCTACTTGGAGTTCAGTGCATACTTTCTCTAGGCATTATCACCTGCCACTTTACTCTAAATCCAGGGCTGGTTTTGCCACTGCTGTTTTGCAAGGCATTTTGGCAGCTCCTGCTTCCTTGTAGTTTGGCCATCCTCCCTTACCTCTGCTTTGGGATTCTACCCAAGTGTAAGGGCTGCAGCAATGTGAGATGAAGAACATAGTACAGTTTTGTACCTACCATAAATGTAGATGTTCGAAGATCCACATTGCTGCAGTCCAATTTACCCTCCCTCCTTCCCCTGTGTAGTTAGAGGTGGTTGTGTGGGTTGGGTTGTAAATATTGTGTATATTGTACATATAATTAGTGCAAGGGTGGTTGGTTGTTTGTTTTCTGTCTTTTGGTTTTGACCTTTATTTTTAGGGTCTTCTGACATCTGGGGCAAGAAAAGACTGAGGATATGACGTCGGTCATGCGCATTTGTACCCTGACATCCTGATGTCAGTCAAATGCGCCTTGACCGATGTCAGCCTTATACTTTGATATTCGGGCCGACCGAGGACAGCGGACTACCCAAGTGTAAGGACTGCAGCAATGTGGATCTTCGAACATCTACATTTATGGTAGGTACAAAACTGTACTTTGTTCTTGCCACTCCAGCCAGGGATCTACTGGTGCAACAAAGGGTTTTCTTGCTCCACAGATAGAAGATAGAAATTTCAGTCAGTCATGCAGAGAGTCAGTTAGCCCCCCACACGGTGGTTAGAGTTCATTGGATGCCATCTAGATATGATGAGTCAAATAGCTAAACTTCCACTTCCCAGGGTTGTCTGCCTGCCTATATCAAGTAGTTTACTGGTGTTTCACCATCCCTCTCTTCCTGCAAGACTTACTGTAAGGCTGCTAGGCTTAGTGGTCTCTGTGATCACATTTTTACATGAGGATTCTTCAGTGGACCCTGCTGGTGCCGTAGTCCCCATTCCTACACAATTGTCTCACATCAATTTGCAGGACTTGTATCAGTTGGTGGTTGTCCTCACCAGTGGTTTTAAATGGTTGACCATTTTCCCTACCACCCCCAAAGGCTATAGTAACCATGCATGCTTTCCGTCTCGAGTAGGGGGCATTTTGAAGGGAACATAGTTCGAGGCTCTTGGTCACTAGTGGAGGCCAGTCTTGACATCGCTGTCTTGAAGATGAGGGCAGTCCTACTTGAGTTGCAGGCCTTTTAGGATTCCTTCCCCAAGACTGATTTCCATTCAGACAGACAACATGATGGTAGTCTGATACATTGATAAACATGGGAACCTGTTCATGGCTTCCCGACAAAGTGGATATGAACATGTGGTAGTGGGTGATGTCTTCCTGTCACTTTTTTATAGCAACACACACCCTGGGGACATCAGTGTTCTAGGGGCAAGCTGAGTGGGTTTTCATGCATGGCCCCTCAATCAGATAGTGCCAGTGAAAATCTTCAGTCACTGGGGCCAAGCTTGCTGCTCTGGTGGTCCACATTTTTATCAACATTACAAAAGCCATATACTAGAAATAGATACAGAGAGAGACCGTCGTAAAATATCAGGATCTGCAGGCAGAAACGAGAGCAGTGTGGAAGAAAGATACCCAGACAGTTTCAGTAGTAGTTGGAGCATTGGGTCTTATAAAAAAGAATATACAATTGTATTTAGCTATGTTACCAATCCATGTAACTGCGGTGGTGGTGCTGCGGTTTGCGTTGTCGCCTCAGTTAGACGTTGCCCGTTCGATTCTCAGAGCGTCTTCTGTGTGGCGACATGCGTGAATGGGCGTTCCTTCGTTGAAGGTTGTGCGTTGGGCCCGGCAAGCCAGCACGTAAAAATCTACTGCCAATCATTAGCGGACCGGAGTTCCGCTGTGGCGACCCCTAACCGGGAAAAGCCGAAAGACACAACCAATCCATGTAACCCCATATGAATTGCAGAAGGAGTCATTACTGGGCACATTGTGAGTGCTGCAAAGAGCACTTTTGGCTGACATCAAAGATTGAAACCATACTAATTTCATGAACTTTAATTGTTCTTTGACTTTGGGAATGGGGTCCATACCTGTCATAGTATTAGAAACCCAAAAGATTTGGAGAAATTAAGCTAGAAATAGATGTACCATATACTAGAGGCTCCGAATGGAGAGATGAAAAGTCCGCAAGTAAAGGAGAGTAGTAGTGCTGAAATTGAATTCATCCTCAAGTCTTGGTGAGTACCTTCGAGAGGTAGTCCTTTTTCACAAAATCTCACCAAGGTAACACTGATATATAGACTGTATTTATAGCATATGTCATGGACAGAAGTAGGTCAAAAATTAAGAGATAGCTGAATGTACAAAGACTCAGGATAAAAAGTGCCCAATTCTTGTAGGAACACAGGTGCCAGGACTGGAAAAAATGACAAGTGTAGAATCCTCAAAATACGGAAACATTCCTTCAGTGGGGCCAGGCCCTGGGGGAGATGCCCCCTGTTGTAGAGGGAAGGAGGGAGTCCACATAAATCACAAAAACTGATAGGCCAAGGAAGAGCAGTAAAGTAGACGATAGAGTGGACTATTGAGGATAAAGAAAATATGTATTGTTACTATTATGCAAAAAGCCCAGAATTTCCAGACACAAGGTATACAAAACGATTGAGAGAGAAATTAGAGGAAATAAAAATACTTCCCCAAGAAAAACTGTCAGATGCCGCAAATTAAAATTTCCGTTCATTAATGCAACACATTTGTGAAAAGCAGTATATAGATCAAGAAACTTTGATCTGTTTGAAAAAGAAACAGAAGTGTGAAAATTATAAACCACAAAACCTAAAGATATTTGAAAAGTATAAGGAAGAAATATGGACATGGGAAAGAGAGGGATTTGATACGGTGCAATAATTATGCAAATGAGAGAGCCAAATTAATTGGTATAAAGAAGGCAGCTCCAACATATTCGAAGAGAAATGCAGGCTAGGGATCCAGATATGAAAAATTTTCACAATAAAAAAAAAATATTACAAAGAGGGAACGTAGAAAAGAAGATTAATATTAAAGTAGCAGTAAAAAAAAATAGAAGTTGAAGTTATGGAGTGCCTGAAAAGTGAAGGATTTGGTATAGAAGGTCTAACGTAGGTTACATCACAGCATGATGGAGTGAGTCTCCAGAGTAAGGAGAAACAGGAGGATCCGGAGACATCTGAAGAAGAAATGTGAACATGGGAAAGAAAACTATTTAATATGGTGTAATATTTATGCAAAGGAGAAAGCAAAACTAACAAATACAAAAAGAGCAGCACCAAAGATGTTCAAGAGAAATACAGGCAAAGGAATCCAGATGTGGAAAATTTTACAATACAAAAAATAAGACAAAGAGGAAAAATAGAAATGAAGATTAGTAGTGGAGAAGTTAAAGAAATAGAAACTGAGGTTATGGAGTACCTGTAAAGTGAAGGATTTAGTGTAGAAAATGAAATGCAAAAAGCACCACAAAGGTTATGGAGTACCTGCAAAGTGAAGGATTTAGTGTAGAAAATTGAATGCAAAAAAAACACCACAACAGGAAAGAGCAATGGATATCCAAATTAAGGGGAAACCAGTGGAACAGGAAGCAATTGGTCAGGTGCCCATATCAAGATATTTTGAAGCCTTCCACAGGAAACCAGTATAAATGTTCACTTGAAGCTAAGACAGCAAGGAAAGGAACATGAAACTGTGGAAACTGATGCAGTCAATGTTGAGGAGTGATAGGCCAGTGAGTTCCCTTATGACAGAGCAACGGATGGCACAGGATGAAATTGAAGAGAAGGTACCACAGGAAGATGCTCTAGAACTTTCTATAGATTGCCCACAGGAAATGGAAGACAAGGGATATGCCCTCAGTTTGGAAGAAAATGTGTTAAGGATATGCCCTCAGTTTGGAAGAAAATGGGTTAAGAGAAGAATTTCTTGATTTAGTAGACATGTATAGATTAAGATAAATGAGAGAGACAGACTGCAGAAAGGTCAATAAAGCTGAAAAAGTCAGAAGTCTGATAAAACAAATAACTGCAGTAATTAGGACTGTCCATCGATATCCATGTGATATAACAGAAGTAAACAGGATATAATACTGTGCTGCTAAATTAATAATTGATAAAGTTCTACCACAAGAACACAAGGTAATGTGGGAAAGGAAGGGGAGAAGTCAAATACCATCATGGAAGTATTGAATACAGAAAACTATAAAGCAGTTAAGACATGTCACTGTTAAGACTATAGAAGAGGGAATAGATCAACAAAAATTAAGATACATGTGAAAAAAGCAATGTGCAGTATTAGAACAGACCAGAATCTATCATGCACTATTGCAAATAAACTAAAAATTTTAGCACAGGCAGAAAAACTTGATACACATATAAATATAAAGGAAAAGTACAAAATAATAAGCAGTTTATTGATTACCCAAAAATGCTTTATATAGAATTGGGAAACATGGTAAAAGGAAGTGAACCACCATCAAAAAAGTAGTAGTAGAAACATTTTGAAGTATCTATGAAGATCCTCTGGAACATAACAAAGATGCTAAGTTGATAGAAGTTAAAGGAAGAATAAGAAGTTTAAAGGTGCAGGATATGAAGTAGGATGAAGTAACAGCCAGAGAGATTGAACCAAAGTTAAGAAAAGCCTCAAATTGGAAAACCCCAGGCCCAGATGCAGTACCTAACTTTTGGTTAAAAGTATTAACACTTTTGCATGAAGATTTAGCCATGAGTAAGAACCATTTATATGCGCACCCCAAACGGACACCAACCTGGCTAACAACAATGCTCCTACTTAAAAGTGAACCTGCAAGCTACCCCAAACAATTATAGACCAAATAACTTGTCTTCTGACCCCGTATAAGTCATACACTGGAATTGATGCTGACCGAGTTTAGTCATTTAGAAGAAAACTCAATTATGTCAGTAGAACAAAAGGCCAGTAAATGAATGTCATATGGAACAAAGGATCATTTGTTGTTAAAGTCGTACTGGCGATCTGTAAAAAGGGGACGTATGGCATGGATTGACTACAAAATAGCATTTGATAGTATCCCACATTCATGGATAAGAGTGCTTAAAAATGTGTAAGATGCACTCTACACTGATCGACTACATCTGTGACCATGAAGCAGTGGCAGACCACTTTGCAATTGAGCTATGATAAAGGACAGATTATTATCCCAGAGATAAAAATTCAAAGGGGGATATTCCAGGGGGACACTGTCACCGTTGCTATTCTGCCTTGCCCTTAACCCATTAAGCTGTTAGCTTAGGCCATGGCTACAATTTGGCTCCTAGAAAACAGCAAGGTGTAAAGACTTCTCATCTTCTCTTTTTTGTTAATGATTTAAAACTGTATAGTTCATTAGATGAGGGTCTGATAGCACAGCTGCAGGTTGTCAAAACTTTTTTAGGTGCTAGAAAAATGTCATTTGGTCTTTGTAAGTGTCCAAAAGCAACCTTGGGCAAGAGGGAGTGTACAAATATTTGGGAGTTGATGAAGGATCAGCAGTAAAGCATGAACAAATGTGATTAAAACTTAGTAAGGAGAACTTTAGAAGACTTAATATTGAAAACAGCGTTGACATCTCGTAACAAAATAAGGCTATAAACCACTTTGCTTTTCCAGTCCTAACTTACAGTTTTGGACTGATTGACTGGCCCCAAAACGTGTTGGATAGATTAGATAGGAAAACAAGACGGATGCTTCATGCTCACCAAATGATTTATAAAAATCAGTTTAGACCAAGGTTATATTCCCCATTCTGAAGGAGGGATGGGCCTCCTTGAAACTGATTACATATATAGATCTGCAATCGTGGGACTCCACACTTATCTGCTGACCTCACAAGACCCAAATGTGGTTTTGAAACATGAGGTGAATAAATCTAAGATGACTTCTCTGCTTGAATTTGCAGAAGCATATCAGCATCCAGCAGGAATGGAAATCAAACCAGAAGTAGATAAAAAAATCCTGCAACAACTGAATGTAAAAAGAATACAAGGTGAATGACCAGATGAGAAGGCAAGAAATGTGGGAAAAGTATAAATATAGTTAGTTGCAAGTTTAGAAAACTTCTGTAAGAACCTCATGTTGATCAGGAACAAACGCAGGAATGGTTAAGGAGAGGCAAATTCAAACCAAGAGATGAAAGGTTAATCTTGGGATCCCAACATAGTGGGCTATGTACATGCTGGTTTACAAAGTCCATTGGACATGTAGGAGAAACGGACAAACGGAGGTTTTGTAAAATTGAATTGGAAACTGTCTTGCACCTTGTTGCTGGTTGTGATGTATTAATGGCAGGAGGACTGTATACTGAAAGGCATAGTAATGTGGCAGGACTGTTTCACTGGGGTTTGTGCAAACATTATGGTATTGAAGTGGCTGAAAAACACTGGAAACATGAGCCACAAAGCATCATAGAAAATGATGCCATTTACATTGCATGGGATCACTCATTGTCAACAGTTCAAAAGATAGATGTTAGGAAACCAGATACCAAGAAAAGAAGACAAAAGTAGGATTGAGCACTGAAATCACCACACCCAGTAACTACAGTGTCTTGCATACAAAGTCATAAAATATCAGGATCTGCAGGCAGAAATGAGAGCAATGTGGAAGAAGGATACCTAGACAGTTCCAGTAGTAGGAGCAACAGATCCTATAAAATAAAGGATCTACAGTCTTATTTGGACATGTTACCAATCCATGTAACCCCATACGAATTGCAGGAGGAGTCATTACTGGGCACATTGCTGGTGCTGTGAGGAGCATTTTTAGCTGACATCAAAAGATTGAATACTAATTTCATGAACTTTAATCATACTTTGACTTGGGAATGGGGTCCATTCCTGTCATGGTATGAGAAACCCAAAAGACTTGGGAGAAATTAAAAAATAGAAAAGTGCATCTTAGTTAGTGGAAAAGGTTCTCCTGCTTGGGCCTGTTCTAAAGGAATAGATTGTTCTCTCTCTTCTATTTTTTGACTTCTGTCAGATATTTTCCAAAATTGATCTAGTTTTTCTACTGTTAAGGTACATTTAACAGCCATTTCTAATTTTCACATTGGGCAGGATCAAACTCTTAATTCACTATAAAGATTTCAAAAGTCTTTCTAAAGGGAGCCTTTCTTTTGAGACCCCCTGTTAGGGATCCTGTTCCTCTGGTGGGACATTACTATTATGCTTCAAGCCTCTGGTGGGACATTACTATTATGCTTCAAGCCCCTTACTAGCTTGCAGCTACAGTAGATTTAAATATCCTTCTTGGAAAACTTTCTGCTGGCAGTGACTTCAGCAGTGCAGATTTTCGCACCATCTTGTAAACCTTCATAGGTAGGTACTAGGCTACTGGCCCTAGGGCCTATGTAAGCCTAGCCAAACAGTACCCTGGCTTTTGCCACCCAAGAAAATTATTTTCCTGTTCCCCTGTCAAGCAGAGCCACAAAAGTGATCCTCTGGGTGAATTTCCTATCTCCCATCCAATCATCAAGATTTTTCTTGAAGAGTGCTAATGAGGAGCTTTGTTTGATATAGACAGGTAATTTGTTCCAGAGTATGGGAAGTCTCTGGGACAGGAATCTATCCCTCCAGCATGTTCTGTTTATTGTGGTGACAAGGCTTAGGTCCCTAGAGTGTGTAGCTCGGAGGGATTGGGATTTCTTTACGTGGAGCATGTCTAACAGCTCTGGGTTTGACATAGCTTGTCTGTTAGGCAGAGATCGCCTCTGAGTAGAAGATATGCGACAGAGTAAAGCTGAAGTTTTTTAGACTGTCTGCATAGGGCATCTGTTTGAGGCCAGTAATGTATTTCTGTGGCCTTTCCAGTTGTTGTAGAGGTCTTGTGAGGTACATACCAGAAGGGGCATTGTACTCTATAATGGGTCTAATGAGTGATGAGTAGAGGCGAACAATGACCTCTTTTTTTTTTTCCTAGATGAGAAACTTTTTGTGATGGTGTGCCACGTAGAAGGATTGTACATACTTGGTTTTACATAAAGATAGGGTGTCCTTTTTCAGGACTAATTCCACTTTTCTCCCAAAGGTGGCATCTGAAATGAACCTTAATCAGACTGTCAATCTACCAGTGTTCTTTGTAAAATTCTCAAACAAAGGAAAGAAAATATTTAGTAAATGTGGAGTATGTATAGACATCTCAGATAATTTTTACATAGAACTAATGAGCTAGATGGCTGTTTGAATGTTTAATGTTTGTATGCTGGGGCTAGATGGCTGTTTGAATTTTTAATGTTTGTATGCTGGGGCTATCATTATAAAACAAACCAAAAGCTAATTCTACAAGGGTTGTAACTACTTCTCATCCTTTTTAAGTAGAGTTCCTATTTAATGAGATTTGTGCTGCATCTGCTTGGGCTTCTACTGACAACTTTGTTTCACTACAAACTAGATGTACAATCCAGATCCTTAGCATTTTTTGGCACCACCATTCTCAAGAACATCCTTCCACGATGCTACAAAAATGCTTTGGTAGCTTGGGAATCTGTCTCAAAGGTTGAATTGGGTAAAATGGACAACATTGGAAATGAATGTTATGTGCTTACCATAATGCTGGATCTGTGCTTTCTTGTTTCTGTCCAGCTTAACATCGCTTCCTTCATCCTTCTTCCTAAATTCACTTTTTTTTCTGTTCTCTTGAACAGATTGACCTCTACAAGGGCCTTGTCCTGGGGCCTTCTTTTTTTTTTGCTGTTTCTCTCACTCTTTACAGCTGTCCTCTATTCCTTGTATAGGCTAACCTGTGTATCTCTGTTGTCAAAAATATTCTAAGCAGGCAAATGAGATCCGAGGTATGTTGGGGGGTCATGGGGAATTATGGGTAGGGAGGATTCAAGAACCCTGGATCCAAAGCTTCTGAAAGGTGCTGAGGCCAGATCCTGCCTGATCAGATGTCCCAAAAGTTGAACCAGACAGAACAAGACAGCACAGATCTAGCATTAGGGTAAGTGCATAGCTTTCATTTCAAGATCACTTTGTCTGTAAGTATTACTTTTTCTTTGAGATTTAGCAGTCTTGGAAGTTAGTATGTATAAGTAGTGTTGAGGGGTGTGTGGGCTTGCCCTCCAGCAAAATAGCCGTTTTAAAGGAAAACGGAGATTGTCAATATCTGCTTTTCTTCTGTAGTTATGCAGTTTTTTTGCAGTTTCAGGACTTCCAGTTAATGGTCTTGAAACTGCATTAGGAAGCCATCCATGGACTTTACTGAATCACTGCTTGTGTATGTACGATGTTACGTCCATGAAAGTATGCGGATGCATCCTAACATTATCTTTAGGGTAGTATCACATCAGTGAGTAATGCAATAGAGTTATTTGGGTCATGGTTTAGTAAAAGTTTACAATTTTTTTAATAATAAAAATATAAATATGTAAAGATTGACAAGGCGAGAAATGCATTGTGGCTCTTAACTCTAGATGCCAGAGTGCAGGTAGAAATGTTGACAGTATGCTTAACAAAATGATTCCTTTCAGCATGACAGAATAATACAGATTTATATGTATGGCAACACACCTGTGCTGTCTCTAGTGTACTCGTAAAAGCACCATTATTAAAACAGTACAAGCCTGCCTTTTACCAGACACCCCCCCCCCCATTTTGTCCCTTGTCTGTGTACCTGAATGTCGTCTGTGTATTACTAAATAAACAACTGTTGGCCAGCATGTGTATGAATCCGGAACACTCAAAAACCAAAAACACAAACAAGCTGGTAGAAATACATAGCTTTAATATCCAAACCGGTTTCGGCTAAGATGCCTTCATCAGTGAAAGAAAGTCAATGTTACAAAACAAAAAGCACATGAATGTTTATATACATCCCCAACCAATGGGAAACATGGTATGTTCCCGCTCCTGAGTCCTAATTACATATACATTAAAGTGACAAAATTACATAGAATTGTATAAAACTGAAATAAGGGCTAGTAATAAGCATTTCACAATAATAATATATAGTAATGTATATATGAAAATACACATATAATGATTTCAATAAAAAATGCAGAGAATTGAGCAAGGGTGATAATTATATACAATAAAGTAATGAGAAAGAGACTAAACAAAACCTGAGGCTGATAATATGCACAAGTATATGTATAACAATACATAAATAATTAGCCTCGAAAAGATAATGGAGGAAAATCAAGGATCCAAGTGAGGGTCATAATAACAAAAATATGTACCAAAGGAGTGGAGAAAACATGCATGAATAAAAACAAAAAGCAAAAAGTCATGCATAATGTTATGAATATAAATTGGTACCAAAATAACATGAAAATGATGTAAAAAATTATTAAAAAATATATAGGTTTCAATGGTCCAAAGATATAAAGAAACCCAAACCCCAACAATAATGACTGGCAAAGAAGTGCAGATGTTGTCATAACAAAGAACAAGCTGATAGGATTATGTAACAAAATGCATAACATCATACTATTAGGAAATGATATAGTAATATAAACATATATAATGTTCAACAACAAACATGTATAGTCCATAGGTATGAAAAAACATAATATGGTGATAGTTATAGATCAAACCATTAAATGGTATGATGGTGTAAAAATACAAAATGTTATACGACAAAAATATAATAATCCATGGGTATAACGAAGCATACTATAATAATCTTACCTTATATAAGGTATAAGTGAGGTATAGAATCCTCATAAAATTTTTTTACAAATGGTCATTCAAACCTGGTGGAAAAAGCGCCCCCAGGGTAATCCAATATTTTCCTTATGATTGAGAATACTGTGCCATCCTTGTAAGTTTGAAGAAAAAATCATAAAGATGATAATATGGCGAAGCAAAACCATATACACAGTTCTAAACACTCGATATCCCAATGTGGTTTGAGGAACAATCCAGGGTTAAGCAACCAATGTATCCATATACCAATACCAGGAATAGAAAGGTAGAATTGTCAGGCATATATCTTGTGTTCAAACAAATAATAACTAAAAACTGAGTATATTTCAAACTAGACCCTGAATATCAAATATTATTCTTTCTAGTATAAAAATGGTACGGATGCAATAATCAGTATGGAGTAACAATACCCAACCATAAATGACCTAACAATACAGAATATACGTAAGAATCCCAATACTGTGTATTACTGTCTTGCCAGAATTTTGCTAAGTATAAGTACCTTACTCTCCTTAATTTCTGTTTACATTCTGATTTCACGCTTTAACGTAGTATGGTTATTTAATATATATCTTAAAATCAGACCAACAGCCATAATCCAGTGAATGTGTAAATAGACTGTACATTTTAGAACTTCGCCAACCTAATGGTACCATAGTTCGCATCACCAGGGAGACTCAATAGAAAATATTCAGCTTGGTTTGTCAGCACTTTTGCCCAACAAACAATATAGGACTTCCTCAGACTAATAAACCTCTCTGGCACTTTACTTTAAAATTAGTACATCAGTTATAAAGTAAAAAAAAAAAAAAGAAAAATTAAGAAACATTTTAACATGCAAAAACCCCAGCAGCCGTGAGTGACAATCCCCTATGCAAAAGTCACTTTAATCTGTGTTGGTTTTTTTTTTTTTTTTTTTTTTTTTTTTTAAATACTGGTTTCAAACTGAGGAATTCATTTAGGCCCAGGGGAACTTTAGCTACTAATGCTGTTTGCCAAGGCCACATCACTAAGAGACATTGCCACCTGTTCCAAAATAAAATAATTTCCTGTACTCATAACATTCATTAACCTAGGAGTCTGAAAGTAAGTGCTTTTAGCAGTTCTTGTTGCACAGTAGAATAAATACATTTGTCATAAACAGCAGAGTTAATGAAAAAAGGAATGGTGTAAGACATAAAGCACGTTTGGGGATGGATTATGCAGTTCAGATTTTAAACTGTGACCCTTCATGGACAGTTAACTGGAAATAATAGATCTAATGTATGGATAGTTAGGCAAAAGTTAACTTTTGTAGTAGGTGGACATAGCTCATTTTGTAGGTTTTCCTGGAATACAAAAAATCTGATGTGAAGATGTTCTTTGTGTTTCACTGTTGCAGCCATTACATTTGGGTAATCCTGCTGGCAGGTTGCCCTCAGTCTGCCTGAATTCCAAAGTCCTGCGTCAGCTGCTGTCCCCCCCTCCCTGACGTCAGGTCGTCAGGGGTATAAAAGAAGTAGCCAATGCCATTTTCTTCAGTCTTTCTTGCTGCGCGGTACCCAAAGCAAAAGCAGTTCGCAAGTGCCGGTCGGCCCACTCCTGAGATTTTCGTGTTCGAATTTCAGATCCGAAGTCTTCAATAAAGCTAAGTACCCCGTTGGGGAAACTTTTTTCTTGCTCCAGACAGATGTCAGAAAAAGTAAATAATTGTATTTCTTGTGGAAAGCAAATAACTCATAAGGACTTTCATTCTTACTGTATTCCTTGCCTAGGCCCTGATCACAATGTTTCTGGTTGTCTGTTTTGTGCTAGATTTAACCAACGCACTGTTAAGCGTCTGTATGATTTTGCTTTAAACTATTTTGGACGCCGGTTTAATTATCCAGAAATGTCGTCTGATAGCCATCCGACTACCGGAGTTCACAAAAAACGCAAAGAAAGGGAGAGAGACAAACAACCAAGGCCCAAAACCAACAAAGCTTCTCCTAAGCCAATCGCCGGTTCTCAGTGAGGCTCTTTCGCATTCCTGACGCCCGCTACTTTAGAGTTGCAGGCCGCTACCAACTCCCACGTGGAGTTGGCCATGCTGCTGGAAACTCAAGGTATTGGAGTCTCTGATACTATTCCCTCAGATGGGTCCGGAGCCGCTGAGCAGGCACTGGCTTCTGAGGGTGTATTCAGACCTAAACATCTTTGCATTAAACCGATGTCAGCTTTGAAGGCAAAGACTAAAGCACCTTCTAAAGCAAAGAAACCAACTCAAGAGCCACGTGGACAGCCCTCTATGCCCAAAAAACAGATGCTCAAAATGGCCGAAGACTTGATTACCTTGATCAGGGGTTCCCATCCCCTTCCTGATCAGAGGCCTAGGAAAGAGACTGACTATGAATCTTCAGATCAGGTTTCTGTTTCTTCTGATTCCTCTTCTGATCAGGAATATTCTCTTCCCCCCTATGAGGATTCTGATGTTGAAGAATCTATACCTTTAGCTTCTCCTCAGAGGACTGTTCTTTTGGAAAACCTTGCATACCATGAAGGAGCATTTCCACTGGGAGAGCCAAGATTTTTCAGAATCTAAAAAGAGGCTCAGAGATTTCCTTTTACTTCCTCAACACAGGCCTCTAGCCATTCCACCTGTGTTAGACATTGTAGATGATGTGTGTTCGGAGTCTAGTCTTACCCCTGACTCCTTACCTCCAGCTCCTGTTAAGCCTAATAGATATTACAGGGTTCCTGACTCTCATAAATTCCTTTTTAAAAACCCAGAGAGTATTTCACAGGGTCCCAAAGGAGTTGAAGCTTCTGCTGCAAAAAAACCCTCCCCCCTCTGACAGAGATTCTAGGGCACTGGATAGATGGGGAAAAAAAGGTTTACACATCTGCTACCTTGGCTATAAGGGCCTTAAACTATCAGTTTCATATGCTCAAATATCAGCAACATATCATGGCATTGCTTAAACAGAAAATGTTGTTAAACTCTGAATGTGCAGAAAACAATGAAATGCAGGATTTATTGCATGCAGCTGAACAAGTTGGAAAGCGTACTTTGCAATGAGGTTTTGATTCTTTGGAGGCCTCCTGCAGGGCCGCAGTTACGGGTTCTGTAATTAGTAGGCATGCTTGGTTAAAGGAACAAAATCTGCCTGATCATGTGAAAGTTAAATTATTAGATGCATCTTTACAGCATGAAACTTTGTTTGGTGTTAAAGAAGAAGAGGTGTTAAAGAAAATGGAGGACAAAGCTAAATCTATGCAAACTGTCTAAAAGATTTTTTACAAGTACAGCCACCTAGGTTTAGTAGACACTGGCCTACAAAGAATTGGTCCTTTCCTGTGTCAGACCTCAAAGGGGCAGATCCAGATGCCCTAGAGGCAGATCCCAGGCGCAAGGTTCATACAGGTCAAAGCAATGGGGTGCTTCTACCTCCAAAGTTGGAGAAGACAAATCACAACCTTACAGGAAACTGTCTCAATGACTTCCCCCTGCCTGCACCAAGCACTTATCTCCTGGCAGCACCCTTAGGGGGAAAATTAGCACTTTTTTCTCAAAATTGGCACATTATAACCCAGGACAAGTGGGTTCTAAACAGTGTCACAAAGGCAAACGGCTGGCCAGATCTGCCAAAAAATCAGTGGGCAGAGGCACAAAAGTCTCATCCCTCATGGACATGGGGGCCATTCCACAAGTACCAGAGCAAGAGCAGGGACAAGGATTTTACTAAGACTGTTCTTGGTACCCAGAAAGGACAAGGCCTGGAGACCAATACTGGACCTATCTATTCTGAACACATTCCTGGATGTACCAAAATTCAAATTGTTGACTTTGCAGCAGCTTATGCCCATGCTGGGCAAGAATGCTTGGCTTGTGACTTTAGACCTAAAAGAGGCATATCTGCATGTCCCAATCAGACAATCGTGCAGAAGATACCTCAGATTCAAGGCTGGCTCAATGCATTACCAATTCTCTGCACTGCCCTTTGGCTTATCTACTGTGCCCAGGGTCTTTATAGAGTGCCTGGCACCAGTAATTGCGTTCTGCAGACAGAGGAATACAAATATGTCCTTACTTGGACGATTGTCTAATTCAAGCAGAGAACAAGGACATTCTTCTACAGCATCTGGCGTTTGTGAAAACACTTCTAACATGCCTAGGGTACACAGTCAACGAAAAGAAATCAAAACTAATACCATCTCAAGAGATAATATTCCTGGGTGCAAGCTTAAATACAATTGCCCAGATGGCTTATCTCACGCCAGACAAAGGCAACTGACTACCTATTTCATGATGTTGGCAACAAAGGCCCAGTTATCTGCAAGAAAAATTCTGCAGGCTTTGGGCTTCATGGCATCCTGCATCCTACTAATTCCATATGCAAGACTGCATATGAGGAAACTTCAATGGTACCTAAAAAGTGTTTGGACTCAACATTGCCACAGCCTGGAGACTATGATTACTCTCATTCCCTGCCTGCAACAGGAGTTTCGATGGTGGGTGAAGGCTTGTCACCAGAACAAGGGACAGCCACTCACATTACCCCTAGTCAGGCAGAGACTAACAACGGATGCATCAGATTATGCCTGTGGGGCCCACATGGCAGGAAGATGCATTCAGGGCACATGGTCCTCAAACCATGCATCTACATATCAATCAAAAAGAGATGCTAGCTGTTCAAAATGCCCTGACAGCCTTCAAGGACCTACTTCATGTAGGACAACTACTGATAAAGACAGACAACACCGCGGTCATGTGGTGTATAAACAAGCAGGGGGGCACACATTCTTGCAGACTAGCCATGACTTTGTGGGACACAGCGTTGACTTACCAAGTGCATCTGCAGGCACAATTCCTGCCAGGAAAGGAAAATACACTGGCAGACGAACTAAGCAGAAACCTCATGGATCCCCACGAGTGGCAGCTGGATCCACAAGTCTTCAGCATGATAAGGAAATGGGGATACCCGGACATAGGTCTATTTGCCTCCCCTCTTAACTACCAACTAAAAAGATTCTGCACAAAGACTCATCACAAACAAGCATGGAAAATGGACGCCCTGTCAGTATATGCCTTTCCTCCACTGCCACTCCTCCCCAAGGTACTCCTGAAGGTCAGACAGGAGAAGCCAAAGATGATACTGATTGCCCCAGACTGGCCCTGCCAGTACTGGTATCCAATCCTAAGGAATTTGTCTCAATTCCCAGCTTGGACCTTACCTCAAGTACCCCATCTACTGTCCCAGCAAAACAATCAGATCCTGCACAGCCAACTCAGGACTTTAAACCTGGCAGCATGGCAGATAATGTAATCATACAAAACGCACCTCAGTAAAGCTGTGATGGATGTCATTTTGGAATCCAGAAGGCCTAGTACTAGAAAATCTTATGCTGGAAAGTGGAAGAGATTCTGTGCTTGGAACCAGGCGCAAGGAAATGATACAGCTGTACCAAACATTCCTCAGATTTTGCAATACTTAACTGAGATGCTGGACAAAGGCCTATCTTTTTAATCAATAAAAATTCATGCCTCTGCCATTTCGGCTCATTACAATACAGAGCTACCAATCTTTTCTCGTACTTTATTAAAGTAGTACCTCCAGAGGAGCCAAAAATTCAAGGCCTCCAAGAATATCACCAATACCTTCATGGGACCTCAACTATGTCTTGGAAAATCTCACCCTGCCTCCTTTTGAGCCAGCTGCTACTGCTGATATAAAGTTTTTATCTTGGAAAACAGCTCTGCTCCTAGCAATAACTTCTGCAAGACTAGTTTCAGAGCTACAGGCACTCATGGCTGTGGAACCTTTTATCATGTTTTATCCAGACAGGGTTTCTCTGAGGACAAACCCGACATTTATGCCTAAAGTGGTGTCCAGTGTGGCTCTTGACCAAACTATTCATCTGCCAACTTTTTGAACAAATCACAGAACAAGGGGGAGAGAATTCTGCATTCCGTGGATGTACACAGACAAGCAAATGCACCAAAAAGGTTGTATAGAATAGAGAAGTGCAGATAAGTCCCAGCAAAGAAAAGGGGATGGTGGGTGGATAACCTGGACTGCAACAGTGAATACACTCGCATCTACATTTATGGTAGGTACACAACTGTACTTTCTTCGTGTTTCACTGTTGCAGTCATTACATTTGGGTTATCTGCTTGCAGGTTGCCCTCAGTCGGCCTGATTAACAAAGTCTTGGGTCCTGCGTCGGTTGCTGTCCCTTCTTCCATGATGTCCGGTCATCAGGGGTATAAAACATACAGCTGATGCCATTCCATTGGTCTTTCTTGCCATGCGGTGCCCGAAGTAGAAGCAGTTCGCAAGTGCCGGTCGTTTTCGAGTTTCAGAACCAAAGTCTTCAACTAAAGCCAAGTACCCTGTTGAGGCAACTTTTTTTTTTTTTTTTTCTTGCTCCTTACCGATGTCCGTAAAAGTTAATAATTGCCTTACTTGTGGAAAGCAAATGCCTCATAAAGATTTTCATTCATACTGTATTCCTTGCCTAGGCCCTGACCACGACGTACCTTGCTGTCAGTTTTGTGCTTTATTTAATCAGCTCACTATCCGTCGTCTGTATATTTTCACCTCTAAATACTTCGGTTCTCAGTTTAATTATCTAGAAATGTCGTCTGTTAGCCATCCGACTACTGGGATTCTGAAAAAACACAAAGATAAAGGCAGAGACTGCCGACGACCCTTCTCCTAAGCCAGTTTGCCGGTAATCGGTGAGTCGCTTTTGCAGACCCTGATACCCGCTACTTCTGATTTGCAGGCCTCTACTGAGACCCATTCGGAGTCCGGTATGTCGCGAGATGCTTCCAGCTATGGAACCCGTGGATGGGTCCGGAGCCGTTGTGCAGGCACCGGCTTTGGAGGGTGTATTCAGGCCTACGAACTTGCATATTAAATCGACGCTTCCTTCATTACTTAGGCCTAAATCTCGATCCACGTCTAAAAAACAGACGCCCAGGCCACATGCATGGGCCTCTATGCCTAAAAATCAAATGATAAGAATGGCTGAAGATCTAATGACTAACCAGGGGTAGCCAACCCCCCCCCTTTCTAATAGGCCTAGGACTGAGGTTGATTATGAATCTTCTGATCAGGATTCTGTTTTTTCTGACTTTCTGATGATCTGGATTTGCCCTTACCTACTTATGAGGATTTTGATGCAGAGGACTCTAGTCCCTCTGTTTCCCCTCCTGAGGATTTTTCTTTTTGGGGAAACCTTACATACTCTAAGGGAGCATTTCCACTGGGAAAGCCAGGATTTTTCTGATTCAAAAAAGAGGCTTGGGGATTTCCTTCTCCTACCTCAGCATAGGCCTTTAGCTATTCCTCCTGTACTGGACATTGTTGATGCTTTCTCTGAATCTAGTTTGGCCCCTGATTCCCTGCCTCCTGCTCCCAGAAAACCTGACATACTACAGGGTCCCGGAGTCCAAGTTCCTTTTCAAAAATCCTATTGCAGATCCAGAGACTATTTCACAGGGGCCCAAGGGCATTAAGGCTTCTACTGCTAAAAATCCTACTCCTTCTGATAGACTCCAGGGCGCTGGATAGATTGGGTAAGAAGGTTTACACTTCTGCAGCCTTGGCCATTTGGGCTTTAAACTGCCAGTTTCATATGTTAAAATATCAGCAACATGTTATTGGACTGCTTAAACAGAAAATTAAGAATTACAGGATTTAATGCATTCTGCCGAACAAGTTGGGAAACATACTTTGCAATGTGGTTTTGATTCATTAGAGGCCTCTTGCAGGGCTGCTGTTACTGGGTCTGTGCTCAGAAGGCATGCTTGGCTTAAGGAGCTATCTTTGCCTGATAATGTTAAGGCTAAATTGTTGGATGCTCCCTTAAATCAGGACCGCCTGTTTGGCAACAAGGCTGAGGAAGTTCTTAAAAAGATGGAAGATAAAGCTAAATCTATGCAAACTGTTAAAGATTTTTTACAAGTTCAACCTCCTAGATTTAGTAGGCACTGGCCCTCTAAGAATTGGTCTTTTCCAGCCCCTTCCAGGTCTTCTCAATCCAAACCCAGACACAGCAAAAAACCCAGGTTTCAGTCAGAGGGCACTCCCAGAACTAAGCAGTGGGGGGGGGGGGCTCCACTTCCAAGTCTGGGAATAATAAGACCCCCCCCCCCCCCATGGTAAACTGTCTCAGTGACTTCCTTTTAAAATTTCCAAGTACTAATCAACAGACTGCCCCTTTGGGGGTAAAGATTGCTCTTCATGCAAAGAATTGAGAACTCGTTACCCAGGACAAATGGGTTTTAAGTAGTGTCCCAGGGATACAGATTTCACTTCCACACATTGCCAACACCAAGTGAGTGGCCGGACCTACCCTCAAATCAGTGGGCAGAGGCCCAAAAACAAGTACTTTCTCTTAAGAATGGGGGCTATTCAGCTGGTACCAGAAGAGGAAAAGGGGCAAGCTTTCTACTTGAGACTTTTCCTGGTACCCAGAAAAGACAATTCATGGCATCCTATCCTGGACCTGTCTACTCTAAAGCACCTTTTTGGAGATTCCAAAATTCAAGATGCTGACTCTTCACCAATTACTTCCTATGCTAGGCAAAGATGTCTGGTTGGCAACACTAGATTTAAAAGAAGCATACCTGCACATCCCAATCAGGGAATCTTGCAGAAGATGCCTACGCTTCAAAGCAGGCTACATGCACTATATCTGTTCTCTGCACTGCCCTTTGGCTTATCTACTGCACCCAGGGTATTCACAAAGTGCCTAACTCCAGTTATTGCATTTTGCAGGCAAAGAAATATTCAGATATACCCATACCTGGACGATTGTCTAATTCAGGCAGAAAGCCATGCTTTTGAATAGTCTGACCTTTGTAAAAAAAGGTTCTAACTTGTCTGGGGTATACCATAAACGAAAAGAAATCACACCTGGTACCGTCAACAAATTATATTCCTGGGAGCAAGCTTGAATACAACTTCCAAGATGACATGCCTCACGCCAGAAAAGCAAATTCATTTGACATACTACTTCAAACAAGTGGCCACAAAAACCCTGCTATCTGAAAGACAAATACTGTAAGCCTTGGGGTTCATGGCCTCCTGCATTCTTCTAATTCCATATGCAAGACAGCATATGAAGAAACTACAGTGGTATCTAAAAAGCCTATGGTGTCAACATTCTCAAGACCTAGAAGCAATGATTCCTATCATACCTTGCCTACACCTAGAGTTCCTTTGGTGGGCAGAGGCCTGCCACCAAAACAAGGGACTACCTTTCACACTACCTCCTGCCGCCCAAACCTTAACAGATGCATCAGACTATGCATGGGGGGGCTCACCTGGCAGGGAAGTGCATTCAGGGAAAATGGAACTAAAGTCAAATGCACCTGCATATCAGTCAAAAAGAAATGTTAGCTGTACAGAGTGCTCTGACAGCCTTAAAGGACTACATTCTTCAGGACAACTAATGGTAAAGACGGATAACACCACTGTTATGTGGTACATAAACAAGCAGGGAGATGCACATTCTGACCCTCTCTGCAGGCTAGCCATGGCATTGTGGAAAACAGCCGTGAGCTACCAAGTGCACCTACAAGCTCAATTCCTGCCAGGAAAGTTAAATACACTGGCAAATGGACTAAGCAGAAACTTCATGGACCCACATGAGTGGAAACTGGAACCAAGGATTTTCAACATTTTGACAAACAAATGGGGGAGCCCAGATATAGACCTGTTTGCCTCTCCCCAGAACTACCAATTGGACAAATTTTGCACAAGGACTCCCCACAAACAAGCCTGGAAAGTGGATGCTCTGTCCTTCAGCTGGAAAAACCTATCAGTCTGTGCCTTCCCCCTTCTGCCTCTGCTCTCCGTGTACTACTAAAAAATCAAACGGGACAAACCAAAGATGATTTTGATTGCTCCAGGCTGGCCATGCCACTGGTACCCCCTCCTGTGCAGTGTGTCACTGTTATCTCCATGGCACCTCCTCCAGACTCCTTCCTTGCTGTCTCAGCAGGAGAACCAGATTCTGCACCCTCAACTTCCAACACTGAACCTTGCAGCCTGGATAATTACTTGATCTTTCCTTTACCATCCCTCAGCAAACCTGTGATGGATATCATTTTAGAGGCAAGGAGACCTAGTACTAGAAAATCTTATGCTGAAAAATGGGAAAGATTCTGTGCCTGGAACCAATCACAAGGGATGAGCACAACAGCGCCCAATTTACCTCAGATTTTATAGTACTTAACTGAGATACTTCACAAGGGTCAATCTTTTTCTTCCATTAAAATCCACGCCTTAGTCATTTCAGCTCATTATAACACAGAATCTCCTCTCTTCTCTCATCCACTGCTCAAGCAGTTCCTCAGAGGGGCCAAAAATTAGAGACCACCCAGGAGAGCTCCAACCCCAGCCTGGGACCTTAACTTTGTCTTGGAGTAACTCACTCTACCTCCTTTCGAGCCAGCTGCTACTGCAGACTTAAAATTTCTTTCTTGGAAAACAGCTTTCCTTTTAGCAATCACTTCAGCTAGAAGGGTATCTGAATTACAGGCCCTTATGGTAGTGGAGCCTTTCATCATCTTTCATGCAGACAGGGTGTCCCTCAGAACCAATCCATCCTTCATGCCCAAGGTGGTATCCAGTGTGGCTCTTAATCAGTCCATTCATTTGCCAACCTTCTTTCCCAATCCACAGAATAAAGGGGAACAGATACTGCATTCCTTAGATGTGCACAGACAACTTAGATTCTACTTTGACAGTACTAAACCTCAAAGGAAATCTGAACAACTACTGGTGGTATTTGCTGCAGGGGCAGAGGGGAAGGCTATTTCAAAGCAAACCATTTCTAAATGGATAAGCCGTTGCATTCACTTCTGCTATAAGCACCATGGAAAACCTATCCCCCAGGGATCAGACCTCACTCCACCAGGTCTGCATCTATCTCTACAGCCTTTCTCAGAGGCGTCCATACCAGGGACATCCTAGAAGCTGCTACCTGGAGTTCTGTACATACTTTCACCAAGCATAATCATTTGCCAATTTTCTCTAAATCCAGAGCTGGCTTTGCCACTCCAGTCTTGCAGGGCCTTATAGCTGGCCCTAATGCTGTCTGAATTCCTCCTCCCAACCATAGCTTTGGGAATCTACCCAAATGTAATGACTGCAGCAGTGAAACACGAAGAACATAGTACAGTTGTGTACACTTACCATAAATGTAGATGTCAGAGTGTATTCACTGTTGCAGTCTTGGTTACCCTCCCTCCAGCCCCCTTTCGTCTTTTGACAATACCTCTACTTTCCTTTACTATGCTTAAAAGCCTTTTTGGTGTATTTGTTTTTTTTTTGTTGGAGGTATATATTTGTGCTTTTATGTTTAATTGCTTCCCATTAGGGGGGCACCTGACATCTCGGGCAAGAAAAACTGATGTAATGGTGTCGGCTGCATGTTTTATATCCCTGACGACCTGACGTCATGGAAGAAGAGACAGCAACCGACGCAGGACCAAAGACTTTGTTAATCAGGCCGACTGAGGGCAACTTGCAAGCAGATAACCCAAATGTAATGACTGCAACAGTGAATACACTCTAACATCTACAGTTATGGTTAAGTGTACACAATTGTACTTTCCTACTCCTTGGTTAGCTCTGGAGCAGCCATCTTTACCAGTTACTATTCTGCCAAGGACACTGTGTTTTCCTTCACTGGATCCCTTTGCTGACAGAACACACTCTCCCTTTTTAGGTAGACCAAAATCTTCCTCGGTGGTCTCCAGTCTTTATTCCAAGGATGTCACTGAAGTCTACGTGAAGTGGCTGGTGCTGAAGATTCTTTAGGCACAAGTCGTGTCAGAAACTGTCGGCTCCTACCCCTTTGGGTCAGACACTAACACCTTCTACTTCCCCTGCTAGTCCTCCTCCAACCTCCACAGGTACCTTAGAGTCTTCGGTTCCAAGTTCTGTTCAAAACGTTTTTTCTCTTCAGAACAGACTATTGCCCTGAGCACTTTGTCTAGAGTCCTCTCAGGGTCTCAAGCCAGAGGTCGGTCCCAAGTCATTAGGTTCTGCTCTGTTTTTCAGATTAGTCTCGATACTTTGGTGAGTTGGCATGGAAGTGCTCCAGTCTGACTTTGGTCTCTATGGTGACCTCATTGGGACAGGGGGGCTTCAGAGCTGAGGTCTTCTTTTTCGTCTCCTGAGCATCCTTTCTGTTCTGGTAGGTGAGCCTTTGAGGCCATGAAGAGGCCATTGGCTACTTCCAGTACCCGGTTGGTTCCTTCCTCCCTCAGTTTCTGGCTGCCTGTGGTCTGCAACATCAGCCAACCCCTCCATGGGGACAGCAAGTACTGCAAACTTAGGCTACCCAGTGAGGTGCACCTTCTTCTGAAACCTCCCCAGATATTCCCCCTGAGAAGGTTCCTTGGAAGAAATTGTGCAAGAGGAAGCACCTAGCCTCTCCAGAAGAGTCCATTACAGAAGACACTGATTTCGATGAGGGCGAATGGTCCCCCAGATGACCCTCCTGACTCTCTCCTTTGGAGACATTCTGGAATTACTTGGAGAGGTGGTTGGCAGCCCCTCAGCCCTTCAACTGAGGAATGTGTACCTGCAGGCTTTCAGTACCCGCCCATTTACTTCCTGGTCATTTCCACCTGCCGACGAGCTCATCGAATTGATCTCTCTGGTGTGGAAGGCCCCTGATGCTACTGAGCCAGTCTCTAAGAGACCAGATTTATCACAGCCCCAGAAGACTAGCCTTTTTGGACTGAGGAAGTTCTGTAGATGCCATGTTGGTAGCGGCAGCCACCAAGAAGGAACTAGCAAAAGAAAGTTCCTCAGTCCACCCCCCCCCCCAGCAAGAAATCATGGGTGATGGATAGATTCAGGAAAGGACTTTATGCTTCATCGACCTTTGCCATACAGTCTTTGACCTACCTGGCACATTGATCAGATGTCTCTGCAGTCTTGTAAAAAGAGCTCTCGGGTACTCTCTCAGGAGCTGTTTCTGAAGAGGTACGGGATTCCGTCGCCTCTGAGTTAGCTACCCTGGCATCCATTTCCAAATCGTCCATGAGGCTCATTGCTCATGTTGCCGAAGGAATGACAAAAGCAGCAGGTTCAGGCATTTCCATAAGGAGAAATGCTTGGATGTGCTTGCGCTTTTTGTGGAGTCCTTCAAGTCATCGTTTGTCAGTGCACTTTTTGACTGCTCTTCCCTTTTTTAACCCAACTGTTAGACACTTTAACTAGGTTTGAGAAGGGTGGGAAAACCCTTTCGGCTGGAGGAGTATGTTTTTCCACTCCTCCGAGGCCCTTTTCTATGAACCAAAGAGGAACGGGTGAAATGTGGGTCAGGAAGTCTCAAGGGTCTCCCAGACTACATCTGGTGAAAGTTCCCCCAGAGGCAAAGGGGGGAACAACAATGGAAGATGCCACCGTCTCGGCAGAGGTGGCCCGCAACATCAGGGTTCCTGAGATTCTTTCTTCGGGAGACTCTTTCAATGCTCCTGAACGGAAGCCTGATTGTCCACCTCTGGAGGGCAGTTGGATCTTTATCCTTTACCTAAAAGCCTGGTAAGAAATCACTTCCGAGACTTAGGTGCAGAGAATCCTTTCCAGAGGCTGTGCAATTCCCTTTTCTCTTCATCCTTCCTGTTCAGAGAGATTTCCTGATGTTCCACCCAGTCAGAGGGAACAGGCATACATTCAAATTCAAAAGCTGCTAGAAAACATCATCCAAGAAGTCCCACCAGACCAAATAGGATCCGGATTTTACTCTATATTCTTTAGTGCCAAAAAAAATAAATAAACTGGACTGAAGACCAGTTTTGAAACCTGTGTGAACTGAACAAATCTGGTCAAAAAAACAAATTCTGGATGGTCACAGTTCAGTCCTTTTGTCTGTTCCTAGGAAAGAACAACTGGATGTACTCTATAGATCTTCAGGGTGCGTACTACCATATAAACATGTACAGACTGTACAGAAGATTCCTTTGAATTGGTAATGCCTGGCTTCCAGCCAGAAACCCAGTTCTGCTCTTTGGTCTCACCACAGCCCCCATGGTGTTCACCAAATACATGGCAGTAGTAGCAACCTACTTAAGACTGTAAGGATTCCGGGGGTTTCCGTACCTGTATGACTGGCTCATTTCCGCTACCACTGGGCAACTTCTAGGTTCTGCAGTTATGTGACCATCTAGGCATCACAATCAACTTCGACAAATCTTTGCTGGAATCCACACAAAATCTAACTTATTTTATAAGAGCATTGTTGGACACAAGGACCTCCATTGCCTCACTCCTTCTGTCTCGATTGGAAACTATCCAAGCTCAGGTCCATGCTCTGCTACAAAGAAACGGAGCTCCTGCATGACTAATGCTTCAAGCATTAGGATCAGTGGCGGTCACCATAACTCTCGTTTCCCTAGCCTGGTTTCACATGAGAATATTGCAATGGTCAGTCCTTCAGCATCCCTTATCAGTGCTGATATTAATCACCAACTTATGCAAAAGAGATCTTCTGTGGTGGGTGGTGGATTCATTCAAGCTATGTTTGACAAGGACGCCCTTTCATTCCTCCTCAGTCCAAGGCAGCAGTGACCATGGACACTTCCCAGCTTGGTGACGTACCCCTTATGCTGAGAAGCCCTCTGAGTATGGCAGTGGGTGATCTCATCCAACCGCTTTCTGATCACAACACGTATTCCGGGAAAGTCCAGTGTGATAAAAGACAAATGGAGCAGGTGCATCCTTCTACCTCACGAGTGGTCTCTCAATTCAAAAGTAGTGGAAAGGATTTTCCGAGTATGGGGCCTGCCTTATTGTGACCTGTATGCCTTCCTACTGAACAACAAATGCAGCAACTACTTTGCCCCCCCCCCCCAGAGGGGGGAGTTACCGAGGGATGCTAGTCTCCCCAGTTGGCCACCTGGTCTCTCTTATGCCTTTCCACCGACCCCTTTAATTCCCAAATTTGTACAGAAAGCAGCCAAGTTGAGCAAAGTTATGTTCATTGCCCCCTTTTAGCCTCTGCAGATAAGGTTCCCCTTCCTATGGCCTTGGTTTCACCTAGTTTGAAGACCGTGGATTTTTGCTTCAAATCTGGACCTCCTGTGACACCAGACAGGCATCAGTCATCCTTGGTATCTCCAAATCCATTAGTGGCCAGGCACTTTCCTCCCCATTTAAATGCATACGTTGCATCTCCTAAACCATGTACTCGCAACCTTTACACAAGTAAATGGAAGAGATTCATACATCACATTGACCCTTTTTCAGCACCAATCCATGAAATTCTTCACTTCCTTGCTCTATTTTCAATGATGGCTCTTCCACTTCTGCAAAAGTTCAACTGGCAGCCATTTCCAATTTTCACTGTGGTTTCCATGAATCCTCTTTTGCTTTGCATAGACTTTGTAAAGTCTTTATAAAAGGTGCCCTTCTCTTAAATCTTCCTTACAAGGACCCTACTCCTCCATGGGATCTCACATTAATGCTGCAGGCTTTGACACAATCCATTTTCGAGGTGGCCTCTAGATGCGACCTGAAGATCCGGTTTTCTTCTTAGTAGCCATTACCTCGGCTAGAAGAATTTTGGAAATTCAGACACTTTCATCCAAACCACCATATTTAATTTTTCGCAAGGATGGAGTTTCTCTCGAGACCAACCTATCTTTCCTACCCAAGGTTGTGTCTGAAACCAGCCTTAATCAGTGGCCTGAATCTTAATCTTCCACTGTTTTCCCAAATTTTTCTATCAAGGTGGAGTACACATTGCATTTGTTAGAACCTTAGCTGTCTGTGAACATCTATCTTGACAGAAGTAAGGAGAGTAGGAAAGCAGATAATCTGCTTTTCACATACAAATTAGGACACCCTTTAAACAAAATAACCCTGGCTTAGTGGATTTCAGACTGTATTTCCTTTGTTTATAGGACTAGAGATATTTCTCTACCTATACCACCAAAAGCACATTCTGCTAGAGCAGTAGCTACTTCTGCTGTCTTCCAGTCAAGAACGTCCATGGTTGAAATCTGTGCAGCTGCAACTTTCACATCTTCCCATACCTTTATTACTCATTACAAATTAGATCTGGTGTCTAGGGGGTAGAGCATCATTTGGTTTGATGATGCTCAGGAATATCCTTTTTGAATCCACCCAGGGTTCCAAGTAGCTGGGGACTGTGTCCCATAGGTGATGACAGGATGAAGATTGACAACTTCAGATAAGTTATGTCTTACCATAACATTCCATCGGAGTTGTTCATCTTCATCTGTCATTAACTCCTTCCCCTGATCAGATTTCCTAGAAAAAGTGGCACTCACCGAAAGTTTCCTTTTGGAACATTCTTCTAATCCACATATGGTCTCCTTCATTTTGTTTGTCTTTCTCTTATCAGCAAACTCAATCTGAGTTTTTTTTTTTTTTTTTTGTTTGTTTCGAGTCCACAAGCTGTAAGATCAGTACTGAACCCACAGGTGATAACAGATGAAGATGGACATCTCAGATGGAACGTTATGGTAAGATGCAACTTCTTTTTATGCCTGCCTACCTGCGCCTAAGTAACTACTGGTCAACAAAATAACAAGCAGGTCCTTTACTCTTATTGTTTCATAACAGCAGTCTGTCCCAGTCTATCCTAACCTACCAGTAGAGTTGCTTTACAGATGGGTGCAAAGTTGTGTTTTTTTTTCCACCAAGCTCGTTGGACTTCTACAGAACAGCACCACCTTCACCTTTAGGAATTGATCAGTGCTGCTTGTAGTTGTGGTACCGCTGGCGCGCTCAATGGTTTTGACCCTCCCAGTCCTTATTTTTCAGTTACTGACTGAGTTTAGACTACAGACTGGTATTTTAAAAGAATTAGGACATGCCAAATGAGTAAATGAAATGGCATCTTAATGGATGTCTACCATCTTGCAAACCACTGAAGTGGTTGAGAGTTGACTTGCCAACTTTGCTAACCTTCAGAGTACACCATGAAAGATTGTTGTAGCGGATTATACACATCAAGCCATTTTTCTTGACAACAGAATGCTTTACTTTAGTATGCAGCTGTTTTTCACATAACTTTTTTCATAATGCTTTATTAACAGTTAATGACACTACATGTTCGTTGAGTGATTCGCCAATAAAATGGGAGGAAAAATGAATCTGCAGTTTTTGAAGTGTAGCAGTCCTTCTTGGGCAATAAAATATTAACTAAATAACTTCTAGCCTCGAATAATGGATTATGTTACCAGTGTTATATTTTACATCAGTGTTACTTTTCTTATTTCTATAAAACATAATTTCTAAATTAATTTACATTGCTTGATCCAGAAATGTATACTGAAGCAGTTATGGCAATATAGTGCTGTCAAGGAAGCATTTGCTAATAGAAGTTTAAGTAGTGTATAGTAAGCTAGAGAATCTTGCATTTGGACAGTGGATAGCAACAAAGAATTTGGCACTATTTTGAAGGAGTAACATAACATTTAGAGTGGCAATTACTTGAAATTTGGTATACTGGGCGTCCTTGAGGGGGCAGGTCATGCATGCACAAGTAGCATAATTTGTGCTTGCTCTACTTGCTTCTCTGTTTTTCATGCTGTAACTAAACATTGCCGATAGTTGTTGATAGTAATAACTACAGAAAGTGCAGAACTGAGAGAGTGCCAGTGTCTAGTTGCTTGGTATATTATATGATGTCCTTCTGTTCTCATGTTGCAGTGTTCTTCACTTTAGGGAGCTGCTGCCTGCAGCACCAGACATCCAGCCAGTATACCAAAGTCTTGAATGCAGGGGTACGTGCAGTGTTGCATGTCAGAGCCATAAACTGATGCCAGCTATATCTGTGATATCTGCACGTACCCAAATCAGAACTTTTCTGCCTCAGTGTGTTTCAGATGTCCAGTCGCCAGCTCCAGTTATCCAGCTTTTGTTTGATTTCAGCCATCTGTTTTCGACAATTGTTTCAGGCTGTCCGCATTCAGATAAGTACCCTTGTGGGTTTTTCCTTATCTGTTTCAGATGCATGTTCTCTAGAAAGGGAAAGTGTGCTTGTGAAAGACCAATTCCACATAAGGATATGCATGTGTTTATTCTGCTTAGGGGCAGCACAGCTCACGACTACAAGTCTTGTGAGATTTGCCAATCCTTTGTCCCCAGAACCCTGCAAAGCTGTTTGTTGGCTCTAAATCTCTATTTAGAGAATCGGTGACTTTGTCACTTGGCGTCCAGGATGGAAGGTAGAGCAGGAACCTCCGAAGATCCACCGAGGAAGAAGGCTAAAAAAGTTAGCCCCAATGTCCTAGCTGTGCCTCAGTAATCCAGTGAGGTCCTCTAGGCAGGTGTTAGCCCAGGATCTCTCCGGACTTCAGATACCACTCTCTTACCGGGAACTGAAATGGAAGCCGGTGCAGTGGATAGTCCGCTGAGGCTTTATAACCATCAGCTCCTTATGGTGATGGGGGAACCATGGCTCATGGCATCGGTGGGACCTTCTAACTCCTTACCATCTGTTACTATGTCGGCATCCAGGCCTACTTCTATACCTGCTCTTTCCACTCCTTTAAAAAGGAAACAAAAGGAAAAACACAAGGCCCAAGATCCTACTCCAGCTTGGGAGACATTTTCTCTGTCCTTATTCAAGGCCTTTCAAGTTCTCCAGACCCAGATTCCCCAGTAAAGCCAACCACTTGCTTCACAGGTAGAATTTGAAGAAGACTACTCCCAGATTGAATCCCCTAAGGATTTTGCTATCCCTGAGGAAGAGACCCTCACTCCTGATTCCCCTAGAGAAGATTTCTTCTTTGGGGACACTATTTCCCTACTTAGACAGCATTTTAAGTGGGAGGTCTCAGATGTCTCTGAGACTAACAAGATATTTTGAACTCCTGCAAATGCAGCAGCCCTCGCCATCTGCAGTTCCTCCTTTACTCCCAGCTTTCCAGGATGCCTTCTCAGCTGCTTTCCAAAGCCCAGAGTCACAGCCTCCTTCTAACAAGAGACCAGACAGATTTTACAAAGTGTCTTTAAAGGAGCAGTACCTTTTTAAGAATCAGCAAGCAGATCCTGCTGCTGTTGCAGTTTCTGCTGACAAATCTTCAGGGCAACTACCTTCTTCCCTTTTGACCCACTGATAAGGATAGTAAATTCATGGACAAGTTGGAGAAGGTATATACTTCCACCATGGCCATTAGAGCAATTAATTATCAAATTCATATGGCCAAGTTTGCCCTGGATTCCCTGACAAAGGCCTGTACTCTGTCTGACATACCTGACTGATCAGCTAAGGCTCAGCTGGACACCCTTCTGAACACAGTATCTCAGCTACTAGACACTCAATCAAGTGCAGCTATGATGCTGTTGAAGCCTTTTCCAAATCGGCTGCATCATGGTTCAGTGTTAAGGAGGATGTTCTTCGTGTTTCACTGTTGCAGTCCTCACATATGGGTTATCCAGCTCCTGGTAGCCCTCAGTCGGCCTGAATACCAGAGCACTTGGTATATAACGTCAGCTGCCGTCGGTTGTAAAACTGATGTCAGAACGTCCGGTATAAAGGGAGGCAGCCGACGCAATTTCCTCAGTCTTTTCTTGTTGCGGAGCCCAAAGCAGATGCAATTCGCACTAGTGCCGGTTGGCCGTTTACCTTTTTTGCTTTCCGACTACCAAGTTGAAGACGCCTTCAGATAAGTACCCTGTTGGGGATCTTCTTTTCTTGCTTTAACGAATGTCCGATAAAGTTAATAACTGTCTCTTGCCTGTGGAAAACAAACAGATTCCGCACCGTGATTTCCATTCCTATTTAACTAACTTGTTTGGGCCTTGAGCACAACGTCCCTAAATGTGATATCTTGTGCTTCCTTTAACCCGCGTACCATACGCTGTAGAGCTAAGATTTTGTATAAGCATTTCGGAGTCTGGCCTCAGTTCATCGGTATGGCATCTTCTGGTCTCCCGACTTCTAATATACCTAGGAAACGCAAAGACTAGGACTGCAACAGGACTAGGGTTAAATCTGCTGACAACGCACCGGTGAAATTGGTCAGCACAGCGGTGGTCAGTGAGGTGCTTTCGCAGCCCCTGCAGTCTGCAGATCTTCAGCCGCAGGCCTCTGCCGAGACCTTTACGGAGTCCTCCATGCCGCAGGCTGCTAATTCGTCATCAGACCCTCTGCCTGTCGCTGCCTCAGATGGGTCCGGAGCTGCTTTGCAGGGATCTGCTTCTGATGCCTATTCTCTTCAACATGAGACCAGAACCAGACCGACTACCTTAATTTAGACTTCTGCAGTTGCTAGTCACCCGAGTCCCTCCGGATTGCCAGTAAACCTTCCAGCCGCAAACCTACTCACAAGCAGGTGTCGGCCAATCCTCCTGTGCCTCAGTCCCAGTTGGTAAAGTTGGCTGGTGATGATCTTTCCCTGATTTAGGGGCTCTCACCCCCCCCCTCTAAGAGGGCTAGGGAATTATCTCCTGATGTTTTGTCTGTATCCGATTCTGAGATTTCCAGTATGTCTGCTGGTGAAGAAGGAAATTCTCAACTTTTTTCTGGCTTTGAGGATTCTGATGCTGAGGACTGTATCCCTTCTGCCTCCCCTCCAGAAGATTTTTCCTTTGGGGATACTTTTGAATACTCTTAGGGAGCGCTTTAAATGGGAATGTCAGGATTTTCCTCAGTCTAAGAAAAGAATCGGGGAATTTTTGGATTTGCCACAGCATAAGTCTCTGGCTATACCTCAAGTTTTGGAAGTTATGGATGATGTTTTCATGGAAAATTCTTTAACTCCTAGTTCTGTTCCTCCTGCCCCCAGAAAACCCGATGGGTATTATAGGGCTCCTGATTCTCATCAATTCCTTTTTAAAAACCCTACTGCAGATCCTGAGATTATTTCTCAAGGCTCAAGGGTGTTGAGGGTACTATTGCTAAAAACCCTGTGCCTTCTGATAAGGAGTCTAGGGTCTTGGACAGGTGGGATAAAAAAGTCTATACTTCTGCAACTCTTGCCATTAGATCTGTGAATTGTCTTTTTCACATGCTTAAGTATCAGCAGCATACTTTGGAGGCTATTAAGGCTAACCTTGGGAATATTCCTTCCATGTCGGAGAACAAAGATTTACAAGACTTACTGAATTCTTCCACTTTAGTTATCCTTCCAAGAATTGGTCTTTCCCTGATTCTGGCAAGCAAGGTCGCTCTAGGCCTAGGGGGTTCATATCTTCCAGAGGGCAGGCTTCTGCCCGTCAAAGGGCTAAACAATGGCATTCTTCTGCTGAATCGGGGAGTTCTAAGCCAGCTTCCCAAAGCAAACATTCTCCATGACTCCGGCCTTCTTGTGCCTACCTCTGCGGGCCCTGAGTTTCCTTTGGGGGGAAGGTTAGGCAGGTTTGCAGAGGTATGGTCTACTATCACAGACGACAAATGGGTGCTCAATATAGTAAACCAAGGTTACAAGTTTTGTTTTCACACCTTCCCTGTTCTGCAAGGGTACCCAGACATACCCATAACTCTCAGGGCAGAGGTAGAAATTCAGATTTCTTCTCTACTGACTATGGGGGCTGTAGAACCAGTTTCTGCAAATCAGGCAGGCCTAGGTTTTTATTCAAGACTTTTATTGGTACCATAGAAAGGGGGCACCTGGTGCCCTATTCTGGATCTGTCTATTGTAAACACTTTTTCTGGTGAGTCCCAAATTCAAGATGCTCACCCTTCAACAGTTACTACCAATGCTGGGCAAGAATTCATGGCTGGTAACTTTGGATCTAAAGGAGGCTTATCTGCACATCCCAATAAGGGAAAGTTGCAGGCAGTTCCTTCGCTTCAGGGCTGGGGAGCAACACTTTCAATTCTCAGCACTGCCCTTTGGCTTATCTACTGCTCCCAGAGTTTTTACAAAATGCCTGGCCCCAGCCATTGCTTTTTGCAGGCAGAGAAACATTCATATTTATCCTTACCTGGACGACTGTCTCATTCAAGCAAACTCCCCAGAACAAGTAGAAAAGAATTTGGATTTCGTGAAGAGCATTCTCGCCTCTTTGGGTTGCACTCACAATGGAAAGCAGTCAAAGTTGGTTCCTGGGAGCGAGTCTGAATACAGCCACCCAGATGGGTATTCCCCCTCAAAAGAAGCAAGAAGATCTTTCGGCTTACTTCATGACCTTGGCAAGCATGGCCCAGCTCTCTGCAAGGAAATTCCTGCAAGCACTGGGGTTCATGGCATCATGTATTTTGATGATCCCATATGCAAGGCTGCATATGAGAACTTAATGGTACCTCGAAAATCTTTGTCAACACACACAGGACTTGGACTTGATTCTTCCCCTAATTCCCTGTCTACAAATGGAGTTCCTCTGGTGGGCGACAGCTTGTTCTCAGAACAAGGGTCTGCCTTTCCGCCCACCACCTGCCAGCCAGACTCTCACCACAGATGCTTCAGATGTTGCATGGGGGGCTCATCTGGAAGGCAGGGGCATACAACTTAAAAGAATTGATGGCAGTGCAGCAGGCCTTGCTGGCTTTCAAAGACCTACTCTACCCTGGGACTCTGCTGATCAGGACGGACAATACCACAGTCATGTACATAAACAAGCAGGGGGGGACTCACTCTTGCCCCGTGTGCAGACAAAGCATGAGAGTGTGGTCCATAGCAGCATCCATGGGCTTAAATCTAATAGTCTAGTATCTTCCAGAGAGTCTAAACTCCTTGGCAGATCATTTAAGCAGACATGTTCTGGATCCTCACGAGTGGCAACTGAACAAGGTCATTTTCCATCACATCACTCAACATTGGGACATCCCACAAGTGGATCTTTTCACCTCTCACACCAATCATCTCCTTCCAACCTTCTGCACCACGGAGTTTCACAACAAAGCTTTGAGGGTGGACGCGTTGTCCTTCCCATGGACACATCTCTGTTTATGCATTCCCTCCTCTGCCTCTTCCCAGAGTGCTGCTAAAGATTGTGTCTTTCGGCTTTTCCCGATTAGGGGTCGCCACAGCGGAACTCCGGTCCGCTAATGATGTAGTGGATTTTTACTTACCAGGTTACCAGCCCTGACGCACAACCTTCAACGAAGGCACGTCCCATTCACTTATGCCTCCACACAGAAGACGCTCTAGCTGAGGATCGAACGGGACAACGTCTTACTATGAGGCAGCAACGCTACCGCAGCACCACCACCACAGTTTAGAGTGCTGCTAAAGATAAGAGATGAAAAACCAAAGGCTATTCTGATAGCACCAGATTGGCCCAGGCAACATTGGTATCCCCTCCTTCGCAGCCTTTCCCAGGCCCAGCCTTGGCATCTTCCCCTGGTACCAGATCTGTTGGTTCAGGAAGGGAGAAAGCTCCATCTTCAAACTCTGCATTTAACTGTTTGGCTAATACTCTAAATCTTTCCCAACAGGTGGTTGAATTTCTTCGAGGCCTGGAGGCCTAGCACCAGAAAATCCTATGCAGATAAATGGAAGAGATTTTGCTCTTCGATGCTGGCTAAAGGAGAAGACTCTTCTCATCCTTCTCTTTTCCTCATTCTTGATTACTAGCAGGATTGCTTAATGGTGGACTTTCCTTTTCTTCAGTCAAAATTCACGCTTCAGCAATTTCAGCTCATTGTTCTTTTGAGCAACCCATTTTTTCTCACCCCTTGATGAAGCAGTTCCTGAGGGGAGCTAGTAATCTTAGACCTCCCAGAAGAGCTGCTACTCCTGCTTGGGATCTTAATTTTGTCCTGGAAAAACTTAGTCTGCCTCCCTTTGAACCAGCTGCCTCTGCAGATTTGAAGTTTCTGTCCTGGAAGACTGCTTTTCTTTTGGCTATTACTTCAGCCAGAAGGGTATCGGAGCTGCAAGTCTTAATGGCAGTAGAACCTTTCATTATTTTTCATTCAGAGAGTGTTTCTCTGCAAACTAATCCCTCCTGTATGCCTAAGGTAGTCTCCAGTTTAACCCTTAACCAGTCTATTCATCTGCCTACATTTTTCAACAATCCCCAGAATAAAGGGGAAAGGATTCTGCACTCTCTTGATGTGCATAGACAGCTGAGATTTTACTTAGACAGGACTAAATCCTTTCGAAAATCTGAAACAGTTGTTGGTTAGTTTTGCTCCTGGGGCTCAGGGTAAAGCTATTTCAAAACAAACCATCTCCAAATGGATTGCTCATTGTATTCACTTTTGTTACCTGCAGCATGGGAAGGTTCCCCCTCAGGGTATTAGGACCCATTCTACTAGAGAAGTCTATACCTCTGCAGCATTTCTGAGAGGTGTGCCTACTAAGGACATTCTAGAAGCAGCTGCTTGGTCTTCTGTCCATACTTTCACAAAGCATTACAATCTACCTCTGTTTTCTAAATCCAGGGCTGGTTTTGCCTTTGCAGTTTTGTAGGACCTTCTTACCAACCCTTAGTCTGTGATCCTTCCTCCCCCCTTTTTGTCTTTTCCCTGGGCTTTGGGAATCGATCCATATGTGAGGACTGCAACAGTGAAACACAAAGAACGTAGTACAGCTGTGTACACTTACCATAAATGTAGATGTTCGATTGTATTCACTGTTGCAGTCCTGGTTTCCCACCCTCCATTCCCCTTTTTTCCTAAGGCACAGACTACATATTTTTTATTTTTTGTATGACGTGTCCAGGGTGCTACCTTCCTGGTTAGCCTTCTTTTGGGGACTCTGGACAGTTAAGGCAAGAAAAACTGAGGAAATGGGTTGGCTGCCTCCCTTTATACCTGACGTTCTAACATCAGTTTTACAACTGACTGCAGCTGATGTCATATACCAAGGACTCTGGCATTCGGGCCGACTGAGGGCTACCGGGAGCCAGATAACCCATATGTGAGGACTGCAACAGTGAATACACTCTACACTTACCATAAATGCAGATGTTACACAACTACTTTCTCATGGTTGAGACTCCAGCTTTTTCCCTTGGATGTCCAAGAAAATTGTTAGATGCTCCTTTAGATGATTTAGCACTATATGGAACTGCCTCTGAAGAGTTATTTAAGTCACTGCAAGAAAAAGGCAGACTCGCAGGATCTAAAACACTTTGCTTACTGGTGTCACCGGTTCCCAGATTCCATAGGAACTACCCACCCAAAAACCCAGCTTTGAGGCAGTCCTCCCATTCCTCTGCCTCTCATCCCAAGCGAAGAAGACAGCCTAG
Source organism: Protopterus annectens (assembly GCF_019279795.1). Taxonomy (NCBI): domain Eukaryota; kingdom Metazoa; phylum Chordata; order Ceratodontiformes; family Protopteridae; genus Protopterus; species Protopterus annectens. Next base: position 551,059,478 of record NC_056730.1, on the reverse strand, counting down.
GAAACCATCTGCTCCTAGATGTTCATCCACCTCTACACCCTCATCCTTTCAGAGGCAGCCAGACCCAGAGAGCTCCTGCGCTGTGACTTCCGTCCCTTACCCATCTTCACCCCCCCCCCCTCTCCCTATGCCTAACCCTATCCCTACCTTCCTGGCATAAAATTACCACAGACAGGTGGGTATTCTCCATCATCAGGAGAGGATATTTTATGACTTGGTAAGAATCTCCACCCTTCCACAACCTCTCCCCAGTCGGCTTTCACTGTTTCCCTCCATCCTGACACAGATTCTCTCTCAGGGCACTATAGAAGTAGTACCCGAAAACCAAATAACCAAGGGGTTCTACTCCAGGATGTTTTTGGGTCCGAGAAAGGATGGTCCTTGGAGACCCATCCTTGACCTGTCCTTCCTCAACCTCTTCCTCAAGGTAACTATCTTCAAAATGCTCACATTACGGCATCCTCTTCCTGTCATTCATCCACAAGCCTTCATGGCCTCCCTGGATCTGAAGGATGCATACCTTCACAACCTTATTCACCCTACTGAAATGAAATGCCTTTGTTTCTCTGTGGGTTTCTCACATTTTCAGTTCTCTGCCTTACCTTTTGGACTTTCCACAGCCCCAAGAGTATTCACCAAATGTCTAGCCCCAGTCATTGCACACTGCAGTCTACAGGGCATACAGATCTGTCCTTACTTAGATGACCTACTGATCCTTCACCAGGATCCTCTCACCTTGTCTCAACATCTGAACTGGGTTTGTAGGATTCTACAAAATCTATGGCTCATTTGTCAATCATTTAAAGTCCCAAATGACCCCATTATAAGACCTTGTTTTCCTGGGGTGCAGGATAAGAACAGACTTGATGTCAGTCTTTGTCCCTACCCAGAAAGTGGAAGTTCTCACACAAATCTTCCAATTCCTCCTACCACTAGCATCCATGTCGGCCAGAGAATTTCTGAGAATCCTGGGATCACGGCTTCATTGATCCCCATGTTCCCTCTAGCCAGGATACACATGAGGAAGTTTCAGTGGGTATTGAAAAATTCTTGGAACCAACACATCCATCCCTTGGAATCCATTCTTCCTTTTCCCCGTTTAAAAAAAGGAAGTCAACTGGTGGATATCTACCATCACCCATCTTTACACAGATGCTTCAGACCTCGGTTGGGGAGTTGTCCTTCACAGTACCAACATCCAGCACAAGGTGCAGGGGGAATGGTCCATTCCAGAAAGAAGAGACCACATCAGTCTAAAAGAATTATGGGCCCTTTTAATTGGCAATTCAGGCTTTTCAAGAGATCCTTCTACCAGGCGCATTGCAGGTCATCACAGACATGACAGTCCTGTGGTACATAAACAAGCAGGGAGGAACAAAATCCTACCCTTGATGCAGTTTGGCAGTTCATATCTGGTCCCGGGCAACAGCACTACAGATTTACTTACAGGCAGTCTACATCCCATCAGAAGACAGTGTGATGGCAGGCACCCTGAGCAGGACCTTTACACCCTCCCACGAATGGATGCTTCACAGGGAGATATTTCTGGATTTAATTCACAAGTGGGGTATTCCTCAGGCAGATCTGTTTGCCTCGTCGCTGAACAGACAGATGCCACTCTTTTGCACAAGGCTTTCACATCCACAAGCCTGGAAGGTGGACTCCTTTTCCTTCTTATGGGAGAGAATGTTCCTTTATGCCACCCCCCCCCATTTCCATTGATTCACAAAGTCCTGTTGAAAATACAGAAGGACAAACCAAAAATCCTGTTGGTGATTCCCTTATGGCCAAGACGGCATTGGTTCCCCCTACTTTTTCAACTAGCCCAGGGCAGTCACCACAGGTTACCTCACCACTATGACCTACTTTCTCAAGACAAGGGGTCCCTTATTCATCCCCACCTTCTCAAGCTGACTGTGTGGGTGATAGAGTTTTGATCCCCTTCAGGCATCAGAGGATGTATTCAATGTTCTGCAAGAGGCCAGAAAACAAAGTACTAGGAGAAACTGTTTAAATGGTAAAGATTCTCCAATTGGTGCTGTAAGAGTAAACAGAACCCATCTAAAGCTTCTGTTCCACTGGTACTTTCCTACCTATGTGAATTGCTGCATTCAGGGTTAAGACTTATTCTTCAGTAAAAATGCATCTTTCTGCCATCTCTGCTTGCCTTCCCCTGACTTTCCCCTGGCTTCCAGGCTAGAGGTCAAGCTGATTCTGAAAGGGATCCTCCATATCAGGCCTCCTCGTAAGCCCATTCCCCCCACCTTGGGACCTTAACATTGTGCTGGAAAAACTTACATTAGCTCCCTTTGAGCCAGCCCATTCTTCCACTCTCAAGTTTTGTACTTGGAAAAACAGTCTTGTTAGTAGCTCTCACTTTTGCCAGAAGGGTATCTGAGATACAACCCCTTATGGCCTCACCTCCCTTACCTTGTCTTCCATAAAGATAGGGTTTCCCTAAGGACTAACCCCTCCTTCATGCCAGAAGTAGTTAATGAAATCTCCTAAAAATCCAACCATTAACTTGCCTGTCTACTACCCCCAGCCACAGAACTCCTCAGAAAGAACTTTGCATTCCTTGGATGTTCATAGACAACTGAGGATGTTCGTGTTACTCTGCTGCAGTCATCACACTTGGGTTATCCTGCCGTCAGGCGGTCCTGCAGTCGACCAGAATTCCAAAGTCTCGGTCCAGCGTCGGTTGCTGTCACTTCTTCCCTGACGTCAGTGCGCCAGGGGTATATCAGAGGCATCAAATGCCATTTTCTTCAGTCTTTCTTGTCGCGTGGTGCCCGAAGCAGAAGCAGTTCGCAAGTGCCGGTCGACCGACACCTGAGATTTTCTAATCGAGTTTCAGTCCGAAGTCTTCAAAGCTAAGTACCCCGTTGGGGAACCTTTTCTTGCCTCAGTCCGATGTCAGAAAAAGTTAACAACTGCATTTCTTGTGGGAAGCAAATACCTCATAAGGACTTTCATTCTTTTTGTATACCTTGCCTAGGCCCAGACTACGACGTCACTGGTTGTCGGTTTTGTGCTAGGTTCAATAAGCGAACTATTAAGCGATGCTTTGATTTCGCACGACACTACTTCGGTAGGAAATTTAATTACACTATGCCGTCGGAGCAACCGACTACCGGCGTGCATAAAAAAACACAAAGATAAAGAAAGGCAGCCTAGATCCAAGCCAGACTCCGAGCCCTCGTCTGGGCCGGTCGCCGGTTCTCCGGTTTTCAGTGAGGCACCTACGCAGCCCCTGGCTACCGCTAAATTGGATCCCCAGACCGCTTCGGATTCTCTAGCAGAGAGTTCTAGGCCGACAGCCATTTTCTTTAGGCCCTACCGACAACATTGCAGTAGAAGAAGCCGGTGCTGTAGAAACACCTTCGGTTTCTGAAGGTGTCTTCAGACCGACTACTCTCACCATAAAATCTTATGCTAAGCTTAAGACTCCTCTAAAAGCAAAAAAGACTACTCTTCAGTCTCCAGGTCAAGGCCCTATGCCTAAGAAACAGATGCTTAAAATGACTGAAGATTTAATTTCTTTGATCAGGGGTTCCCAACCCCCCCCCCCCCCAGACAAAAGGCCTAGACAAGAGGAGGATTATGCCTCCTCTGATCAAGTGTCTGTTTCCTCAGGCTCCTCTGAGGAACGGGATTACTCCTTTCCCCCTTATGAAGATTCTGATGCTGAAGACTCAATTCCCTCAGCTTCTCCCCCTGAAGATTATTCATTTGTGGAAACCTTACATACCATGAGGGAACATTTCCACTGGGAAGGTCAGGACTACTCCGACTCGAAGAAAAGGCTCCGAGAGTTTCTTTTACTCCCCCAGCACAGACCCCTTGCTATCCCCCCAGTTTTAGACCTTGTAGATGATGTTTTCTTAGAATCTAGTCTAAATCCAGATTCTCTGCCTCCTGCTCCAGCCAAACCAGATGGATACTATAGAGTGCCTGACTCACACAAATTCCTATACAAAAGCCCTGTTGCTGATCCAGAGACAATCTCCCAGGGTCCCAAGGGGGCTAAGGCTTCTATGGCTAAAAATCCTGTACCCTCTGAAAGGGACTCCAGAGCACTAGATAGGTGGGGGAAGAAGGTTTACACCTCAGCTACTCTAGCTATGAGAGCACTAAATTGTCAATTTCACATGCTTAAATACCAGCAATTCCTAATGTCTCAAATACAACAAAAGATGGGCACGCACCCTCAACGGTCTGAATTCAAGGAAATGCAGGATCTGTTGCATGCAGCTGAACAGGTGGGCAAACCTACTTTACAATGTGGTTTTGATGCCTTGGAAGCTTCCTCTAGAGCAGCTGTTACTGGGTCTGTTATACGTAGGCATGCTTGGTTAAAGGAACAATCTCTGCCTGATCATGTTAAAGCAAAGTTACTAGATGCACCCTTACAGCAGGATGTCTTATTTGGGGTTAAAGCAGAGGAGGTTTTAAAGAAAATGGAGGATAAGGCAAAATCTATGCAGACTGTCAAAGATTTCTTACAAGTACAGCCCCCACGCTTCAGCAGAAATTGGCCAACAAAAAATTGGTCTTTTCCAGCTTCTGACAGACCACAGAGGGGTAAATACAGGCGCCCAAGGGGCAGAGGACAAGCACAAATCCCTTACAAACCTCGCCAATGGGGCACTGCAACACAGAAGGGAGGAGAAGACGGGCCACAAACTACTAGAAGGCAAACACAATGACTTGTACTTCAAACTGCCAAGCAAAACTCTCTTGGCAGCTCCCTTGGGAGGAAAATTAACACTTTTGCAGACAACTGGCGCATCGTCACAAAGGACAAATGGGTCCTAGACATTATCTCTCAAGAATACAGATTCCATTTCCACACCTTGCCAAGGACAAAAGGAATGCCAAACCTGCCAGAAAATCAATGGGCAGAGGCACAAAAACAAATTACAGCTCTCATGGACATGAGAGCCATTCAACTGGTACCTACACAGGAGCAAGGCCAAGGATTTTACTCCAGGCTCTTTCTAGTCCCCAGAAAGGACAATGCTTGAAGACGCATTCTGGACCTTTCAATTTTAAACACCTTCTTGCAAGTACCCAAATTCAAGATGCTAACACTACAGCAGCTTCTTCCCATGTTGGGCACGAAAGCTTGGCTAGTAACGTTGGACCTCAAGGAGGCATACCTGCATGTCCCTTTCAGACAAAATTGCAGAAGATACCTCCGTTTCATTGCAGGTTCAACCCATTACCAATTCTCTGCACTGCCCTTTGGCTTATCTGCTGCGCCCAGGGTCTTCACAAAATGCCTGGCACCAGTAATTGCATACTGCAGACAAAGAGGAATTCAAATATACCCATACCTGGACGACTGCCTCATCCAAGTAGAAAGCAAGGACATTCTCTTACAACACCTGGCTTTTGTAAAATATTTTCTAAGTTGCCTAGGGTACACAGTAAACGAAAAGAAATCAAAACTAATGCCCTCTCAAAATATGACATTCCTGGGTGCCAGCTTGAATACAACAGCCCAGTTGGCTTATCTGACACCAGACAAACAACTACAATTAACTCAGTACTTCAGAGCAATGGCAGCAAAGACCCAACTCCCTGCAAGAAAAATTCTGCAGGCCTTGGGCTTCATGGCATCTTGCATACTACTAATACCATTTGCAAAACTGCATATGAGGAAATTACAATGGTACCTAAAAAGCGTATGGACTCAGCACAGCCACAGCTTGGAAACAATGATACCTCTCATTCCCTGCCTTCAACAGGAGTTCCTATGGTGGTTACAGGCATGTCACCTCAACAAGGGTCAGCCTTTCACCTTACCCCCAGCCAGGCAAACTATGACAACAGATGCATCGGACTATGCCTGGGGGGCACACATGGCAGGACGGTGCATTCAAGGCATATGGACTGCAGATCAAAGGAATCTGCACATCAATCAAAAAGAAATGCTAGCTGTACAAAATGCTCTGACAGCCTTCAAGGACCTCTTACATCCAGGACAGCTTATCATAAGAACAGACAACACCACAGTAATGTGGTACATAAACAAGCAAGGGGGTACACACTCCTACCCTCTATGCAGGTTAGCAATGACCTTGTGGAACACAGCACTGGCTTACCAAGTTCAATTACAAGCTCAATTCCTGCCAGGAAAAAAGAACACATTGGCAGACGACCTAAGCAGAAACATCATGGATCTCCACGAGTGGAAACTGGATCCACAAGTATTTGCAATGATCACTCAAAAATGGGGACTCCCAGACATAGACCTATTTGCCAGCCCCCAAAACTATCAACTAACAAAATTTTGCACAAGGACTTTTCACCATCAAGCTTTGAAAGTGGACATTCTCTCGTTCAGTTGGAAAATGCTAACAGTATATGCCTTTCCTCCACTACCCCTTCTCACAAGGGTGCTGCTGAAAGTCAGGATGGAGAGGCCCCGAATGATACTCATTGCCCCAGACTGGCCACGTCAGCACTGGTACCCACTATTAAGGAATATGGCCCAGGGCCCACCATGGATTCTACCACAAATTACCCATCTGCTCACACAGCAAGACAATCAGATTCTACACAGCCAACTCAAAACCTTAAACTTGGCTGCATGGCAAATCACCTAAGCAACCAGCCAGCTCCTCTCTCACAAGCTGTTATGGATGTTATTCTGGAGGCCAGGAGGCCCAGCACCAGGAAAGCCTACTCGGACAAATGAAAAAGGTTTTGTGCCTGGAACCAAGCTAAAGGCTAAAATACCCTTCAGCCTGACATACCTCAGATTTTGCAATATTTAACTGAGATGTTACACAAAGGGCTTTCTTTTTCATCTATTAAAATCCACGCCTCAGCTATTTCAGCTCACTACAACACGGATCCTCCCTTATTTTCACATCCACTCCTAAGGCAGTTTCTCAGAGAGGCCAAAAACATCAGGCCTCCCAGGAGAGCACCAAAACCTACTTAGGACCTCAGCTTTGTTCTGGAAAAACTTATGCTACCTCCTTTTGAGCCCGCTTTTTCAGCTGACTTAAAGTTTATATCATGGAAGACTGCCCTGCTGCTAGCAATTACTTCAGCGAGAAGAGTTTCAGAGCTTCAGGCACTAATGGCAGTAGAGCCTTTCCTCATTTTTCATCAAGACAGAGTTTCTCTACAGACTAACCCCTCCTTTTATGCCTAAGGTGGTATCCAGTGTGGCTCTAAATCAAACCATCCATTTACCCACCTTCTTTCCAAATCCACAGAACAAAGGAGAAAGACTCCTACATTCCTTGGACGTTCACAGGCAGCTACGTTACTACTTGGATAAAACTAAGGTTTTCAGAAAATCTGACCAGCTTTTTGTATCCTATGCTACAGCATCACAAGGAAAGGCCATCTCAAAACAGACCATTTCCAAATGGATAGGACATTGCATACGTTTTTGCTACACCCACCATGGAAAACCAGTTCCTGCTAGCATAAGGCCCCACTCTACCAGGGCAGCAGCTACATCTACAGCCTACCTCAGGGGGGTGCCAACCAAGGATATTCTGGAAGCTGCAACTTGGAGTTCAGTACACACCTTCACCAAACATTACCACTTACCACTTTACTCTAAGACTAGAGCTGGCTTCGCCACTGCAGTTTTGCACTGCCTTCTAGCCTCCTCTAACCCTGTTTGACTCCACCACCCATCCTTAGCTTTGGGATTCTACCCAAGTGTGATGACTGCAGCAGGGTAACACGATGAACATAGTACAGTTTTGTATCTACCATAAATGTAGATGTTCGAGTGTATACCCTGCTGCAGTCCAGGTTACCCTCCCTCCTTCCCCTCTGAACTAGCTGAACGTATCTCTACCATTCTATCCTGTACTACCTCTGTGGTGTATTTGCGTGTGCCGAAGGGTTTTGTTTTATTTTTATACCAATTAGGGGCACCTGACATCTGGGGCAAGAAAAACTGAAGAAAATGGCGTCGGATGCCTCTGATATACCCCTGGCACACTGACATCAGGGAAGAAGCGACAGCAAGACGCTGGACCAAGACTTTGGAATTCGGGCCGACTGCGGGACCGCCTGATGGCAGGATAACCCAAGTGTGATGACTGCAGCAGGGTATACACTCTAGCATCTACATTTATCGTAGGTACAAAACTGTACTTTCTACTTAGACAGGACTAAATCACTCAGGCAATCGGATCAGCTTTTTGTCTCCTTTCATCCAAGGGCCCTAAGAAAGGCGGTGTCTAAACAGACATTCGCCTCTTTGATTTCTAAGGCTATTGCGTTTTGCTACTGCTGTCATGGGAAACAGTTTGACTCATCTGTCAAAGACCATTCCACCAGAGATGTGTAGTCTACAGCAGCCTTTTTCAAAGGCATTGATTACTCGTCTCTTCTGGAGGCAGCAACTTGGTCCTCCGTACATACCTTCACCAAGCATTACAAATTGGATTCAATCTCCAGGGCTAGAGCAGTGTTTGCTAGATCTGTTCTGCAGTCTGACTCTCCTCCCGCACCTGCCACCCACACCACTACGTAGAGAGCTTTGGTACTCTTCCCTAAAGTGAAGAATACTGCAACATGAGATTAGAAGGAAATAGAATAGTTGTGTAAGAATGTAGCATAATCTTAGATGATGTTCTTGTCCATGTTGCAGTATTCAGTCCCACCCACCTTTCTCCCTCTCTTGCCCGTATTATAAACTGGGTCCTTCCCCTGACTACTGACCTTGTGTCTGGGAAGGGTTTTTATTGGCTTTTACTACTCTTATTCCTGGAAACTATCTTTATGCGGCAGCCAGTTCTGATTTGGATATGTGCAGATGTCACAGATATATAGCCAGTGTCAGTCTATGGCTCTGACATGCAACATCACACATACCCCTGCATTCAAGACTTTGATATACTGGCTGGATGTCCGGTGCTGCAGGCAACAACTCCCTAAAGTGAAGAATACTACAACATGGAAGAAAAAAGTACGCAACTCTTCTTTACTGGAAATACCCAAGGATTTCTGATGTAGTTCTTGGTCGCTATACAAAGTGGTTATTTTGATGAACATTTCTTTTGTTGATGTTTATATGCCAGCGACACTGAAGAATGTCTACACTGTTTTATTACCATATGTACAGTGTGTGTGCGTGTGTCTGTGTGCTTGGCAGATATACAGCTACCGTACTGCAGGGCCTGTTGTCCTCAATATATATAAGTGAAGATGTAGGCTCCTATTTATTTGCAGCTGTTTTAGAAGCATTCCAGAGTCCTGATGAACATTTATTAATACCTCTTGTAGCTCAAAAGGTGTAGTCGCATGGAAGATGTTGCCTTGAACAACTGCAGTTTTGTTTTAAGCATGTTAGTGAAGCTGCACCTGTCGTCATGGAAATATTTTGACATTCGTGTTAAGGTTGCCCGCAATTCAATATTAAGATTATTACTGTATTTGAATAATTTTGTTTTAGTTCATTATACTATATTTAAAACTCCGCATAATTATGTTCCTGTTACTTGTACTTATAATTGGAAAATACCATGTCTCCGCCTGATCTATTACGAAAATAAACTTAAAAGTGCAAGCTGTGACATATTACTAGTATGGAGATCTGAGCATTTTGTGACTGGTTTTCCTGTGTAAATGTGTATTTTAGGTGGAGCAGGAGGAAAAGGTGTTTGGGGTGCTCCTGGGATGGTTTACACTTATGAAGAACCAGATGCTCGTGACCCCAATTATGATGAAGCTTGTGCGGTATGTATTAAAAGCTTATTTAAATTTGATGAATGGAAATATTTAGCTTGTTTAATTTGCTATCTTGTTACCTTCCAGTTTGTTTTTCAAAATGTTAGTAACTGATATTCCCCATTTGGCATTAAAAGAATCGGATGTTGATTAGTCACAATTATTTCTTCTAGTGCAGAAGACACCTAGGCACCTTTGGAAATTTAGCTTGTAGGCAGTCATCAGAAATTTGCCACAGAGATTTGAAAGGTGCTCGTCTTTGGACTTGTAACATTCCATGGTGGGGGCTTTAATTAATATAATCCACTCTGAGTTTGCTGCACACAGGAAAAGGTGGCTTTCTCCTTTTATGATCACCAGTGAACAGGGTGTGTAGTAAAGTTTTTTTTTGCAGCCCATGGCATTTATAGTAACTGTGAAAGCAGAAGGGTTTTTGATACTATAGTTTTCTTGTGTGCACATTTATATATGATGTAGATGATTAAGAAGAAGTAAATGAAACTGTTCTATCTGTATGAAAGTAGTAAGACTGATGCTGTAGACAGAACTGTAGAGCACATCAAATTTTCAAAGGTTTCTAGCCTATTATGCCCATAACGCAACACTCTATAGATTGTTGGTCCTACTGTTGATTGTCTGGTCACAGTGCAAACACTGTAAACTACTGCAAATTGCATCTAGGTACATTTTATTATTTTTTTATTGTCAGTAAACACATTAGTGCATTGTTACTTTATGTCAGTAAATAGTCAGCAGTCAGTCCTGTTACATAAATCACTAGCGTTTAAACACAGTTCAACTCTATTTTAAACATGAGCCCTTATTTAAAGTCTGTAGTGTTCATTTTTTGTGCCTTCTTTTTAAGTTTAATGTCTTTAAGAAGCCAACTCACATTCCAAGACTTGTCAGTATAAATGGCCACTTAAACTTAGAGTAGGCCTTTTGGAATCTGGCCTGCTGTGTAAGCCCTTTTATAGATGGGCCTCACACCTGAAGTAAATCACTTGTCTTTCAGAGTTTGATAGACTTAAACTGAGAGTATCTGTATTGGAATCTGGCTGAGTATCCATTACATTGCCTCAGGTTGACTAAGTCTCCTTTAGTAAGGGTTCTTCTGTTGCTTCCATTTTCGGGTTACACACCTTTTATGGCAGCATATCATAACTTAAGGCTAATCTTTCTTCATTAGTGTACATCCATGGCACAACGGTTTTAAATTCTGAGACAAAAAAATCTGGTGTAAGAATTAATGTCTCAAGCCATGGCATGTTATGATTTACTGCAGGTCTTTCTTTAAAAACCTGTTAACATATGGCTTCCCAAGAATTATGCAGCCAGTCACCTAAATCCCTCTGGATGCAACTCCAGCAGGTGTGTAGAGCTACAGGATTTTTTTTTTATTTAACCTGGCTGGTGTATGAAATTAGCCCTGCCAACCAGGGAAGCAAAATCTTCTAGATTGCATGGTGTTTCTGAGTATTGACATCGTCTTTAACTATTTCTCATTAGATATTTTGACCTTTTAAATCCTTGAAAATCATTAGTCTATATTCTATCATTATATGCCTCCCTGCAAGCAACAAATTTACCCCCCCCCCTTCTGTTCACTGGTCTCCCCGTTGTGTGTGTGTGTGTGTAAACCATTCCATCTACTGGGGGTCACTGAGGTAAATTTTGTTGGATTGAGTCCTGACATCAGACGGTGAAAGATTTGTCTCTGTATTATCGCACTACCATATCCCTTCACAAAGACGTGCCATGTCAACACCATTCCTGCCTGATGCAATGGTTCCTAGTGAGCCAAACGGTGCCACTCCTGCCTGAAGCAGTGGCCACTAATTTTTTTTCTGATTACTCTCTGTTTTGATTTTGAAACAATGTTCAGTCTAGTACCTCTCTCATGAAAGTCACCTTTAAGAGGTCCAACACAACTTGGTAATCTCACATTTAAAGTGGTTAACATTTTGGCTGTTGTTTTTTAATGTTGGCAGTATCGTCTCAGGTCATTCATTATAATTACTTTCCATATATTTTTTTTCCTGATGAAAGTAAATCCTGTAACTTTTTTTAGTGTGGCTGCCTTGGCATGCATTTCTGTGTTTGGAAGAGCCAAACTGCATGTGATGTAGGGAGCATTGACATTTCCCAACTTATTCTATGTTTTTCTTCCTGTCCATATAAATTCTGCTACCAGCCTATAGAAGAAAAATAATGGCATGGAATTGGAGAGACCTTATACAGCATATAAAACTAGTGGTAAGACAAAATTCTCTGCTTCATATCTGCACATAGCCCCTTCCATCTGTGTAGCATCCCTGCAAATAAAAAATGTGAGTATGTCTTCCACCTTATGTGTTTTTCAGTTTAATTCCAATGTATTTAATGTAGCTCTTGCCCTCCAAAAAGGGAATTTTCATGACACAAGGTGTGGTTGAGAATGTAGTTGATTTTTACCTCCTTGTTTTATCAAAATTAATTTTATAGCCATAAAGTCTAAGAGCAGGAGTAAGATCTGAAGTTCATTACTCTGATTTGCAAGGTACACAATTAAATAATAATATATAGTGAGGTCATACAATGGATTCCTTTGAAGGTGTATCCTGTTATAGTAAATGTTATTGCATTTGCCAGTGGCTGCAAGTATGTGCCACACAAAGTGGATGGGAACATCCTTATCTTCGTTTTGGTAAGTTTGAAATCTGTAGAAAGCCTAGTTCCTTGGTCTTTGCACCTGTATATGTAACGTCTTTAATGTTGCAAAATATCTGTAGAGTTCCATGTGTAAGAGCTTTAAAACAAGTTGCCCCTTTTACCCGATCAAAAGCTTTTTCCACATACAAGCTTTTTAGCAAAAGTATCTTGTTTCTGTTCTTCACATCTTCATTTAACAAGGCCATTCTGATCATGCTATCTGTTGCAGTGCATCCAGGAGTAAATACAGCTTGCTCAAGGTGTGTAAGTGCCAGAAGGTATTTTGATGCATGGTTTGCAGGTATTGCTTAAATTCATTTGTAATCATGGTGAAGTATACAAATAGTATCTAGTGTTTGTCTGTTCTGTCTGGCTTCAACCTGTGGGACTTTAGATTCAACACTGGCCAATTCTGTAAAGTCTTTAGTCCACTTGGCTCCACATCCCTTACCAGTCCTCCTTCAGCTTTTGAGAGTTAGTGTAGTGAATTTGGTGAGAGTTTGCTGTTCCCTTATCCTTGATTTGTACCTTTTTTCTGTTTGTTCTTAGGTAGGTGGGGAGATGGGTATGTAGATCTTTTACGTCCTCCATCTTCTTTTCCCACCCTTTTGTCAGTCCTAGTGTTGTGTGTTGTTACAACAGTTTAGTTGGTTTTAAAAAGTGCATTTCCTACGCGGGCAAGTTGCCTTCCCATGACACACACTTAGTGTATTTATTTTGTGGGACACTGGTATGTCTGGATTCTGGATGATCCATCTGCAAAAGTTTTGGTGACGGGGCCATCAAGTATAGTGCCAAGTTGGTTTAAAAAGGGATTCTAACCTCTGGTTCTGTTTTCTTCTGTTTCTGGGGTGGCTCCTCCTTTGGCTACAAAGACTGGGTCTGAGAAGCCTTGACATTGAAACTGTAGACATTCTAAAAAGGATTGCAAGAAATCCTCTTTGTCATCTACTTCTGGCCCTGCTCCCTTGGGATCACTGGACCCAAAGGTCCCATGACTTTTGGATCCTCCAGCTCCCCTGGCACTGATATCGGCCCCCAACATCTCAGAGCCAATTTACTTAGCTGAAAGCTAGTAAAACTGTTTCTCTGGGTCAAGTATCCCAAGCCCCTTCTTGATCAAAGGGACCTCTTCAGGCAAGGTAGCTTTTCCTTTTTCACTGAGCATCCTACCCACGAGGTTGCTGGCGTCTTCCTCTGTTCAAGGACCCTCCGTCTCAGATCTGGCATGAAGGGTCTTCTTCCAGAAGACGTTCAAAGTCTTCTTTAGTGGCTTCTTCATCCTGTAATCAAGGTTGGTGGGCAGCATTAAAACCTCTGATTTGGAGTAGCCGATGAGGTCCTTTTTGCAGGTGCAGATGCAATTAGGCCTTATCCGTTTGGGTCCAGGTCCAGCGCCGGGACCTTCAGCTTAGTCCTTTTGGCTTCTTCCCTCGGCCCCTTTGGCTCCAAGGTCTTTAGGTCCAGCTGAATTTCCTCTGTCTGGGTCGGATCTGATAGCTTGGCCACCTTTGGCTCTGTCCTTTTCCTTGGAAGCCTTGACCCTGACTTTTTTTCGTGGTCATCAGGATCTCTAAGCCATGGTCTTGAAGCTGGAGTTTCTGGGTCAGGGTTGACTGTTCCTGATTCGGGATTGTTGCTTTCAATAGGAACTTTGGACATCTCTGCACTGATCTCAGCATCTGGGGTAGGCGCGGCTGTCTCTGGTACGGTCAGGTTCTGGGACACTCTGACCTGAGAGGCCAGTCGCTGCCTTTGCCTTTGACATTGTAGAGAGGACGCTGTCCTCTCGAGAGAATGGTCTGATTTCTCAAGCCAGCATCCCATCCCCTTTTTTTATTGGCATTTGCAACCAGTCATCAGTCTGCCCTTATGCTGGGACTTCCTGACTCTTTCTCCTTCCTCCCTGACTTTGTCAGAATGGGAAGTTTCAGGAAAGAGAAAGTGTAAGAGGAAATGCCAGGATTCCCCACCGAGGATACTGACCTTGAGGACTGAAAAGGATCTCCCAAGTCTCTGTGTGATTATGATGCCTCTTTTGGCGATTTTTATTAGGGCTGCTTCGCCAACAAGTAGGCTGGACCACCAAAGAGCCTACTCCAGAGGACTTGGTGTTTCTGGAGGCATTTGACCCGGCTACCACCTTGGGTGATTCCCCCTCCAGATACCTTTATAAACCTAGTGTTCCGGAGGGCATGGAAGGAACTCTGCACAGTGCAGCCCACTGGCAGAAAGCTGGATAAGTCCCCCCCCCCCTTCCAAGGGCAGGCCACATTAAGGGTCTGGCTGTCGACATTGTGGTGCAGCAGCCACCAAGGAGATTTCTGAAGAGAGCTCCTTGATCTGCTCCCCCCTAACAGGGAGTCTGAGGCATTGAATCATTTAGGGAAGTGTTCCTGTTCCTATGCCTCAGCCACTTTTGCACTGAGAGCCCTTAATTACTTGTCACACTTGACAAGACTTCAACAGGACCTAGTGTCTGAAGTGTAAAGTACCCTCAAGAAACAGCAGTTTCCAGAAATGCAGAAGACACCAGAGACTTGGTTGCCTACTGTGGTTTTCATCACCAGTGTTTCCATGAGGTTTATCTATTTTTTCTACTATTAAAGTGCAATTGGTGTCCATTTCTAACTGTCATGTTGGCAGCGATAATGAGCCTCTGGCTTCCCTCAAGATCTCTAAGGCATTCCTCAAAGGTACCTTTTTTACGCCATCCCCCAATATGAAATCTGGTTCTTTCCTGGGATCTGTCCTTCATTCTGCAGGTCTTTGCAGGCCCCTCGTTTGAATCTTCAGCTATTTTGTCTTGGGAAAACTTTGAATACTTCAGACACTAGGTCCCTGTTGAAGTCTTGTCAAGTATGAGAGGTGGCTGTTAGTTCTGCAAGAAGGGTTTCAGAGTTGCAAGCTCTTGATTTATTCACCTCCTTATTTGGTATTCCATAAAGACCGGGTTTCTTTTCATATGAATCCTTTTCTGTCAAAAGTAGCTTCCAAGAATGACCTTAACGGCTCTATTCACCTTCCTGTGTTTTTTCCTAATTTCTGCAACAAAGATGAATACTTCTTGCATTGTTTAGCTCTACATAGATAATTGAAATTTTATTTGAACCGTAACAAAGCTCTACATAGATAATTGAAATTTTATTTGAACCGTAACAAAGCTATCAGAAAATCCAGTCAGTTATTTGTCTGCTTTTCAAAAGCCAGGCTGGGCTCAGCTGAGTCTAAAGTAACTTTATCCAAGTGGCTGTCAGATTGTATTTTGTTTGCATACTTCTTGAAAGGCAAGACTGTTTTACACAAGCCTATGGATCGTTCAGTGAGGGCTGTGGCTACTTGTACAGCTTTCCTTTCTAGAGTGTCAGTGGATAATGTTTTTGTAGCTGCTACTTGGCTGGGTCACAACACTTGTGTCTCTGGTGTTTTGCTCTCACTTTCTAGTCTCTCGCATTCTCCTTGGTTGTCATAATCCATTTTTGGGAGTGTGTATTTTCAGAGTTGTACATCTCTCCATGATTTTTTTTCACGGGGAAAACTCTGAAGGAGGAACGGTGAGTTACAGGTGAAGGAGGAGGTGGAGTATAAAGTCTGTAGAATTGGCCAGTGTCCTGTCCGAAATTCTACAGGTTGAACCAGACTGAGAAAGACAACATGGCTGTGTCATTGTGGTAAGTGCACAACTTTCGCTTTGTTCTGTTGTATGTGTTGGATCTATACTTGGCTTTAATGTTATGATAATAGCCTATTTCCAAGACTTGGGAGACGCACCCTTTCCCAGCCAGTACAGTGTCTACTAAGGTGCAACATTTTTAGTAAAAATGTGTTATCCCGTAAGTAAATTTCCATGGATAGTTACTTAGATCGTGGAGTTTTCCTTTTATATCAACTCCCTCTTCTGTGATTTATGCCATGGTGCCTTGGGCTTGCACTTCATTTAACTTCTTCTTTCATAATGAAAAGAAGGCATCTCCTCATCATAGTCCCCTGTCTGTTGGTAGTAAGTAGTTGTTCATAAAATCTTGCAGAATTTTTAAAGTGCCCCAAAGCATGACAGACTTGTCTACAGAACTGAGTCTTTCTGACCCTAGTTATTCTTCTGTCTGTTTCTTTTCCTAAGCCAGAACACAAAAAAATTGGTTCAAAGTATTTTCAAAAGCTCTCACTTTTTAACGCCCCCTTTGCCCAGTCTTATTTCAAGAAGCCTCTCTGTTTGCCTTTTAAATGACCTAGTCATTTTCGTCAACCTCCACTCCACTCCTCTCTACCATACTCTTCTGCTTTCTTAATAGTTCTCCATATATTATTTTGTTTTCTGCATAATATTAGTGTGGTTTGCTGCTGTGCTGTTCTTAAAGTAGTTTACGGGTTTTGCCTTAAATGCATCCCTTAACAGTGGAGCAGTCTCTCTGTCCTGTACAGCTAGACCCTGCCAATCACTAATAAAGTTGTGTAACTTTCTAGGAAATACAGCGTGTTCAGTGCATAGGTCACCGTTGCATTATACTAAGCTCTATGGCACCAACCCCTGAGGACCAGCTAGCATCACAAAAGTTAAAAGGTGTCTTCCATACACTCCACCTGTCAGGAGCTTGATCATAACTTAGAGTGCAGAAAGCTTCAGAAGTTTTTTGCTGCTACCGTTGGTGGTCTGCTTGAAATTCAGTCTGCTAGCGATCTTTTAGAGCTGGGCAGATAAGTCCCCTTTTGAGAAAAACTTTCCACTAAATAGAAGTTTGAGGAAAGCTGAAAATTGTTTGTGGGGGACTGTCCTTTTTGTTTCGTAGGGAGTTGACGTGTAAATGCTTCTGTGAACGTTTGTTTGTGGGAAAAGTTTATTTTTGACTGGAATTTTTTTTACAGAAATTGAGTTGGTTTGTGGGACAGGTTTCTATGCTTGTGGGGCACTGTCAGTTGTATAGTTAACTGAACGTTATTCTTTAGCAACTTGTCCAGGCTCCGCTACCTGCATTTGAGATCTGCTTTTCTGCTTACCAGTGGAGCAACCTCCAGTCTCTGTCCCTGTGGATAAGCAAAGGTTAAAAACTACAAAGTTGTCAGGGAGTCTATAGGTGCCAGGCCAGCTCCTATTTTGCCACAGCCACTAATGGATGTCTCTGCTTTGTCCACTTGATGATCTTCAGGCTGCTTACCCCCCCCCCCAAGTATTCTTGGTGTAACTTCTGTGGCTGTATGGATGCCCCTGGTGGGCAAGGGAGAACCACTTTTGTTGGTGTCCTAGTAAGGGGCAGGGCAGTATCCTTTTCTTTACTGGGATAAGGAACTTGCATTTGAGACTAGTATGCCTGATTAGTCTGTTCCCAAGAATATCCCCATTAAAAAAAAAAAAAAAATGACTCGCAAGGACAGTTAGTCTAGTACTAACCTATGAACCTATTGATGTTCATCGTGTTTCACTGTTTTAGTCATGACTGTAGGGTTCTCCCCTGCCGGCAGGCAGTCCTCGGTCGGCCAGAATCCCAAAGTCTGGGTCCGGCGTCGGCTGTTCAACCATGCTCCCTGACGTCAGAGCGCTAGGAGTACAAAGCTGACAGCCGACGCCATCTTCTCCAGTCTTTCTTGCCGTGCAGTGATAGCAGTTCGCAAGTGCCGGTCGGCTGACTCCTGACTATTTTTTCTGAATAAACTTCAGTCCGAAGACTTTCTTCTCCACTCAAAGCTAAGTATCCGTTGGGGAAACTTTTTCTTGCTCCAGTCCGATGTCAGAAAAAGTTAATTGTATTTCATGTGGGAAGCAAATACCTCATAAGGATTTTCATTCTTACTGTATTCCTTGCTTAGGCCCTGACCACGACGTAGCTAGTTGTCGGTTTTGTGCTAGATTCAATCAACGTATAATTAAACGAAGGTACAATTTTGCTTTTCATTACTTCGGTAGACGCTTTAACTACAAAATGTCGTCTGATACGGTTCCGGCTACCGGAGTTCACAAACGTCGCAAGGATAAAGACAGGCCTCCGAGGTCCAAATCTGATAGCGCACAAGCGGAGCCAGCTTCAGGTTCGGCCGTCGTCAGTGAGGCACTTTTGCAGCCCCTGTCGTCGGCCATTTCAGAACCGATGGCCGAAACGGACTCTCATGAGGAGCCAAACAGGCCTTTAAATATTTCTATCGCAGGACCTTTGGACAATGCTCCTTCGGATGGGTCTGGAGCCGCTGTGCAGGTACCGGCTTCTGAAGGGGTTTTCAGGCGTACTCGGCTTCTAATAAAGGCAAAGCCAAAGACAAAGGCAAAGACTCCTTCTAAATCAAAGACTGCAACTCAGGCCTCTTCTGAACCGGCTCCCAAGTCACAGAAACAGTTTCTCAAGATGGAGGATTTACTTACTATGATTAGGGGTTCTCATCCCCCTCCAGATAAAAGGCCAAGGTAGGATGTTTATTATGATTCCTCTGATCAGGCTTCTGTTTCTTCAGTTTCTTCTGACCAGGAATATTCTTTCCCTCCTTATGAGGATTCTGATGCTGAGGAATCCATTCCTTCAGCTTCTCCCCCTGAGGATTTCTCTTTTGGGGAAACTTTGCATGAAATGAGGGAACATTTCCATTGGGAAGGACAGGAGTATTCGGAATCTAAGAAAAGACTAGGGGATTTTCTTCTTCTCCCCCAACATAGACCCCTGGCTATTCCTCCTGTTTTGGATATTGTGGATGATGCTTTTTCGTAGGCTAACTTAACCCCTGACTCTTCCTCCTGCTCCTGTTAAGCCTGATAGATATTACAGGGTTCCTGATTCCCACCAGTTTTTATACAAGAACCCTTCTGCTGACCCTGAAACCATTTCTCAGGGTCCTAAGGGAGTTAAGGCCGCTTCTGCCAAAAATACCATTCCCACTGAAAAGGATTCTAGATCTTTAGAAAGATGGGGCAAAAAAAGTGTACACTTCTGCTACTTTATCCATTAGGGCTTTACATTGTCAGTTTCATATGCTGAAATTCCAGCAATTTCTCTTGTCTGCTTTAAAACAAAAGCTTACTTCCATTTCTGCCTGTGCAGATGATAAGGAATTACATGACTTATTGCATGCCACTGAACAAGTTGGGAAGCATGGTTTACACTGTGGATTTGATGCCTTGGAGGCTTCTTGTAGGGCTGCTGCCTCCGGCACAGTCATCAGAAGGCATGCATGGCTAAAGGAACAAAATTTGCCAGAACAAGTAAAAGCTAAATTATTGGATGCTCCTGTTCAGCATAATGTTTTGTTTGGATCAAAAGCTGAAGAGGTGATTAAAAAGATGGAGGATAAGGCGAAATCCATGCAAACAGTTAAAGATTTCTTACAAGTACAGCCACCAAGATTTAGCAGGAATTGGCCTTCTAAAAATTGGTCCTTTCCCACTTCAGACAGGCCTCAGAGGGGTAGATATAGACGCTCCAGAGGAAGGCCTCAAACACAAGCTTCTTATAGACCAAGACAGTGGACTGCTTCCACCCCCTAGGGGAGGAGAGGACAGATCACAAACTCAGGAAACAAACTCAATGACTCCCTCTGTTGGGCTGCAGGAACTTCTTGCCTGGAAGCCCCTCTCGGAGGAAAACTCTCTCTTTTTTTATCAAAATTGGACACATATAACCCAAGACAAGTGGGTTCTGGATGTGGTTTTAAGAGGTTACAAATTCCATTTTCATACCCTGCCAAGGCCAAGCGGATGGCCAGACCTTCCAAAACATCAATGGACAGAGGCCTTAAACCAGGTGGAAGCTCTTTTGGCCATGAAAGCAATAGAACCGGTTCCACTTTCAGAGATGGGACAGGGTTTTTACTCAAGGCTCTTTCTAGTCCCCAGGAAGCAAAACACATGGAGACCCATTCTGGATCTGTCAGTCTTGAACACCTTTCTAGAGATTCCAAAATTCAAGATGCTTACTCTACAGCAGCTACTTCCAATGCTGTCCAAAGATGCATGGATGGTAACTTTGGATTTAAAGGAGGCATATTTACACATTCCCATCAGGCAGGAACGCAGAAAATACCTCAGGTTCAAGGCCGGATCGAGGCACTTTCAATTCTCTGCGCTGCCCTTTGGATCGTCTACTGCGCCCAGGGTCTTCACCAAATGCCTGGCTCCAGTAGTAGCTTACTGCAGACTCAAGGGAATTCAAATTTACCCTTATCTGGACGATTGTCTAATTCAGGCAGACAGCAAGGATGTCTTACTCCTGCAGCTAGAATTTGTACAGAACCTCCTCAAGTTCCTGGGATTCTCTGTAAACATAAAGTCAAATTTGACACCCTCACAACAGATAATTTTTCTGGGTGCTCTTCTAAAGGGTGCTCTTCTAAACACTACAACCCAGATGGCATTTCTGACATCCGAAAAACAATTACAGCTGGCTTCAACTTTCAAGACCTTGGCAACGTTAACTCCGCTATCTGCAAGGAGATTCCTGCAGGCTTTGGGTTACATGGCCTCCTGCATCCTTCTCGTACCATATGCAAGACTACACATGAGGAAAATACAGTGGTACCTAAAAAGTGTATGGTCTCAGCATTGCCACAGTTTAGACATTCTGATCTCCGTCCTGCCTTGCCTTCAAAAGGAATTTCTTTGGTGGTCCAGGGCATGTACTCTAAACAAAGGGAAACCCTTCTGTCTGCCTCCTGCCACTCAGATTCTAACCACGGACGCCTCGGATTTTGCTTGGGGAGCCCATTTTCAGGGCAACTGTCTGCAGGGCCTTTGGACAAAGGATCAGAAGCACCTGCATATCAATTTAAAGGAAATGTTAGCCGTTCAGAAAGCTCTAATGGCCTTCAGGAATCTTCTACAACCAGGACAACTACTAATACGGACAGACAACACCACAGTTATGTGGTACATAAGCAAGGGGGATCTCATTCCTACCCCCTTTGCAGACTAGCCATGGATCTATGGAACACAGCTCTAGCTTGCAATCTGGACCTTCAAGCTCCAGTTTCTACCAGGGAAGCAAAACTTCCTGGCAGACAGTCTGAGCAGAAACCTTTCGGATCCACACGAGTGGATGTTGGACACCAAAATATTCAGGATGATAACAGCAGTCTGGGGATGTCCTCACATAGACCTGTTTGCATCCCATCTCAATCATCAACTACAGAATTTTTGCACCAGGACTTTCCACAAAGAAGCTTGGAAAGTGGATGCCCTATCTTTCAGTTGGAGGAACCTCTCGGGATATGCTTTTCCGCCTCTTCCTCTTCTTCCACGGGTATTATTAAAGATAAAACAGGACAAGCCCAAGATGATAATCTTGCTGGCCCCAAATTGACCTAGACAGTTTTGGTACCCAACTCTAAAAAACCTATGCCTGGACCCCCCTTGGATTTTACCTCAGTCTCCGAACCTTCTGTCCCAACATCAGGGTCAGGTTCTACACTCTCGTGTCAGAACTCTCAGACTGGCGGCCTGGTTCATCCAGGGCCTTTGATTTCTTTTTCCTACCCAGGCAGGTTATGGATGTCATTTTAGAAGCCAGACGTCCTAGCACTAGAAAATCTTATGCAGGAAAATGGAAATATGTCCTTCATGGATGCATCTGCAGTCATAACAAATGGGTTGTCCTGTCGTCAGGCAGCCCTTCGGTCGGCCGGATTCCAAAGTCCGGGTCCGGCTTCGGCTGATGTCGCACTTCACCCGACGTCATCTCTGCTGGTCTTCGGGTATAAAGGCATCAGCCGACGCCATTTTCCTGTCTTTCTTGCCGCGTGGCGCCCGAAGCAGAAGCTGTTCGCAAGTGCCGGTCGGTCAGATCCAGAGATTACTACTACCGAATACTACCAAGACTTCTAAAAAGCTAAGTACCCCGTTGGGGACTCTTTCTTGCCTCAGCCGATGTCAGAAAAAGTCAATAACTGTTTAACTTGTGGGAAACAAATACCTCATAAAGATTTCCACTCTTACTGTTTGCCTTGCTTAGGCCCAGACCACGACGTAGCAGCCTGTTCGGCCTGTGCTTCCTTCAACCGACGAAAGCTTAGGCGTCGGTCGGAGTTTGCTGAACAGTTTCGGCTCGGATTTTGCGTACATTATGCCGTCTGATCCTCCGACTACCCAAATTGTTAAAAAACGCAAAGAAAAAGACCGACACTCGCGGTCAGCGGTTTCGGCCGAAACCACGGTTAAGCAAGCCGCGAGTGTCTCGGTTTCGGCCGAAACAGAGAAAACTGGTCAATCTACAGCCGAATCCATGACTACTACTGAGGCCCCTGCTACCTTACCTGAACTAGCCTCAGAAATTTTGCCTACAACTGTGGATCCTACTGATCTATCAGACACCATCCCCTTGGATATCTCTACCCCAGCACGTGGTGCTGCTAGGCCTCCTGCAGCCATGTCTATTAAGGCCTTTGCCAGGGCTAAAGCAGCCAAATCAGCTAAATCAGTGCCTGTTAAACCACCCTCTCTCAGGCCCACTCACTTCTAGTTCACAAATGCTTACTCTGGCAGAAGATTTAATATCCTTAATTAGGGGATCCCAATCTCACCCAGACAGGGCCTCTCAGCCCCCAGAAAAGAGACCTAGAGCAGAGCCCCCCGAGCCTGTGTCCTCTGATGAATCTGCGGATGACTCAGACATTACAGACCAG
Organism: Protopterus annectens; assembly: GCF_019279795.1. Taxonomy (NCBI): domain Eukaryota; kingdom Metazoa; phylum Chordata; order Ceratodontiformes; family Protopteridae; genus Protopterus; species Protopterus annectens. Next base: position 551,036,483 of record NC_056730.1, on the reverse strand, counting down.
CCAGAGGCTCCTTTCTCCAACTATGAAGATTCAGATGCTGAAGAATCCATTCCAGCTGCCTCTCCACCAGAGGAATTCTCCTTTGGGGAAACCTTACATGCCATGAGAGAACAATTCCAATGGCAGGGACAAGATTTCTCAGACTCAAGGAAAAGGCTTAGGACCTTTCTGCACTTACCACAACATAGGCCCTTAGCTATACCTCCTGTCCTATCTGTTGTGGACGATGCATTTAATGATGTCTGCACTGCACCTGATTCTTTACCTCCAGCCCCTGCCAAACCAGATAGATTTTACAGGGTGCCAGACACTCATCACCACCTATACAAGGCCCCACTTGCAGAGCCGAAACTATATCCCAGGGGCCTAAGGCAGTAGCCTCGACCACAGCAAAAAACCCTATTCCCTCTGAAAGGGAATCCAGGTCATTAGAGAGATGGGGGAAAAAAGTCTACACCTCTGCTACTCTCTCAGCTAGAGCTTTAAACTGTCAGTTTCACATGATCCAATACCAAGAGTTTATGCTTGATCAGTTAATTAAAAAGCTGTCCTCTGATGAATCTTTAGATAAGAAATATGTATTAGAAATGGTGAATAACATCCAACAGGTTAGTAACCATTCTTTAAAATGTGGCTATGATGCACTGGAGGCTTCATTTAGATCAGCCATGACTGGCACAGTTATAAGAAGGCATGCATGGTTGAAAGAACAGGTCTTGCCGGATCATGTTAAAGCTAAGCTATTGGATGCTCCTATGGATAAGGCCAGTCTATTTGGGGAACCTGCCCAGCAGGTAATGAAGAAAATGGAAGAGAAGGCAAAATCTGTACAAACAGTCAAAGATTTCCTACAGGTTCAGCCCCCAAGGTTTAGCAGGAACTGGCCTGCCAAAAATTGGTCCTTTCCTGACTCCACAAGGTCACAAAGGGGCAGGAACAGACGCTCGAGGGGCAGAAATCAATCCAGAGGAGGTGCCTACAGAGGACGACAGTGGCAAGGCAATAACCGAGGCACAGACACAACCACTGCCACTGCAACAGGACAATCACAGTGACTTGAATCTGACTCCGCCTACCAGGGAGCAAATAGCAGCACCATTAGGCGGAAAGTTAGCCTTATTCTCGAAAAATTGGCACTATATTACAAAAGACAAGTGGATTTTACAAACCATAGACCAAGGCTACGGTTCCACTTCCACACTTTACCAGTAAAAGAGGAATGCCAAACCTGCCCCAAATCAAAGAATAGAAGCCCTGCATCAGATAGCGGAATTAATAAAGATGAGAGCTGTGGAAAGGGTACCAGTAACAGAACAGGGCAAAGGATTCTACTCCAGACTCTTCCTAGTACCAAGAAAAGAGAAAAACTGTAGACCTATTCTCAACCTGTCCATCTTAAACACATACATCATTGTCCCAAAATTCAAAATGCTGACCCTACAGCAACTTCTTCCCATGCTGGGCAAGGAGTGTTGGCTGGTAACTCTAGATCTCAAGGAGGCATACCTGCACGTCCCCATTCGACCAAATTGCAGAAGATACCTCAGATTTCTTGCAGGATCAGAGCATTATCAATTCTCAGCATTGCCCTTTGGCTTATCTACTGCCCAGAGTATTCACAAAATGCCTGGCATCAGTAATCGCCACTGCAGAGTACAGGAATCCAAATTTATCCATACCTGGACGACTGCCTGTTACAAGCGGACAACAAAAGCAAGCTGACAACAGATTTACAAAGGGTCATTTACTTGCTTCAAGCCCTGGGATACACAGTCAATTTACAAAAGTCAAGGCTGACTCCATCCCAGACAAGAACTTTCTTGGCTGAATTGGACACAGTAAAACAGATGGCATTCCTAACTGCAGAAAAACAAAAAGAACTCCCTCTTTACTTCTTGGCATTAACAAAGCAGAACAAACTAACAGCGAGAAAAGTTCTGCAGGCCTTGGGCTACATGGCATCATGCATAATCTTGGTCCCACATGCCAGACTGCATATGAGAAAGTTACAGTGGTACCTAAAGAATTTATGGTCTCAACACAGACACAGCTTAGAAACAGAAATACCACTAATCCCATGCTTAAAACAGGAGTTCCTATGGTGGGCTCGGGCATGCCAGTCAAACCCAGGCTTACCCTTCCACAACTTTCGAGCAAACCAAACCATCACAACGGACCTAGGATGGGGGGCACACATGATGGACAAATGCGTACAAGGACTGTGGACTCAGGACCAGCTGCACCTGCACATCAACCAAAAAGAAATGCTGGCAGTAAAACTGGCAATCCTAAAATTCAGACCATTCCTCAAAGAAGGCCATTTGATGATAAGGACAGACAACACCACAGTCATGTGGTACATCAACAAGCAGGGAGGCACTCATTCTTACCCCCTATGCAGGATGACTTTGGACCTTTGGAATCTGGCTCTAAGCTACAACATCCAGTTACAGGCAATATTTGTACCGGGAAAAGAAAACACCCTAGCAGACATTTTAAGCAGAACCACCTCGGATGCTCACGAATGGATGCTACACCCGGACATCTTCAAGACCATCACAAAGAAATGGGGAATGCCACAAATAGACCTATTCGCTTCCCCATAAAATCACCAGCTCAAAAAATTCTGCACAAGGACATTCCACCCACTTGCATGGAAGGTGGACTCTCTATCCTTCAGCTGGAAAGGCCTGACAGCATATGCATTCCCACCTCTTCCCTTAATACACAAGGTACTACTGAAAATCAAAGAGGAACGTCCAAGGATAATTCTGATAGCACCGAACTGGCCAAGACAACACTGGTACCCATTACTGAGGACCATGTCTCGGGAGAAAATGTGGTCAATACCCCTGATGCCTCTGATGTTAACTCAGAACAACTACAACATCATACATCCAAACCTAAAAACCTTGCAACTGACTGCCTGGAACATCATATAGCAGACCTTTCACAAAGGGTTAAAGACATTATCCTTGAAGCCCGCAGACCTTCAACAAGAAGGAACTATGCAGGAAAATGGAAAAGGTTCGTCATTTGGAGTACTGAAAGAGGAAAAGATGTGTCGAACATAGATATTGCTAACATTCTGGAGTACTTGGCAGAGCTTCTACATACAGGCCTGTCCTATTCCTCCATCAAGATACATGCATCAGCTATTTCAGCAGAATACAGCTTTGATCCTCCTGTCTTTTCACATCCTCTACTCAGGCAGTTCCTCAGAGGGATCAAGAATGTAAAACCTCCTAGGAAACCACCATTACCAGCATGGGACTTGAATTTTGTACTAGAAAAATTGACACTCCCTCCGTTTGAACCAGCAGCAACAGCAGACCTACAACACCTGTCATGGAAAACTGCTTTCCTACTGGCTATTACTTCAGCAAGGAGGGTTTCGCAACTACAGGCCTTAATGGCAGTGCAACCCTTCCTAATCTTCCATCAAGATAGGGTGTCCATGAGGACTAATCCTACATTTATGCCTAAGGTGGTATCCAGAGTGTCTTTAAACCAGGCAATCCACCTACCTACCTTCTTTCCCAATCCACAAAACAGAGGTGAAAGAATAATGCATACCTTGGATGTACATAGACAGTTACGCTACTACCTGGACAGAACCAAAGCTAACAGTAAAACTGACCAGCTCTTTGTAGCCTATGCAACAGGAAGGGAAGGAAAAGCAATTTCCAAACAGACAATCTCCAAATGGATAGGAAATTGCATAAGATTCTGTTACTCTTACCATGGAAAACCAATTCCACAGAACATAAGACCTCATTCTACAAGGGCTACAGCCACTACCACAGCTTTCTTAAGAGGAGTGGCAACCAAGGACATTATTGAGGCAGCTACTTGGACCTCCGTGCATACATTTGCCAAGCATTATAATTTACCTCTATACTCTAGATCCCGAGCAGGGTTTGCCACTGCTGTACTGCAAGGGATCCTGACTACACCATAATTATTATTCCTCCTCTCCTAGTTGGCTATGGTATTCTACCCATTTGTTATGACTGCAGATGCATCCATGAAGGACATAGTACAGTTTTGTACCTACCATAAATGTAGATGTCCGAACTGGATAGCATCTGCAGTCAGGATTACCTCCCTCCTTCCCTCTGGTACTCTAGGGTATTTACCCTCCTTATAGCTAGCTGGGGAGTCTCTTATGGTGTATTTGTTTGTATATATGTACATACATGTTTATTTTTTGTGTTTGCCTTCTACTATTTTGGAAACATTGGCATTTATCCAAAATTTTAGCTATCCAAGAGGGCAGTTGGCATCTGGGGCAAGAAACACTGAGGAAAATGGCGTCGGCTGATGCCTTTATACCCGAAGACCAGCAGAGATGACGTCTGGTGAAGTGCGACATCAGCCGAAGCCGGACCCGGACTTTGGAATCCGGCCGACCGAAGGGCAGCCTGACGACAGGACAACCCATTTGTTATGACTGCAGATGCTATCCAGTTCGGACATCTACATTTATGGTAGGTACAAAACTGTACTATTTTGTTCCTGGATGCAGGCTCAGGATTCTGATCCTCTTCTTCCGAACATTCCTTTAATTTTACTTTACTTGACAGATCTCTTACATAAGGGTCTCTCTTTCTCTTCCATTAAGATACATGCCTCTGCTATTTCTGCTCATAATACAGACCCTCCAATCTTTTCCCAACAGCTCATGAGACAGTTTCTCAGAGGAGCTAAGAACTTGAGACCCCCTAGATCTCCTCCCATTCCTGCTTGGGATCTCAACTATGTTTTGGAAAAACTAACCTTGCCTCCATTTGAGCCTGCTGCCTCTTCTGACATCAAGTTTTTATCTTTGAAGACAGCTATCCTGTTAGCCCTAACCTCTGCCAGGAGAGTTTCAGAGTTACAAGCTCTTATGGCTGTGGAACCATATATTATTTTTCATCAAGACAGGGTGTCTTTGAGGACTAATCCTACCTTCATGCCTAAGGTGGTTTCCAAAGTGGCCTTAAATCAAACTATCCACTTGCCAACTTTTTTCCCTACTCCTCAAAATAAAAGGGAAAGGATCTTACATTCCTTGGATGTACACAGACAACTACGTTTTTACCTGGACAGAACCAAGGACTTCAGAAAATCAGAACAATTATTTGTTTCTTATGCTTCAAGTTCCCAAGGTAAAGCCATTTCAAAACAGACCATTTCTAAATGGATTGCTCATGGAATCAGATTTTGTTATTCACACCATGGAAAGCAAATCCCAGGCAGTATACGGACTCATTCCACCAGAGCTGCTGCCACTTCTGCGGCCTTCCTCAGGGGAGTTCCTACCAAAGACATTTTGGAAGCTGCAACTTGCAGTGCATACTTTTTCTAAGCACTACAATTTACCTCTCTACTCTAAGTCTAGGGCAGGCTTTGCCTCTGCAGTCTTGCAGGGCCTTTTAGCCGCCCCTTCTTCTTTATGACCACCTCCCTTTCTTTCAGCTTTGGGATTATACCCTACAGTCATGACTGCAACAGTGAAACACGATGAACATAGTACAGTTGTGTACACCTACCATAAATGTAGATGTTCGAGTGTCTTCACTGTTGCAGTCTGCTCCCTCCTGTCCCCTCTTATTTTTACTTTTGTGTGGTTCCTTTTTTTCACCATTCTTCTGAGGTGTATTTGCAAAGGATATGGGACCTTTCTCATTTTGGGACTCCTGACATCTGGGGCAAGAAAAACTGGAGAAGATGGCGTCGGCTGTCAGCTTTGTACTCCTAGTGCTCTGACGTCAGGGAGCATGGTTGAACAGCCGACGCCGGACCTAGACTTTGGGATTCTGGCCGACCGAGGACTGCCTGCCGGCAGGGGAGAACCCTACAGTCATGACTGCAACGGTGAAGACACTCGAACATCTACATTTATGGTAGGTGTACACAACTGTACTGTGCTTTTTACTTGCCTTCTGTTTCTTCAAGAAGGGTAAGGAAATTAATTTGCTCTTTCTGACATGGATTCTCAATTATAAAAGCAGGCATTACTGGGGGGTGGGGAGTGCATCTCAGAAATTTCTTCAGTATGAGCACTTTGATTCTGAGGAAAGTATGGTTTATAGTTTCAGGTTTCCCTTCAGAAGATGTATCTTCTTCTTTCGGCTGCTCCCATTAGGGGTCGCCACAGTGGATCAGCTGTTTCCATTATTTATCTGTTTTTGAAAATTTTATCTGAGATTAAAGAGGCTTTTCAGTGGGAGCAAAGTGAAATTTCCATAGACAGGACATGTATTCTAAATTCTCACATTTGTAAATGTCAATTTCTACAGCTGTTCCTGCTGTGTTGCCTGCTTTGTTTCCGGTTTACCTGATAGCCTGCTGCTCTTGTTAGTCTGGTAGGATATACAAGGTACCTCAGACTCCTAAGCATTTGTTTTCTAGTCCTAGAGTAGACTCTGATGTGATTTCTCTTTCAAAATCTGCTAATCTTTGCTAATCCCATTCCTTCTGACAAGTATGGGAAAACACTGGATGAGTTGGGAAAAGGTGTATTCCTCTGGCACCATATCATTCAGGATTTTGAACAGTCAAGCTCGTATACCAAAGAGTTTGTTCTTAAAATTTAAGCAGATGTAGAAGTCCTTGCCTAGCTTCTCCTTCCTTACTGTACAGGTCAAAAAAAACTTGGATGCCTCTGTTTTCATCTGACTACTTAACATGTAATTATGATGCTACAGATTTCTCTTGTAGAGCTGATGCATTTTGGCTCAGTGTTGAGAGGACTGTCTTGGCTTTGTTCTCTTTGTCTTTTGAAGATGACAAAACTGGAATTTTAAATTTTCCCTTAAAGTTCTGTTTTGACCCTTCTACAGCTGAGGTGCTTAAGAAATTTTATGAAAGGGGAAAGTTGATTTAAGGCTTACTCATGTTTTTCATCTTTTCATTTTCAAGTTAAATAAGAGTGTTCCCCCTCCTCACCTCTCCTTTTCAATAAGGCATTTAAGCAACAAGGTGCTACCAAACAAGATTTTAAAAACAATGGAAGGAGGCTCCAAAAGGAAAGGCAAAGCCTCAAAATCAGTGACCGCTATCTCCGCATGACTATATGCCTTTTCGGGCTATCCACCCCCTCTGCCTCTCTGAGATTTCATCTTCCTTTCTGGCACGAAACTGTGAGACAGATGGATTCTGAATGTAATTCATCAGGGGTACAATTGGAGTAGGAATCTGTCCCTGCTTTCCAAGAGAATCCCTCCTTTCCCAGTGAGTTATGTGTTCCTATTTCCTCCCACCCTGCACTAGATGCTGGCCCTGGGATTCAAAAAAACAGTACCTACACATCATTGGGGTATATGCATTTATTCAGGAATTGTTCTGCTACCGTACAAGGAATGGTTTTGAAGGCCAGTGCTGGACCTTTCCTTTCCAAATCTTTTTGTCAGGATCCCGAAGTTCAAAATGTTGTCCCTTTCTTACTCTGAATCCCCTTCTAACTTTGGTAAAGTTCACAATCCCATTGGCAAGCAGTTCACATTTTAATGAAAGCTAGATGCAGCAAATCTTTCTGTTGTGTCTTATCCTTTTTGACTTTCCACAGCAGCAAGGGTATTCACAAAATGTTTTGCTCCAGTCATGGTCTTTGCAGACTTCAGGGCATTCACATATTTCTGTATTTGGAAGTTTAGTCTCATCTTTGCCGTCTTTTTTCATATGTCAAAGAGTATATAGAAACTATACAGACTCTCTTATTCAGTCTGGGTTTCCAAATCAACTTGCAGAAATCCTTTCACCTTCCCTCCCATAAGATTGTATTCCTGGGATGTCTGGTAGATTCCGTCCTTCTATACAAAGTAGATGTGCTTCAACAATTCTTCCTGGATTTTCAGGCAAAAGCCATGTGTCTGCCAGGAATTTCACAGGATTTTGTGGTATGTGGCATCTATGATTCTCATGCTTTAGCTGACTAGACTCTATATGAAAAAAATGCGGTGCTACCTCAGGTCAGTCTGGATTCAGCATCTTCACCCTTTGTCTTTTCAGATCTCAGGGAGATTCTTTGGTGGGTAGATAAGACATCTTGCAGTCCAGGTCTGCAACTTTCTCTTCTGACCCTCCTTCATTTGACCAAACAAAAAAGTAACTAAACCCACGAGCAGGGATACGACAGTTGTTTGTTCAAAAAGTATAAAGTACACTGCTTGCTTGAAATGTTTTTTTTGTAAAAAGTAAGATATGTTTATTCCAAAAGTTTAAAATCCACAGCGTACTTAGTTATGTTTCAGATGTTCATCGTGTTACACTGCTGCAGTCATCACACTTGGGTTATCCTGCCGTCAGGCGGTCCCGCAGTCGGCCCGAGTTCCAAAGTCTTGGTCCAGCGTCAGTTGCTGTCGCTTCTTCCCTGACATCAGTGCGCCAGGGGTATGCAAGAGGCATCAGACGCCATTTTCGTCACTTTCTTGCCGTGCGTTGCCCGAAGCAGAAGCAATTCGCAAGTGCCGGTCGGCCGACCCTCTGAGATTTTCAAATCGAATTTCAGACCGAAGTCTTCAGTAAAGCTAAGTACCCCGTTGGGGAACCTTTTCTTGCCTCAGTCCGATGTCAGGAAAAAGTTAACAATTGCATTTTTTGTGGGAAGCAAATACCTCATAAGGACTTTCATTCTTACTGTATTCCTTGCCTAGGCCCAGACCACAACGTCACAGGTTGTCGGTTTTGTGCTAGGTTTAATAAACGAACCATCAAACGTCAGTTTGATTTCGCCCGACATTACTTTGGTAGGAAATTTAATTATACCATGCTGTCGGAGCACCCGACGACCGGCATGCATAAAAAACGCAAGGATCAGGATAGGCAGCCTAGACCCAATCCAGACTCCGAGGCCTCGGCTGGACCTGTCACCAGTTCTCCGGTTTTCAGTGAGGTGCCTACGCAGCCCCTGACTACCGCTGAATTAAGACCCCAGACAGCTTCTGATTCACAAGCGGAGAGTACTAGGCCGGCGCAGCCTTCTTCTTTAGGCCCTTCCGACTCCATAGCAGAAGGAGAGTCCGGTGTAGTAGAAACACCTTCGGTTGCAGAAGGTGTCTTCAGACCGACTACACTCACCATTAAATCTTATGCTAAGCTTAAAACTCCATTAAAATCTAAAAAGACTGTACATCAGTCTCCAGCACAAGGCCCCATGCCTAAGAAACAAATGCTTAATATGGCTGAAGATTTAATTACCCCAATCAGGGGTTCCCATCCCCCTCCTGAAAAAAGGCCAAGACAAGAGGAGGATTATGCTTCCTCTGACCAGGTTTCAATTTCCTCAGATTCTTCTGAGGAACAGGAATACTCTTTTTTTATGAAGATTCTAATGCTGAAGAGTCTATTCCCTCAGCATCTCCTCCAGAAGACTACTCCTTTGGGGAAACTTTACATACCATGATGGAACATTTCCACTGGGAAGGCCAGGATTATTCTGATTCTAAGAAAAGGCTCCGAGAGTTCCTTTTACTTCCCCAGCACAGACCACTTGCTAGCCCTCCTGTGTTAGACATTGTGGATGATGTTTGAATCTAGTCTTAACCCAGACTCTCTACCTCCAGCTCCAGCCAAACCAGACAGATACTACAGAGTCCCAGACTCACACAAATTCCTATATAAAAGCCCTGTTGCTGACCCAGAAACAATTTCCCAGGGTCCCAAAAGGGTTAAGGCCTCCATTGCTAAAAATCCTGTACCCTCTGAAAGGGATTCCAGAGCACTAGATAGATGGGGAAAGAAGGTATACACTTCAGCTACTCTAGCTATGAGAGCCTTAAATTGCCAGTTTCACATGCTAAAATATCAGCAATTCCTAATGTCTCAATTAAAACAAAAAATGAGCACACATTCAGAGCAGCCTGATTTCAAGGAAATGCAGGATCTGTTGCATGCAGCTGAACAGGTGGGCAAACATACTTTGCAATGTGGATTTGATTCATTGGAAGTTTCCTGTAGAGCAGCAGTGACTGGGTCTGTCATACGTAGACATGCTTGGCTAAGAGAACAAACCCTGCCTGATCATGTTAAAGCAAAGTTATTGGATGCACCTTTACAGCAGAATGTTTTATTTGGTGTAAAGGCAGAGGAGGTTTTAAAGAAAATGGAGGATAAGGCAAAATCTATGCAGACAGTCAAGGATTTTTTTACAGGTTCAACCCCCTCGGGTCAGCAGAAATTGGCCAACAAAAAACTGGTCCTTTCCAGCATCTGACAGACCACAGATGGGCAAATAACAGACGCCCAAGGGGCAGAGGTCAGTCACAAGGCCCTTACAAACCTCGCCAATGGGGTACCGCTACCCAGAAAGAAGGAGAAGACAGGCCCCAAGCTAACAGAAGGCAAACACAATGACTTAACCCTCAGACTGCCAAGCAAATCTCTCTTGGCAGCTCCCTTGGGAGGAAAATTATCATGTTTTGCAGACAACTGGCACATCATTACAAAAGACAAATGGGTCCTAAACATTGTTTCACAAGGATACAGATTCCACTTTCGCACGTTGCCAAGGATAAAAGGAATGCCAAACCTGCCACCAAATCAGTGGGTGGAGGCACAAAAACAAATTACAACTCTCATGGACATGAAAGCCATTCAACAGGTACCTACACAGGAGCAAGGACAAGGATTTTACTCAAGACTCTTTCTAGTCCCCAGAAAGGACAAAGCCTGGAGACCCATTCTGGACCTTTCAATTCTAAACACCTATCTCCAAGTACCCAAATTCAAGATGCTAACACTACAGCAGCTTCTTCCCATGCTGGGCAAGAAGGCTTGGCTAGTAACGTTGGATCTCAAGGAGGCATACCTGCATGTCCCTATCAGACAAAATTGCAGAAGATACCTCCGTTTCATTGCAGGTTCAACTCCTCATCAATTCTCTGCACTGCCCTTTGGCTTATCTACTGCGCCCAGGGTCTTCACAAAATGCCTGGCAGCAGTAATTACATACTGCAGACAAAGAGGAATTCAAATATACCCATACCTGGACGACTGCCTTATTCAAGCAGAAAGCAAGGACATTCTTTTAAAGCATCTGGCGTTTGTCAAACACTTAAGTTGCCTAGGGTACACAGTAAACGAAAAGAAATCAAAACTAGTGCCCTCACAGAACATAACATTCCTGGGTGCCAGCTTGAATACAGTGGCGTGAGATAAGCCATCTGGGCCGGACAAGCAACAACAGCTGATTCAATATTTCAAAATGATGGCAACAAAGACCCAACTCCCTGCAAGAAAAATTCTGCAGGCCTTGGGATTCATGGCATCTTGCATACTCCTAATACCATTTGCAAAACTGCATATGAGGAAATTACAATGGTACCTGAAGAGCGTATGGACACAGCACAGCCACAGCTTGGAAACAGTGATACCACTCATTCCCTGCCTTCAACAGGAGTTCCTATGGTGGGCACAGGTATGTCACCTCAACAAGGGTCAGCCTTTTACCTTGCCCACAGCCAGGTAAACTATAACAGATGCATCAGACTATGCCTGGGGAGCACACATGGCAGGACAGTGCATTCAGGGCAAATGGAACACAGATCAAAGGCATCTGCATGTCAATCAAAAAGAAATGCTAGCTGTACAGAATGCTCTAACAGCTTTCAAGGACCTCTTACATCCAGGACAACTCCTAATAAAGATGGACAATACCACAGTTATGTGGTACATAAACAAGCAAGGGGGCACACACTCCTACCCCTATGCAGACAAACATAAACAAGCAAGGGGGCACACACTCCTACCCCTATGCAGACAAGCAATGACCTTGTGGAACACAGCACTGATTTACCAAGTTCAACTACAAGCACAATTCCTGCCAGGAAAGAAAAACACATTGGCAGACAACCTAAGCAGAAACATCATGGATCCCCACGAGTGGAAACTGGATCCACAAGTATTTGTAATGATAACTCAGAAATGGGGATGCCCAGACATAGATCTGTTTGCCAATCCCCAAAACTACCAACTTCGAAAATTTTTGCACAAGGACATTCCACCCACTAGCTTGGAAGGTGGACGCCCTCTCATTCAGTTGGAAAACATTAACAGTGTATGCCTTTTTCTCCACTGCCTCTTCTAGCAAAGGTGCTGCTGAAAGTCAGATTAGAGAGGCCACAAATGATACTCATTGCTCCAGAATGGTCACACCAACACTGGTATCCAATACTAAGGACCATGGCCCACGACCCACAATGGCTTTTACCCCAAATTCCTTACCTGCTCACTCGGCAAAACAATCCGATTCTACACAGCCAGCTCAAGACTAAATCTGGCTGCATGGCAAATTACCTAAACAACCAGCCAACACCTCTATCTAAAGCTGTTATGGATGTCATTCTGGAGGCCAGGAGGCCCAGCACCAGGAAAGCCTATTCAGACAAATGGAAAAGATTTTACGCATGGAACCAGGCTAAAGGCCAAAATCCCCTTGTTCCAAACATTCCTCAGATTCTACAATACTTAACTGAGATGTTGCACAAAGGACTTTCATTCATCTATTAAGATCCACGCCTCAGCGATTTCAGCTCACTACAACAAGGATCCTCCTTTATTTTCACATCCACTCCTAAGACAGTATCTCAGAGGGGCTAAGAACATGAGACCGCCCAGGAGAGCACCAACACCAACTTGGGATCTCAACCCTGTTCTGGAAAAGCTTACACTACCGCCCTGTGAACCAGCTATTTCAGCAGAGTTAAAGGTTCTATCATGGAAAACTGCCCTGCTACTAGCAATAAGTTCAGCTAGAAGAGTCTCAGAGCTACAGGCCCTGCTTTCCTCATTTTTCATCAAGACAGAGTCGCTTTACGGACTAACCCTTCCTTTATGCCAAAGGTGGTATCCAGTGTGGCCCTAAACCAAACCATTCATTTGCCCACCTTTTTCCCAAACTCCCAGAACAAAGGAGAAAGACTCCTGCACTCTTTGGACATTCACAGGCAATTATGTTACTACTTGGATAAAACTAAGGCTTTCAGAAAATCTGACCAGCTCTTTGTATCCTATGCTACAGGATCACAAGGAAAAGCCATCTCAAAACAGACCATTTCAAAATGGATAGGGTATTGCATACGTTTCTGTTACACACATCATGGGAAACCGGTACCTGCTACCATTAGGTCCCACTCCACCAGGGCTACAGCTACATCAACAGCCTTTCTCAGGGGGGTACCAACCAAGGATATTTTGGAAACTGCAACTTGGAGTTCAGTGCATACCTTCACCAAGCACTATCACTTACCTCTATACTCTAAGACTAGAGCTGGTTTTGCCACTGCAGTTCTGCAGGGCCTACTAGCTTCTCCAAACCCTGTTTAACTCCACCACCCATCCTTAGCTTTGGGATTCAACCCAAGTGTGGTGACTGCAGCAGTGTAACACGATGAACATAGTACAGTTTTGTACCTACCATAAATGTAGATGTTCGAGTGTTCACACTGCTGCAGTCCAGGTTACCCTCCCTCCATCCCCTCTGAACTACCTGAACTTTTCTATACCTTACTATCTCATACAACCATTGCGGTGTATTTGCTTATAACTGAAGGTATTATTTGTATTTTCTATACATGTTTCATTGGCAATATGTGTTGCCCACCTACTAGGGGGCACCTGACATCTGGGGCAAGAAAAACTGAAGAAAATGGCGTTGGATGCCTCTTGTATACCCCTGGTGCACTGACGTCCGGGAAGAAGCGACCGCAACCGACGCCGGACCAAGACTTTGGAACTCGGGCCGACTGCGGGACTGCCTGACGGCAGGATAACCCAAGTGTGATGACTGCAGCAGTGTGAACACTCGAACATCTACATTTTACTTATTAGTAACTGACTTTACCCTCCTTCATTTGGTCACTACAGATGTTGCTGGCAATGTTGCAGCAGGTAATGGTCACCTTCGTAGAAGGTTCTGGGATCTGTTCCCATGCCAAGTAGATGTAGTGCCGTCACTGCATTACAGAATGGGGGTGGCAGGTGCTGCACTGTTGAGTGCATCATTCTTCAGATGAGATTATAAACCCAAGGTTCCATTTGCTTGAGTTGATAGCTCTAGTGGATAAAAAAATCCCACAGTAGCTATCAAAAAGAGTAGGGTCCTTTTTAATTGTATACAAAAAAAAAAAAAAAACTCATTTAAAACATCTTTACGAATATTTGGAAATGTACGGATATATTTACTCTTATTCATAGTTTTCCAAATGTTCATCCCTATTAGATCCCCACACCTTTTTCCATAACCACCATCTGATTTTACTTAATATTGTTGGTAAACTCCATTTACCATTAAACATAATTTAATTTATTCTTTCATTCCTTATAACCCGTTTGATGTAAACAACATATATTCTTATAATATCAATATTTAACCATATCCATGTTTATTTTATCCACTTTTATATTTTAAAAGCTTTAGTTTCCCCGTATATTTTTTTTCTTTACATTTCAAAAAGCACATGTTCAGTAGTTTCTTCTTGACAATGTAAACATATTCTTTCACTTTTCTTTTTATGTGCTATATTTCTTTTTACTGGCAATTTTATCCATTACCAGTCTCCACAAAAAAAGTCTTGACCTTCTTTCGTATTATGCCAGTTGCTTCTTATTTTTATAGCTTTATTATTTTTCATCTGTTAGATTTTCCCATGGTTTTACATAGTAATGTTTTATTACATTCTTGTACCATACTTTTCTTTCTTTCTTTATTGACAGTTTTATTTTCCACAAAATACATTTTCTTGGTAATATTTTATTTCTTCATTTTATGCACTCTTTTACCATGCCCCACATTTATCATACTTGCATTTATACAGTTGTAATACTAATCTCCCATCTTGTTCATCTATCCACTTTAATGTTTTGTACATATTTAATGAAGCAGCATAGACCACTGGGGTAATTAATCCAAAACATCTTTCATCTCTTATTTACATAAAAATTCCTCTTTTTACTTAGTTTAATCAAGAACCCCGTATAAATGAAAAAACAATATCTGCAATTTCTTTTCAAATACTTTTGGAAACATAAATACACTTGCCAAGTATGCTATTTTCCCATCGGTGGTACTCCTTTTCCCATCAGTACTGAATTTATCAAATAAGACTTTTTCGGAATGATAATTTTGTATAGTCTTCAGAAAAGACTGGTTTCTTTTATTCTGTTGTTTTTCCCCATTGAATTCTGCTTGCTTCTTTACTTCAAAATGTTATACCTAAAACAGAAATTTCGTTTATTCATTGTAAAATGTATATCCTATCTTTATTACATCACATAAACCTTTACTTTTCTCTTTATTTAATGCCATCCCTATCACTCTTAGACACTTATTTGTGCAAATTATGGCTTCTTTTTTATCCAAATTTGTTATTATGCAGATGACATTATAATTGCAAATGTTAACAGGACTAGAATTCTTAACCCTCTGGGTGTTATATACCCCACCTCCTTCATTTTATTTCATACCATCACATTTTTTAACTTGTGCAAAGAGTATACAACTCCTTGGTCATCCCTGTCTGGTAGTAGTCTTCATATGTACCTCTTGGCTTCTCAGTTTATTTCTTCCGTTATTACAGTTGGGCTTGAAATCTTATAGGTATCAAAAGCCATCTCCTGTCTTGATTTTTTGCTTCCTTTCTGTTGATATCATCCACAATTTCTGCATCATTTGATAATTCTTGACATCCTTTCCCCTTTATATGTATTCTTTATACACAAAACGTTCATTTAACAATTCATTCAAAATCTTTAATGCCAATCCATTCAGTTTTTATGCATTTCATGCCGTATTCATCTGGTCCTGCAGCCAAATCTATATTTACTTGTCCTAATACTTTATCTGGCTCATATAAAGAAATCTTCCTTTCCAACTCATTATTCTTTTTTTCTGTTAACTTTTTACTTTCCATGTTGTTTATTACCTTCTTTTTTCTTTAAACATTTTTTTGTACATATTGCACTACACTGTTCATAGAGTTTTGTGTTTCTCCTTTTAAAATTATCCTCTTACACTGCCATCTTCCATTACTAATCTGCTTAAGTAACTTGGAACTTCTCTTTTTCCTTGTAAAAGAAATATCTTTGCTTAAATAACAATTCTTATATTTTTCTTGATTTCTTTCATATAATTATTTTTCGTTGTCAAAATACTTTGTCATTGTTTTAAATCTTATAGCGTGTCGTTTTCTTCTATATTTTTCTTTCTGTACTTTTCTCACATCATGTAGCCGACTTAAACAT
Source organism: Protopterus annectens (assembly GCF_019279795.1). Lineage (NCBI taxonomy): Eukaryota > Metazoa > Chordata > Ceratodontiformes > Protopteridae > Protopterus > Protopterus annectens. The sequence continues at coordinate 551,020,256 of NC_056730.1, read as the reverse complement.
TTTTGCTTAAATGTCATTCACCATTCAGACCAGTTTTTATAAAACATTCTTATAGTAATGTGATCTTTCCGTAATTGTATTACTAATCTTCATTCCATGTTTTCTTGTTTATCCTTTTATTCCTTTGTATAGTATCATATATTGCTTGGTTTTATTTCTCTCTAGCTGCATTGCAGGATGATCAGCAAATCCGGTTTCAACTATCTCCCCTTCTCCTATAACTAAACCTTCTGATCTATTTCAGTTTTGTACATACCCCTTTTGTAAATTCATGAATTTTTATCCCAAGGTTTTAATTTACCACACCACAACTTATGTCTAACAGTATTCTTAAAGTATTTCCTTTCTTTCTTTTTATGCTTGACTCTTAAATCACAGTTTTCTGTTATTATAGTAATCATGTATCAATACATAGTCTAAAATCTGATTAAAATAAGCTTTCCCTTTCTTTACATTTAGTAGAAACATATATTTACTATATAGAAAGAAGTCTGTTCATTTTTCATTTGATTCATGGTTTCATAGCTTCATAGTTAATTAAGGCTACCTGCTTTAATAGGCCATTCTAAGCCTAGCCAGTTTCCTCCCAAAGGTGAGAATCAAACACTGCAACTTGTATATCTGTGTTGAACACTGTAACCATTATAGTAACCCCCCTCTATTAGCCGATGTATATTCTTTTTCATCCATTTCCTTTTTTTATTTTGTACTTGTCCCTTTAAATTTTCTTTTTCTGTCTTTTACCCTTTTACCAATAGAACTCCCCCCCCCCCCTTTTACTGTCTCCCAGTTTGTTGTTTTCATAACTTAAGAGCCTTTTTTTATGTCCTCTTTATTTTTTCCTCCTCATCCAATTTTTTTCATTTCTAGTACTTTTAAAATTTCATCTTAATTTTCTTTTTATTTTTCCTTACTTTCCTTTTTACAGTCTATGAATAAATGCCCAATTTGTCACGTTTCCAACGTTTCAGTTCGTTTTTTGCATCACGTCGCATTTCCCCATAAATATAACATATTTTCTTTTCTCAAAGTTACTTTTCAAATGCCCCTTTACACTTTTATCATGCTTGATGTCTGCAGATGACATTGTGGTCTGTAGTGAGAGTAGGGAACAGGTGGAGACGACCCTGGAGAGATGGAGATATGCTATAGAGAGTAGAGGAATGAAGGTCAGCAGGACTAAGACAGAATGTATGTGTGTGAATGAGAGGGAGGATAGAGGAATGGTGAGGATGCAAGGAGTAGAGGTGGCGAAGGTGGATGAGTTTAAATAATTAGGATCAGTAGTTCAGAGTAATGGTGAGTGTGGAAGAGAGGTGAAGAAGAGAGTACAGGCAGGATGGAGTGGGTGGAGAAGAGTGTCAGGAGTGATTTGTGACAGACTGGTAACAGTAAGAGTGAAAGGGAAGGTCTACAAGAGGGTAGTGAGACCAGCTATGTTATATGGGTTGGAGACAGTGGCCTTGACAAAAAGGCAGGAGTTTGAGCTGGATGTGGCAGAGTTAAAGATGTTAAGATTTGCACTGGGTGTGACTAGGGTGGACAGGATTAGGAATAAGTATATTAGAGGGTCAGCCCAGGTTAGAAGATTTGGAGACAAAGCCAGAGAGGCAAGATTACGTTGGTTTGGACATGTGCTGAGGAGGGATGCTGAGTATATTGGGAAAAAGATGCTAAGGATGATGCTACCAGGTAACGGGAAAAGAGGATGGCCTAAGATAAGGTTTATGGATGTGGTGAGAGAGGACATGCAGGTGGTTGGTGTGACCGAGCACGATGCAGAGGACAGGAAGAAATGGAAACAGATGACCCACTGTGGTGACCCCTAATGGGAGCAGCCGAAAGAAGATGATGATGATTATGCTTGGTATATGTATAATTTTCTTCTTTTCCTATTTTTAACACAGTATCTCAATTCCATCCTCCAGTCCATATACCCCTTTTGTTATAAACTTTTGCAGTGTCCAGTACTTCTTTGCATAAAGTTTTCAAATGTTCTTCAGTATCTCTTTCTACTTCTTTTGCAAATTGTAGATGCATTTTCTTTTTACCTTTTGTTTTTGTTTTTGTTAAATGCTTTTATCACATAAAGATTCCATGGGTTACAGTCTCTTTTTTTCATATTCTCCAAGAAGATTTTCCATTGAAAAAATGCTCAAATATAGTGTCACAAAATGTATGTTTGTTAATAGGAATACATGCTTTTACCTCCTGTTCTTTTTACACCCAAAAGAACTATTAATTTGTCCCAAAGTTCATACCTGTGCATTTCTTTGTCTTTACTTTAAATCCTTACCATGTACTTAAGCTTCTCATGTTCTTCTGCCTTTACTTTTCTGCTACTCCTGTTGTCACTTTTTACTTTCTCTTCATATGTTTTCCTTTCCACCTTGCCACTATTCTTCAGGATTGTCTGTATCTTTCTTTCCTGTTTTCTCCATAGGAAATGTTTCCTTCATTTGTGGCTCAATATGCATCACTATTTCTTTGAGTAAGTCATCCTGCGACCCTCCCAACTGGAGAGTTGTAATTATACATCTGTCATTTACCGACTCATCTCCATCAAACAGATTTCTTTGAAACATCTCCTCCAAAATCCTGTGTGCATTCTCTGGTTTTCTGTCTCAACTCCATTATCTTCTCCTCTCTCCATCTTCTTCTCTGTTTTTCCAGGTCTCTGCACCTGAAATGGAAACTGCAAGTGCTCATGCAAAATGAGTTCCACTTGCATCAGCAATGAGTAGAGTTTTTTTTATTTATAAACATTCATACATTTCATATTATTTACATGTTTACATAACCTCACTCGCTACATCAACTCCTTTTTAAAAGTTTCCCCCACCCTTTCACCCAAAACCAATACTTTTGTCAGTGTCCATTTTCCATTGTATTTGATCTTAAGTCTCGTTTTCCATGTTAACGTAAAATATCACTGTCCATTTGCTTTTTTTCCCCCCTTGAGATCTTGTTGCATGATAACCATAATATTCTACCATGTCCATATTTAATATTTAATATTTCATATTTCAAATAATCTGTAACCAAGTCATGTTTACATACTACTTTCTACAACTCTTGAATTTGTTCACATTTTAAAAATACAGTGGATATCAAAATTTACATACCCCTGTTAAAATGCCACATTTTTGTGATATAAAAAATGAGACCACAATAAATCATTTCAAAACTTTTCCCACCTTTAATATGACCTATAACCTGTACAATTCAATTGAAAAACAAATCTGTTAGGGAAGAAAATATAAAAAACGTACAATACGCTGGTTTAATAAGTGTGCACACCCTTAAACTAATACTTTGTTGAAGCACCTTTTGATTTTATTACAGCATTCAGCCTTCTTGGGTAGGAGTCTGTCAGCATGACACATCTTGACTTGGCAATATTTGCCCACTCTTCCTTGCAAAAGCACTCCAAATCTGTCAGTTTGTGAGGGCATCTCTTGTGCACATCCTTCTTCAGGTCACCCCACAGATTTTCTATTTGATTTAGGTCTGGGCTATTCCAAAACTAATTTTCTTCTGATGAAACCATTCTTTTGTTGATTTGGATGTTTGCTTGGGGTCATTGTCGTGATGAAATGTGAAATTCCTCTTCATCTTCAGCTTTCTAGCAGATGCCTGAAGGTTTTGGGCCAAAAGTAACTGGTATTTGGAACTGTTCATAATTCCCTCCACCTTGACTAAAGCCCTAGTTCCAGCAGAAGAAAAGCAACCTCAAAGCATGATACTGCCACCACCATGCTTCACCATGAGGATGGTGTTTTTTTGGTGATGGGAAGTGTTTTTGTGCCAAACGTACCTTTTGGAATTGTGGCCAAAATGTTCGACCTTTGTCTCATCAGACCATAACACATTTTCCCACATGCTTTTGGGAGACTTGATGTATTGTTTTGCAAATTTTAGCTGGGCCTGGATGTTTTTCTTTGTAAGAAAAGGCTTCCATCTTGCAACCCTACCCCCATAGTCCAGACATATGGAGAATACGGGAGATTGTTGTCACATGCCGTACACAACCAATACTTGCCAGAAATTCCTGCAGCTCCTTCAGTGTTGCTGTAGGTCTCTTGGCAGCCTCCTTGACCAGTTTTTGTCTCATCTTTTCATCAGTTTTGGAAGGACGTCCAGTTCTTTGCAATGTCACTGTTGTCCCATATTTTCTCCACTTTTTTTTTTGACTGTCTTCACTATGTTCATTGGTATATCCAATGCTGTAGAAATTTTTTTGTACCAGTCTCCTGATGGATACCTTTCAACAATGAGATCCCTTTGATTACTTCTCTTAACCACAGCAAATTTGGACTTTCCATTTTACATTGTACTCTTGGCTATTATTCACCTAAGTATTTTGAAGTCCATATTATTTAACATTATAGGCCTCCCAATTTTTTATCTCGTCTTTATTTCCTTCCTAAAAAATACAAATTTCCTTGTACATAATCCATATTTCCATCCATTCATTCATAACTTGTAGAAATATTTATTTATTTTACATTTGTTGACTGGGATTGTCCGACTGAGCTGGGTAGCCCTTTTTCAGTGGAGGCCTAGGGAGAACCAATATTGCATAAAGTTTTAAATTAAAAGACAAATGACTAGATAAAAATTGGTTATGCAGAGAATAGTCAGGACTGAAATGGAAAAATACAGTTTACAGTATTTCACTGCAGAAAAAAGTTAACCTAAAGCAAACTGATATCACAATTTCATTTTTCCACTGTTAGTGTTATACAGTAGCAGTTAATATCCAGGCTAGAGACCTTTGTAATGTAAAAGACATGACAGTAGAGGTATACATGGAGCAATAGTTGGTCTGTCTAGGGTTTAAGGAGGTTGGGTATAGAGGCAGGACTAGTGATATTTAGATATTCTCTTGCTGCAGCTTTGAAATTATTAATATTTTTAAGCGACCTGGTTTCTAGTGGAGGTTTGTTCCAAGATATAGAAGGATGGTAGCTATAGAGGTTACGACCAGTTTTGGTCTTGGATTTATGTACTTGTAGCAGGTTTTGGTCAGAGCTGTGTAGTGGCCTGGTGGGGTAGTAATATGAGATGAGAGGAGATAGGCTGGGACAGTAAGATTGGTAAAGGATTAAGTGCACTACGAGGAGTTGGGAGAGAAGTAGCTGGTGGGGAAGCTCAAGCCAGTTTAAGTGTTTTAGGGAAAGACAATGGTGAGATTTGTAGGTTTGTTGTGCTGCAAAATCTAGCTACCTTGTTGCAAGTTAAGTTGCCTCCGATTTGGCTAGTAATATGGAGTTTAGATTTGTAAGAATTTGAGAGCTGTATAAGAGGCTAGGTAAGAGGTAGGGATGAGTGAGTAATTTTACCTTTGTTCGTGGGGAACCATTTGTTTCAATAGAGAAGCCCAAGTTTTTGATGCATTTTTTTTTTTTGATACAGTTGTTTATATACAAGTCAAATTTTAAGATTGGTTAGGACTCCTGAAAGTTTTGTGTTATTTTCAACAGTGATGGAGGTGTTATCAAGGGATAGTACTGAAAAACTGGTTTTGAGGTGGGTAAGGTTTTAGGAAGGAAAAGGCGTTTTATTTTTTTGGGGTTAAGAATAAGCTTAGTTTGGGAAAGCCAGGTTTCAACAGAGTTAAAGGGTTTTTGGGTAACCGAGATAAGATCAGAGGGAGTATCCGAGATGGTGATGACTGTAGAGTCATCTGCATATTGTATGAGGGATGAGTGGGGCAGGAGGTATAGAGTAGATTAGTGAAGATGTTAGAATAGTGGGCCAAGCATGGATCTTTGTGGGACACCCATCTTTACTGGGAGAGGAGGGGAGAGAGCTGAGAGCCATCTCACTGATTGCTTACAATCAGAGAGATAGCTAGAAAACCAGGCAACAGTAGCAGTGGAGAAGCTGAGGTTAGACAGTTTGATTAGAAGGAGAGAGGGGGAGACGGTATCAAAGGCTTTAGAGGGGTCGAGGAAAAGACAAGAGACAAGTTTATTGTGGTCTCTAGCCAGAGAGATAGTATGGGTGAAGGATACTATGGCAGTTGTAGTGCTGTGTTGTGGGCGAAAGCCGTGCTGGGTGGGAGTGAGCAAGTTTTCCTGTAACAGGTGTTGCATGACTTGCTTGTGAATGCATTTTTCTAATATTTTTGAGAGCGGTGAGAGTATCGCAAAAGGTCTGACATTGGAAATTTCTGTAGAGTTACCTTTATGTATGGGTAATGTGTATAATTCTTTCCAGACAGAAGGGACTTTAGATTCAGAGATGGAGCAATTTTTATTAGGATAGATACAGGGATAGCAATTGACTCAGCCAGCTATCTGTAGGAAATAGGGTGGGAAATTGTCAGCAGAAAAGGAACAGAGTTTAAGTTTGGAGAGTAGAGACTTAATGTAGTTGGTGGGAACCGGTTCATGAGAGAGTGAGTTGTTAGAATTTAGAGTAGGGGGTTAAGTAGAGTAGTTGTTTATCATCTTTTGATATGGTTTAATGAAATAGGTGTTTCACACCTGTAGAAACTGCCACCAATTTTTTTGGGTATGGGTTGGGGGGAGAAAAGTGATCTGGGTGCAAAATTTGATTTAGCGAGTTCTAGAATTTTTTAGGATTGGACTTTTGAGAGATTGGTGGGTTGCGGTAGGAGTCCTTGTCTTTCATAATGTGCTTTTTAGCCAGGTTTCTGAGTTCTTTTTATTTTATCAAGTGGGCAGGAAGCTTAGTTTTTAGCCATAGTTTCCATGTCCTGTCTTGTCTCTCTTTCATTATTGTGCAGGTATCATAAGTTAACCATGGGGCTGTATTAGTTCTAATTCTGACTGTGTACGGAGAGGAGCAAGTGAATTGAGGATGTTAAGGAAGGCAAAGTTAAAGTAGTGGCTGGCGTCATCTAAGGGGAGTATGGTTAGGTATGTCCAGTTAATTGTAGAGAGGAGGTCATTTAAAAGTTGCAGGGCAGAAATTTGCTAGTTTACGACAGGTGATGTATTTATGTGGCTTAGAGAAGTGGGGTGTGTATCTTGACACTTTTACAGGGGAGTGATCGCTAGGGGAGTTTGATAGGGTTATAGAATCCAGTCTAGTAGAGTACTAGGATTATAAGATCTGTTAGTGTGGGTAGGTGCTAAGATTGGTTGTGTAAAGCCATGTAAGTTAATGCAAGTAGTGGAGTTTAGGAGCCTGTAGGTTTAACCAATTTTTTGTTAACATCCTCAAGAAGGATGGTTTCATTGTGCATGTGTTGGGAAAGGTAGGAGAGAATATTTTCTAGCAGGATGGTGATGTCGCCTGGGGGAATATATATAGCTGTCACGGTGATGGTTGTGAAGTTAAGTTTCAGATTAGCTATCAGCGGGTGAGAAGTGAGAAAAAATACCGTTTTTTTTTTTGATAGTCTTCCATTTCTTTATAGATATTATATTCAGTACTGTCTAATCCCGTGGCTGAATTTGTTAATATCTTTCATAATCTCATTCATCTCTATTATATTTTTTCTCTAAATATTCATTCTTTATTAAATCTCTCACCGTTATACATTTGTCATATGCCCACTTCCCTTTTGCCATATAAATCTGTTGCATAGCTCTTAATTATTTCATATATTTCTTCTTGCTTCCCTTTTTTTTTAATTCTCTTATTTTTCTTTCATTATTTTAGATAAATATAGTGCTACTTCCTCTTTTTTTCCCTTGTTAGCAGTATTTTTGCTTGTATAACAAATTATTTTTTTCCTGATTTCTTTTCTATAATATTCTAGCCTTTTCTACTAAACCATTAAGTTCCTTACTTAATACTGAGTGTTCCATTTTTCTTTTTCTCTTCTCTTCTACACATTCTAAGAAAATCTTTTTATATTTCTTTTGTTTGTTATATCCACCAAGTAGTCCAGTTTTCATAGACCATTGTACCAATATGTTTCTATAATTCCATAAGCTCTTTTCTTTCTCCTATATCCAATTCTTAATTATTTTCTTTTTCCAATTTCAATATATTCTACGTTTTCATGAATTTTTATCCAAGTAGCCACATGGTCAGAAAATCAGTATATTTTATTCTTTTTTTTGAGTAATCTTTAAACTTTCTGATATTAAGAAGTGTTCAGTTTCAGCCTTAATTTCATTCTTTTTATAGGTCCAATGTTCTCCCATATTTTTAATTGTCCACTCATAATTTCTATAACTATTTTAACATCACAGTCCTCTCTTTTTTTTTTTTTTTTTTTTTTTTTATGCCTATAAGGCTATAAACCTATAGGCATGCTTTTTCCATTTCAAATCAACTACAGATGTTCTTTGTGTTTCACTGTTGCAGTCATTACACTTGGGTTATCCTACTGGCAGACTACCCTCAGTCGGCCTGAATTCCAAAGTCTAGGTCCGACGTTGGTTGCTGTCGCCTCCTCCCTGACATTAGTGCGCCAGGGGTATAAAAAATGCAGCCGACAGCATTTTCTTCAGTCTTTCTTGCCGCACGGTGCCCGAAGCATAAGCAGTTCGCAAGTGCCGGTCGGCCGACTCCTGAGATTTTCGTGTTCGAATTTCAGATCTGAAGTCTTCATTAAAAGCCAAGTACCCCGTTGGGGAAACTTTTTTCTTGCTCCAGACCGATGTCAGTAAAGGTTAATAATTGTATTTCTTGTGGGAAGCAAATACCACTTTCATTCTTACTGTATTCCTTGCCTAGGCCCTGACCACAACGTTGCTAGTTGTCGGTTTTGTGCTAGATTTAACCAACGCACTATTAAGCGTCTGTACGATTTTGCGTTACACTATTTTGGCAGAAGATTTAATTATAGGATGTCGTCAGATAGCCATCGGACTACCGGAATTCACAAGAAACGCAAAGAAAAAGAAAAGGACAGGCATCCGAGGTCCAAAACCAACGACGAGGCTTCTTCTAAGCCAGTCGCCGGTTCTCAGTGAGATGCCTTCGCAGCCCCTGATGCCCGCTACCGACTCCCACGTGGAGTCGACTAGGCTGCTGGAAGCCCAAGGTATTAGACCTTTGGAGACTATTCCCTCAGATGGGTCCGGAGCTGCTGAGCAGGCATCAGCTTCTGAGGGTGTTTTCAGACCTACTCAATTATACATTAAAACGACTTCAGCTTCAAAGGCAAAGACTAAAGCACCTTTAAAGACAAAGAAACAAGTACAACAGCCTCATGGACAGGCCTCCATGCCCAAAAAACAGATGCTCAAAATGGCCGAAGACCTAATTACTTTGATCAGGGGTTCCCATCCCCCACCTGATAAAAGGCCTAGGCAAGAGACAGAATATGAATCTTCAGATCAGGTTTCTGTTTCATCTGACTCCTCTTCTGATCAGGAATACTCTCTTCCTCCCTATGAGGATTCTGATGCTGAAGAATCTATCCCTTCAGCCTCTCCTCCTGAGGATTACTCTTTTGGGGAAACCTTGCATACCATGAGGGAGCATTTCCACTGGGAGAGCCAAGATTTTTCAGAATCTAAGAAAAGACAGAGACTTCCTTTTACTACCACAGCACAGGCCCTTAGCTATTCCACCTGTGTTCGATATTGTAGATGTATTTTCAGAGTAGACTCCTTACCTTCAGCTCCTGTTAAGCCGGACAGGTATTACAGGGTTCCTGACTCTCATAAATTCCTTTTCAAAAACCTTGCTGCTGACCCAGAAACTATCTCTCAGGGTCCCAAAGGAGTCTAGGCTTCCACTGCAAAAAACCCTACCCCCTCTGACAGGGATTCTAGGGCATTGGACAGATGGGGAAAAAAGATTTACACTTCTGCTACCTTGGCTATAAGGGCTTTAAATTGTCAGTTTCATATGCTCAAATATCGGCAATATATTATGTCACTGCTTAAACAGAAAATGTTGATAAATTCTGAATGTGCAGAAAACAAAGAAATGCAGGATTTATTGCATGCAGCTGAACAAGTTGGAAAGCATACTTTGCAATGTGGTTTTGATTCTTTGAAGGCTTCCTGCAGGGCCGCTGTTACGGGTTCTGTCATCAGGAGGCATGCTTGGTTAAAGGAACAAAATCTGCCTGATCATGTCAAAGCAAAATTATTAGATGCTCCATTACAGCATGATACCTTGTTTGGTGTTAAAGCAGAAGAGGTGTTAAAGAAAATGGAGGACAAAGCTAAATCTATGCAGACGGTTAAGGATTTCTTACAGGTACAGCCTCCAAGATTTAGCAGACACTGTCCTACAAAGAATTGGTCCTTTCCAGTGTCAGACAGACCACAAATGGGCAGATACAGATGCCCAAGAGGCAGATCCCAGCCCCAAGGTTCGTACAGGTCTAAACAATGGGGTGCTTCTACCTCCAAAAGTGGACAAGACAAATCACAGCCATATAGGAAACAGTCCCAATGACTTCCCCCTGCCTGCACCAAGCACTTATCTTCTGGCAGCACCTTTAGGGGGAAAACTAGCACTTTTTTCTCAAAATTGGCACATAATAACCCAGGAGAAATGGGTCCTAGACAAGTTTCATTTCCATACACTGCCAAGGACAAACGGTTGGCCAGACCTGCCAAAACATCAATGGGCAGAGGCGCAAAAGAAAGTCTCATCCCTCATGGACATGAGGGCCATTCAAGAAGTACCAGAGCAGGAGGAGGAACAAGGATTTTATTCAAGACTGTTCTTGGTACCAAGAAAGGACAAGACCTGGAGACCAATACTGGACCTGTCTATTCTAAACACATATCTGGATATACCAAAATTCAAAATGTTGACTCTACAGCAACTTCTGTCCATGCTGGGCAAGAATGCTTGGCTTGTGACTTTAGACCTAAAAGAGGCATACCTGCATGTCTCAATCAGACAAACATGCCGAAGATGCCTCAGATTCAAAGCTGGATCAATGCACTACCAATTCTCTGCACTGGCCTTTGGCTTATCTACTGCCCCCAGGGTCTTCACAAAGTGCCTGGCACCAGTTATTGCATTCTGCAGACAAAAGAGGAATACAGATATATCCTTACTTGGACGACTGCCTCATTCAAGCAGAGAACAAGGACATTCTACTACAGCATCTGGCGTTTGTAAAGAAGTTTCTAACAGGCCTAGGATACACAGTCCACAAAAAGAAATCAAAACCAGTACCCTCTCGAGATAATATTCCTGGGTGCAAGCTTAAATACAACTGCCCAGATGGCTTATCTCACGCCAGATAAACAAAGGCAATTCACTACCTATTTCAACCTGTTGGCAACAAAGGCCCAGTTATCTGCAAGAAACATTCTGCAGGCTTTGGGCTTCATGGCATCCTGCATTCTGCTAATTCCATATGCGAGACTGCATATGAGGAAACTTCAATGGTACCTAAAAAGTGTTTGGACTGAACATTGCCACAGCCTGGAAACATTAAATCTGAAGTAGGTAGACTTCATTTGTCTGCAACCTGTGGGTATCTGATCTGACCTCGGATCCGAGCCGGCATTTCAAAAGCTTAGGCTCCGAGCTCCTAGCTCCTCCCTCTTACCCATAACCCCTTGCCAAGCCCTGACTGACCTCAGATTTCGTTTGCCGCTTTCAAGTTGCGACGGATTCCAGAGCTCCTAGGGACAGATAAGTTTTTCTGACAGAAAAATTTTCAAAAACCTTAACTTTTTTGATTTAGTTAGTTAGAAGTGATTGTGTTAGGCTTTCCTCTCTCTTTCTTTTAAACTTTTCTCGGGTTTTGCGTAGTTTGTGTGTGTGTGTGTGTTTGTTTGAGGCCTGTTAGGGCTTATCATGTCTGAAGCCCATAAGGCTGTATTCTCTAAATGTACCGAGTGTGGCCATAAGCTGTCCCCAGCGGATGGCCACACTCGGTGCGTTAAATGCTTGGGGGTTGAGCACCTGTCATCTGGTTGTACCATTTGTGCAGGGTTCAACCCCCGAGCTTTGAGGGAGCGGAGGTCGAAGCTGGTGTTGGCGGGACTTCTCCCTCCAGATACCGCTTCGGCTTCTGCCCCTTCTACTCAGCAAGCAGTTGCTGTGGGCTCTCCTCCACCAGCTGGGACTCAACCTCCCTCTAAGTTGCCGGAGGAGAGAGAGTCTTCTAGGGAGAGAGAGAAGGAGAGGCACAGGGAGAGGCACCACAAACGGAGAGCTGAAACCTCCAGTTCGGCTCCTCCATCTAAGCGGGCCCCCCCTGTGCCTTCTAGCTTTCCTCCTCCTCGGCTCCACTCCCCTCGGTTCTCTCCTGGGCCCGAGGAGGAGGAGGCTAGCCCTTCAGTGAGGTCCCCAAGGCGGCTCTCTAGGTCCGCTTCGGTGGCCTCCACCAGATCCACATTCTCCATGAGTGAAGCAGATATGGACCGGATGATGAGGAAATTCATCCAGGCCCAAATGCAAATGGGAGTGCTCCTAGCCCCCCCCCATCCGGGAGGGGCTTGACCTTTTTTCGCCTTTGGCTCCTTCTCCGACCCATACCATGGGTTCGGAGCTGTCGGCGCCGGGCAGAGTTGGATCCGGGGGTGGGTCGGATCCGATAGGTCAGCGCACCTCGGATCCGTCCCATCCCTTGAGTGCCGGGTGCCGGACCCGACCTCTCGGAGCCGAGGACCGAGCCTCGGATCCGAGGGAGCTGGTGTGTCTTCGGCTCCGTCCAGGTCGGAGCACACCAGTCTCTCGGATCCGACAGTTTCGGCTCCGGCTCCGATCCGTGCGTCGGATCCGAGTGGGGGTCGGCTCTCGGGGTTTAGAGAAGCTGGCTCCCCCTCGGCCTTCGTAGTGGAAAGGGCACTGTTGAGGACGTCCGGACCCCCGGTCCCTGCCACGGCTCCATCCCGCACTCCCTTGCAATTGGGCCAGGCTCCCACCAGCCAGTCCCAGGGACAGCCCGCCTCGATGTCCCAAGTATTTCCCTTGGAACATCCAGCTGCGGAAGAGTACTCCTCGGACAGCCCCCCCCCCGATGAAGTACCTCGGAAGCGTAAGTGCAAAAGGAGGCACATGGACTCCCCCGAGTCCGTTACCGAAGACACAGACTTGGATGAAGGGGAAGGCTCCCCAAGATCACCCCTGAAGACGCCTCACTTGGAGACATTATGGAAATGTTAAGGATCGGGGTGGTCTGCCCCAAGGCTTCCTCAGACGAGTCTGTGTTCTTGGAGGCATTCGAGGGGCCCATCTACCTCTTGGATGTCCCTCCTGTCGACCCTCTGGTGGACCTTATATCCATCAGAGCGTGGAAGGATCCGGACACCGTTGAGCCTGTACCCAAGCGCCCTGACCGTATCCTTTCCTCCGGCGGACCGCACTCACTGGAGCAAGGGCCCCCAGTAGATGCCATGATGATGGCTGCAGCCACTAAGAGGGAATTGGCCCAGGAGAGTCCCTCTATGCATCCTCCGGGCAAGGAGTCCCTCGATGGATCGCATTGGGAAGCGAGTTTTCAGTTCAGCAACCTTCTCTTTGAGAGCTGAACTACATGGCACGTCATCAGGATGCAGCGGGATCTGATTAAAGAATACGCTGCATCTCCCCAGAGTCCATGTCTGGTGAGGATAAGCAGGTATACTCCACCGAATGGCCACTCTTAGAGCGGTTTCTAACACATCTATGCGGCTACTTTCTCACGCTACCGAGGGAGCCGCTAGAGCCAGCGGAGCAGGCCTAGTCATGAGGCGGCAGGCCTGGCTCCGCCACTGTGATTTCGCAGAGCCCTTCAAGGCGACTTTCGCGAATGCCCCTTTGATGGTTCTGCCTTGTTTGGCAAGACTGTTCGCGACACACTGGTCCAGTGCGAAAAGGACCGGAAGACGCTGTCTGCCGCCGGAGTCCGCTCCTCAGCCCCCCAGAGGTCCTTCTCGAAGAACCAAAAGGGACAGAAGAAGATGTGGTTCCGAAATCGCAGCAGTCCCAACCTGCTCGGATAACCAGTCCTCCCGTGGCAGAGGAGGACAGGGAGGTCGCCGTCCTAGAGGCAGGGGGGCTCCTAGAAACTTTGGGTCCAGAGAACCTTTCTCTGAGAGACCCACGCAGCAGTCCTGAAGGGTTGCCCGGCTGTCCGTCTCTGGAGGCAGTCGGGGGCGCTCGAGGCACCTAACTACTTGGGAGTCCATCACATCAGACCGTTGGGTGCTTCAGGTGATATCCAGAGGTTATACAATTCCCCTGTACAAAGTTCCCAGATCTCGCAGCCTCCCAGATGTTCCACCCGACCAAAGGGAGGCAGCAGCTATCGAAATCTAACAGCTGCTAGAAAAAAGAGCTATCCAGTGCGTCCCCCCAGATCAAACCGGGTCAGGGTTTTACTCCAGGTTCTTTTTGGTGCCAAAGAAAATGGGGGACTTAAGACCAATCTTAGATCTTTCCCTGCTGAACCTGTCAGTAACCAAGCAAAAGTTCCGGATGGTCACCCTTCAATCTATACTCCCCCTCTTGAGGGAGAACGACTGGATATGCTCCATCGACCTCAAGGACGCGTACTACCACATTCGCATGGACAGACGGTCCAGGAGGTTCCTTCGCTTCCGGCTGGGAGCCAGTCATTATCAGTTCAGGGTCCTCCCCTTTGGTCTCGCCTCGGCCCCCAGAGTGTTCACCAAGGTTCTAGCGGTGGTAGCGGCCCACCTGAGGCTCCAGGGATTACAGGTCTTTCCGTACCTGGACGACTGGCTCCTTACGGCATCATCAAGGCATCTTCTGTGCTCAGCCAGGGACTACTTTCTTCGACTAGCCCCAAGGCTGGGCATCACTGTCAACTGGGAGAAATCTTTACTGCACCCCACACAAGCTATAGATTTCATAGGAGGAAGGCTAAACACCAGGTCAATGCGAGCCTTCCTCACTCCAGACAGAATAGCCAACCTGAAGTGTCATGTAGCAGCGGTCCTGCAACCATTTCCGACTGCAGCTTCGGGTCCTGAGGGCCCTAGGTTCGATGGCGGCAGCTATCCCGCTTCTTATTCATGCACGCCACGCATGCGGGTTCTTCAATGGACTCTTCAAGTTCAGTGGTCCCCTCTCTGTTCCTCTCTCAACACTCCAATAGCGGTCAGCAAAGCGTGCAAGGATTCCCTTCTTTGGTGGCTTCTTTCTCCGGAGCCCCTGACAGGGAGACCTTTTTGTGCTGCTTTTCCCTGAGCCACAGTGACCACGGACGCTTCTTGCCTCGTGGGGGGGGGCATTCTGCGGGAAAGATTGTCCAAGGCACGTGGAACCCCACAGAGACGTCGTTGCATATAAATGTCCTGGAAATGAGGGCGGTGCTCCTAGCGTTGCAAGCACTTCACCACGTTCTTCCTTCAGGGACTATTGCGATTCAGACAGACAACATGTCGGTAGTCTGGTACATCAACAAACAGGGAGGAACCAGGTCCTATCCCCTTTGTCGAGAGGCCATGAGAGTCTGGGAATGGGCAATTTCCACCAAACGCTTTCTGGTAGCAACGCACATTCCGGGAAAATGCAACATCCTTGCGGGCAAACTCAGTCGCACCATTCTTTCACCTCACGAGTGGTCTCTCAATCCTCAGGTAGCGAGGAAGATTTTTGCCGTTTGGGGCAACCCTGTTGCGATCTTTTTGCCTCTCCCTCAAACGCCAAATGCGACAATTTCTTCGCTCTGCTTCCCCCACCAGGGGAATTCCCGAGAGATGCGCTGGTGCATGCTTGGCCTCCCGGTCTCCTTTATGCCTACCCTCCACTACCTCTGATGCAGAGGCTTCTGCAGAAAGCCAACAGTTTGGGGAGCAGAATGATTCTCATTGCCCCGTTCTGGCCTCGTCAACCCTGGTTCCCCTTTGTATGGTCTCACAAAATCAATCCACCCTGGATTCTGGATCGGATTCCGGATCTCATCTCCCACCCTCTGGGAATTTCGGTTCCCAATCTACGCACCCTGAAATTGACAGCTTGGCTGCTCCAGTTTCATCCTTGATTAGGACTCCCGGTATCTCGTCATCGGTCAAGGCCATCTTGGTGGCAGCTCATAAACCTTCCACCAGGCAGGTTTATCGGAGTAAATGGAAGAGATTCTCTATTTGGGCGGTTCAGAGAACTTTGGATCCTTTCTCAGCACCTATGTCAGCAGTGCTGGATTTTTTAACAGACCTCTTTCATCAAGGGGCAAGTTCTTCCACGATTAAGGTACAACTGGCAGCCATCTCGCATTATCACATTGGTCATGAGACAGCTCCCCTCATGACGGCGAAATTGTGCAAAACCTTTCTCAAAGGGTTTTTTTTGTTGAGGCCTCCAGTCAAGGAGGTTGTACCACCTTGGGACTTGTCTTTAGTTCTGCAAGCTCTTACTGCTCCTCCCTTCGAGCCTGCAGCTTCTACAGACCTAAAGTACCTTTCCTGGAAGACTGCCTTCTTAGTAGCTATCACTTCAGCCAGAAGAGTGTCTGAACTTCAGGCTCTATGCGTCAAGCCGCCTTACCTTTCTTTCTTTCCAGATAGGGTGTGCCTCAGGACCAATCCATCTTTTCTTCCGAAGGTCTCTTCAGAATCTAATATCAACCAATCAATCAATTTACCTGTGTTTTTCCCAAGTACTCAAACAAAGGAGAATACAAATTGCATTCCTTGGATGTTCATAGACAATTACGATTTTATATTCACAGAACAGCTGGTCACAGGCAATCAGATCAGCTGTTCGCTCCTTTGCTAAATTTGCTTTCGGTAAAGCAGTGTCTAAAGTCACACTATCTAGGTGGATTGCTAATTGTATTCTGCAGGCTTATGACACTTCAGGTAGACCTGCTCCTCAGAGGGTTACGGCTCATTCTACTAGGGCAGTCTCCACGTCAGCCACCTTTAAGTCCCGTGTGTCATTGGATGATATCTGCTGCAGCTACTTGGGCCTCGCCTCATACCTTTATTTCTCATTATAAGGTGGATGTTGTTTCCAGGGGAAGAGCATCCTTTGGCTCAGCGGTGCTCCGGAACATCCTTCCATGACGGCCACCCAAGATTCAGGTAGCTGGGGACTCTGTCCCACAGGTTGCAGACAAATGAAGTCTACCTACTTCAGATTTAGAAGTTATGTACTCACCATAACGTTCCATCTGAGTAGGTGACTTCATTTGGATGCAACCATCCCCCCCTCCATCCCCCTGACCTTTATAGAGAGAGTATTTATGCTTGGTTCGTGTACTGTAGTCAGTATTATTTAGGCAAACTCAATCTGAGGTCAGTCAGGGCTTGGCAAGGATTTATGGGTAAGAGGGAGGAGCTAGGAGCTCGGAGCCTAAGCTTTTGAAATGCCGGCTCGGATCCGAGGTCGGATCCGATACCCACAGGTTGCATCCAAATGAAGTCACCTACTCAGATGGAACGTTATGGTGAGTACATAACTTCTAATTACCCTCATTCCCTGCCTGCAACAGGAGTTTCGATGGTGGGCAAAGGCTTGTCACCAGAACAAGGGACAGCCATTCATTTTACCCCCAGCCAGGCAGACATTAACAATCATCCGATTATGCCTGGGGGGGCCCACATGGCAAGAAGATGTATTCAAGGCACATGGTCCACAAACCAAATGCGTCTACATATCAATCAAAAAGAGATGCTAGCTGTTCAGAATGCCCTAACGGATTTCAAGAACCTACTTCATCCGGGACAACTACTGACAAAGCCAGACAACACCACGGTCATGTGGTATATAAACAAGCAGGGAGGCACTCATTCTTACCCCCTTTGCAGACTAGCCATGACTGTGTGGGACACAGCATTGACTTACCAAGTACATCTGCAGGCACAATTCCTGCCAGGAAAGATAAATACTTTGGCAGACGAACTAAGCCAAAACCTCATGGATCCCCACGAGTGGAAATTGGATCCACAAGTCTTCAGCATAACAAGGAAATGGGGGTGCCCGGATATAGATCTATTTGCCTCTCCTCACAACTACCAACTAAAAAGATTCTGCACAAGGACTTGTCGCAGACAAGCATGGAAAGTGGACGCCCTATCTCTCAGCTGGAAAAGCTTAACAGTGTATGCCTTTCCTCCACTGCCTCTCCTTCCCAAGGTACTCCTAAAGGTCAGACAAGAGAAGCCGAAGATGATACTGATTGCCCCAGACTGGCCCTGCCAGTACTGGTATCCAATCCTAAGGAACTTGTCTCAATGCCCAGCTTGGACCTTGCCTCAAATACCTCATCTGCTATCCCAACAAAACAATCCGATCCTGCACAGCCAACTAAAGACCTTAAATCTGGCAGCATGGCGGATAATGTAGTCGTACAAAACACACCTCTCACTAAAGCTGTGATGGATGTTATTTTGGAGGCCAGAAGGCCTAGTACCAGAAAATCTTACGCTGGAAAATGGAAGAGATTCTGTGCTTGGAACCAGGCACAAGGAATTGACACGGCTGTACCAAATATTCCTCAGATTTTGCAATACTTAACTGAGATGCTGGACAAAGGCCTGTCCTTTTCATCAATTTAAAATTCATGCCTCTGCCATTTCGGCTCATTACAATACAGAGCCACCAATCTTTTCACATCCCTTGTTAAGGCAGTACCTCGAGGGGCCAAAAACTTAAGGCCTCCAAGGAGATCACCAATACCTGCATGGGACCTCAATTATGTCTTGGAAAAACTCACCCTGCCTCCTTTTGAGCCAGCCGCTACAGCTGATATAAAGTATTTATTTATCTTTGGTAAACAGCTCTGCTCCTAGCAATAACCTCTGCAAGACGAGTCTCAGAGCTACAGGCACTCATGGCTGTAGAACCTTTTATCATGTTTTATCCAGACAGGGTTTCTCTGAGGACAAACCCGACATTTATGCCAAAGGTAGTGTCCGGTGTGGCCCTTAACCAAACTATTCATCTGCCTACATTTTATCCAAACCCACAGAATAAGGGGGAGAGAATTCTGCATTCTTTGAACATACAGGACAGCTATGCTTCTACTTGAACAGAACCAAAGATGTTCTTCATTCCACATTGCTGCAGTCCTAACCATTGGGTAGTCCGCTGTCCAGTCGGCCCGAATACCAAAGTATATGGCTGACGTCGGTCAAGCATTAGACTGACGTCAGTACGCCAGGGTACTAATGCGCATGACCGACGCCATATCTTCAGTCTTTTTTGCCGCATGGTCCGATGCAGAAGCAGTTCTTGCGAGTGCAGGTTGGCGTTCTGAAATATTTCCGAAGTCGGAGTTTCAGACCGAATCAAAGTTGGCTAAGTACCCCGTTGGGGAGCATTTTGGTTTTTCTTGCCTCAGTATTTAACCGGATGTCAGAAAAAGTGAATAACTGTATTTCTTGTGGGAAACGGATACCTCATAGGGATTACCATACTCTGTGTATACCTTGTTTAGGCCTGAGCACGACGTTGTTGGTTGCCGCTCTTGTGCTAGATTTAATAAACGCACTATTAAGAGAAGGTTAGACTGTGCCAGGTTAGTGTTTGGGAAGCGTTGTAATTACAAAATGCCGTCGGATGCTCCGGCCTGCGTCTAAGAAGCGCAAAGACAAAACAGCGAAGCCTAGGGTTGATGAACCGCAGTCCCGGACGTCGGTTCTTTAGAAGGCTCTGTGGAGCCAGAGGTTTTGCCAGGAGTTTCTTTGGAGTCTCAGGCAGACACTTTATTGTTACAGGATGTGCCCTCTCAGGAGGTAGGCCAGGCTGAGGGGGCTTCTCAGGTAACTGTTCTTCCCTCTGTTCCCAAGTTAGTTAGAGCTTCTCTTACTGTTGCCAAAACTTCTTTCAGAGGTAGGCCAAGTTCAGCTACAGTGGGGGTTCTCCTAGCACTTCAGGTTCTGTGCCTAAGAAACATATGCTTAAAATGGCAGAAGATTTAATTACTATGATTAGAGGCTCTATGCCCCCTCCTGATAAGAGGCCTAGGGTGGAACCTGAGTTTGAGAGTTTGGAACAGTATTCAGAGGCTTGAGTCTTCTCCGGAAGAATTACAGGACTTTCCTCCTTATTCTGATTCTGATGTGGATGATTCCACACCTACAGCTTCTCCTCCTGAGGATTTCTCATTTTCAGAGACTCTGCATTCCATGAGGGAACACTTTAAATGGGAAGGCCAAGATTACTCTGATTCCAGGAAAAGGCTTAGGGAATTCTTATTTTTACCGCAACATAGGCCCTTAGCTATACCTCCTGTGTTGAATGTGGTGGAAGATGTTTTTGCAGAGGCTTCCCTGAACCCTGACTCTTTGCCTCCTGCTCCTGTTAAACCTGATAGGTACTATAGGGTGCCCGAAGCTCATAAGTATTTGTTTAAGAGTCCTAGGGCGGACCCAGACACTGATGTTCTTCGTTTTCCATTGCTGCAGTCCTTACTATTGGGTATAGTCCGCATCCAGTCGGCCCGAATACCAGAGTATAAGGCTGGCGCCGTCAGGGCGCATTAGACTGACGCCAGTGCGCCAGGGTACTAATGCGCATGACCGCGCCATATCCTCAGTCTTTTGCCGCGTGGTCCGATGCAGAAGCAGTTTTATGAGTGCAGGTTGGCGTTCTGAAATATTTCAAACCGGAGTTTCAGACCGAATCAGAGTTGGCTAAGTACCCTGGAACATTTTGGTTTTTTCTTGCCTCAGTATTTAACCGGATGTCAGAAAAAGTGAATAACTGTATTTCTTGTGGGGAAACAAATACCTCATAGGGATTACCATACATTGTGTATACCTTGTTTAGGGCCTAAGCACGACGTTGTTGGTTGCCGCTCTTGTGCTAGGTTTAACAAACGCACTATTAAGAGGAGGTTAGACTGTGCCAGATTAGTGTTTGGGAAGCGTTGCAATTATAAAATGCCGCCGGATGCTCGGCGCCCGCTTATCCAAGAAGCGCAAGGACAAAACAGCGAAGCCTAGGGTTGATGAACCGCAGTCCGGACATCGGTTCTTTAGGTGGCTCAGTGGAGCCAGAGGTTTTGCCAGGAGTTTCTATGGAGTCTCAGGCAGAAACTTTACTGTTACAGGATGTACCCTCTCAGGAGGCAGGCCAGGCTGAGGGGCTTCTCAGGTAACTATTCTTCCCTCTCTTCCCAAAGTAGTTAGAGCCTCTCCTTCTGTTGCCAAAACTTCTTTTAGAGGTAGGCCAACTTCAGCTTCAGTAGGGGCTTCTCCTAGCCTTCGGTTCTGTACCTAAGAAACATATGCTTAAAATGGCAGAAGATTTGATTACTATGATTAGAGGTTCTATGGGCCCTCCTGATAAGAGGCCTAGAGTGGAATCAGAGTTTGACAGTTTTGAACAGGGTTCAGGGGCTTCTGAGTCTTCTATGGAAGATTTGCAGGAGTATCCTCATTATTCTGATTCTGATGTGGATGATGCCACTCCTTCGGCTTCTCCTCCTGAGGATTTTTCATTTTCAGAGACTCTGCATTCCATGAGGGAGCACTTTAAATGGGAAGGCCAGGATTACTCTGATTCCAGGAAGAGGCTTAGGGAATTCTTGTTTTTACCCCAGCATAGGCCCTTAGCTATACCTCCTGTGTTGCATGTGGTGGAAGATGTTTTTGCAGTGGCTTCCTGAACCCTGATTCTTTGCCTCCTGCTCCTGTTAAACCTGATAGGTACTATAGGGTGCCCGAAGCTCATAAGTATTTGTTTAAGAGTCCTAGGGCGGACCCAGAAACTGTTTCTCAGGGGCCTAAAGGTGTTAAGGCCTCTGTGGTTAAAATTCCTGTTCCCACTGACAAAGAGGCAAGGGCGTTAGATAGGTGGGGTAAGAAAGTGTATACTTCTTCCACTCTAGCCATGAGAGCGTTGAATTGTCAGTTTCACATGCTGAAATATCAAAATTATCTCCTTTCACAATTGAAATCTAAGGTGGATGCTTTGGCAGAAGGTATTGATTGTAAAGACTTGCTGGATTTAGTTTGTGTCTGAACAAGTGGGCAAGCATTCTTTGCAATGTGGTTTTGATGCTGTGCAGGCCTCCTCGAGGGTGGCTGCCACTAGTTCTGTTCTTCGCAGGCATGCCTGGTTGAGGGATCAAAATTTGGCTGAGCATGTTAAGACAAGGATTTTGGATGCTCCTTTACAGTCTGATGTGTTGTTTGGTTCACCTGTGGAAGCAGTTTTAAAGAAAATGGAGGACAAAGCTAAGTCTATGCAAACTGTTAAAGATTTTTGCAGGTACAGCCACGAAGTTTAGTAGAAATTGGCCTGCTAAGGGGTGGACATATCCTGCTTATGATTCCCAGTCTAGGGGTAGGTCTAGACGTGGTAGGGCAGGGCTCAAGGTTCTTTAGGCCTAGAACAGGGAGTTCACCTGCTCAGACTTCTGGTGAGGGCAGGGGTCAGTCCTTTCAGAACAGACCCAATGACCTGCCTTTTCAGCTGCCAGTAGATTCTCGTCTGGCAGCTCCTTTGAGGACGACTGTCTCTTTCAAAGAAAATTGGGATTTAATTACTCAAGACAGATGGGTGTTGGACATCATTCAGCCAGTCCCTGTATCAGAAAGGGGCCTAGGATTTTATTCTCGCATGTTCCTAGTACCAAAAAGGGGAACACGTGGAGACTGCTTTTGGATTTATCTCTCCTCAACACTTATCTGGACATTCCCAAGTTCAAGATGTTGACGTTACAACAGCTTTTACCCCTGCTGGGCAAAGATCACTGGATGGTAACTTTAGATCTCAAGGAAGCTTACCTTCATGTGCCTATCAGGCTAAGTTACAGGAAGTATCTGCGTGTTCGTGCTGGAGATTCTCATTATCAGTTCTCTGCATTGCCCTTTGGCTTATCTACTGCGACCAGAGTATTCACAAAGGTTCTGGCTCCAGTGATAGCTTACTTCAGGCTACAAGGACTTCAAATCTATCCTTATTTAGACGACTGCCTGATTCTGGCTCAAGAAAAGGAAGACCTTCTACAGCATCTGGAATATCTTATAGCAGTGCTAAGATGCCTAGGGTATTCTGTGAACGAAATAAAGTCCAGTCTAGTACCCTCTCAAGACATGTGCTTTCTGGGTGTGAGACTGAATACAGCAGCCCAGATGGCCTTTTTAACCCCGGACAAACAAAAGAGTCTATCACTTTACTTCCATCAACTATCTCATCAGTCCGTGCTGACTGCAGAGACAGTCCTTCAAGCATTAGGGTTCATGGCATCTTGTATTCTGGTGCTTCCCAATGCCAAACTGCATATGAGGAAGTTACAATGGTATCTCAAAATGTATGGTCACAGCACTGCCAGGATTTAGACACTGACAATCAAATAATACCTCTCCCTCTTAAAGAATTTTTGTGGTGGGCTCAGGAATGTCACCTAAACAAGGAACTCTCTGAGACCCGACCAGAGGCGAGTCAGATTTTACCGACAGATGCCTCAGACATTGCTTGGGGAGCTCATCTAAATGGAAAGTGGATACAAGACAAGTGGCCTGCCAGACTACAGCATCTACATATCAACATGAAGGAGATGTTAGCAGTCCAGTTCGCATTGCTGGCTTTCAAGGAGTTACTTCTTCCAGGGCAGGTGTTGATTCTAACAGACAACACAACTGTCATGTGGTACTTCAACAAACAAGGGGAACACATTCTTATCCTCTATGCAGGCAAGCGATGATTTTATGGGAGACTGCCACGCTTGCACCTAACTCTTCAGGCAAGGTTTCTGCCAGGAGCACAGAACTCCTTAGCAGATGTGTTAAGCAGACAAATCATGGATCCCCACAAGTGGAAACTGGATCTTCATGTATTTCAGAAATTGACAGTGTCATGGGGAACTCCAGACATAGATCTGTTCGCTTCTCCACTAAACCACCAGCTGCCACAGTTTTGCACAAAAGGGTTTCATCACACAGCTTGGAAAGTGGATGCTCTGTCTTTCAGTTGGACAAACCTTCATGTGTATGCCTTTCCACCTCTGCCTCTTCTTCCAAAGGTACTGTTAAAGGTCAGACAGGACAGGCCAAGGATGATTTTGATAGCTCCAAATTGGCCTTGGCAACACTGGTACCCTCTACTACGGAGTCTGGTAAAGAAGCCTCCATGGCCTTAACCTTTGATTCCACATCTGTTATCCCAGCAGGACGGTCATCTGCTCAATGTCAAGCTTCACTCTCTTCATCTGACAGCCTGGCATATTCTGTGTTGAAACACAGCAGGTCTCAACTTCCTCAACAAGTTTTAAATGTGATTAGGGAAGCTAGAAGACCTAGTACAAGGAAAGTGTACGCAGCAAAATGGAAGAGATTTTTATTTTGGAGTAAAGCAAAGAATTTGGAGATTTCTGAGCCTAATTTGAGTATGGCTCTTCAATATCTTACTGAGTTACTGGACAAGGGTCTGTCCTTCTCTTCCATTAAGATTCATGCTGCAGCAATCTCAGCTCACTATGATTGTGACCCACCATTGTTTTCGCATCCTTTGTTCAAGCAGTTTCTTAGAGGGGCAAAAAATATAAGACCCCCACGAGAGCTCCTACTCCTGCTTGGGATCTCAATTTTGTGTTGGAAAAACTTACTCTACAACCTTTTGAGCCTCGGCTACTGCTGAATTGAAATATTTGTCATGGAAGACTGCTTTTTGTTGGCTATTACTTCTGCAAGAAGGGTGTCTGAGTTGCAGGCCCTTATGGCAGTGAGCCCTTTTGATTTTCCATAAGGATAGGGTATCATTACGTACTAATCCTTCCTTTATGCCTAAGGTGGTTTCTAGTGTGGCTTTAAACCAAACTATTCATTTGCCTACTTTTATGCAGACCCCCAAAATAAAGGGAAAAGATTTTGCATACTTTAGATGTACACAGGCAATGCGTTATTACTTAAGCAGGACTAAGGATTTTAGGCAGTCTCAGCAGTTGTTTGTTTCTTTTGCTTTGAGTTCGCAGGGCAAGCCTGTGTCAAAACAAACTATTTCTAGGTGGATTGGCTTTGCATTGCATTTTGTTATTCCCATCATGGCAAGGAGGTTCCAGCTGGGATTAGGCCTCATTCCACTAGGGCTACTGCCACTTCAACAGCATTTCTACGGGGTGGCAACTAAGGATATTTTGGAAGCAGCTACTTGGAGTTCAGTGCATACTTTCTCTAAGCATTATCACCTTCCTATCTACTCTAAGTCTAGGGCTGGTTTTGCCACAGCTGTTTTGCAAGGCATGTTGTCAGCTCCTGCTTCTTTATGATTTGCCAGCCTCCCTTACCTCTGCTTTGGGATTCTACCCAATAGTAAGGACTGCAGCAATGGAAAGAAGAACATAGTACAGTTTTGTACCTACCATAAATGTAGATGTTCGAGGATTCCATTGCTGCAGTCCAATTTACCCTCCCTCCTTCCCTCTGTGTTTAGGGGTGGTTGTGTAGGTGAGTTTACCTGCTTATATTTTTGTATATATTGTTCATGTTTTGGTGGAGGTATTTTGGGCCTTGTCTTTTAGGGTCTTCTGACATCTGGGGCAAGAAAAGACTGAGGATATGACGCCGGTCATGCGCATTAGTACCCTGACGTACTGGCGCCAGTCTAATGCGCCTGACCGACGTCAGCCTTATACTCTGGTATTCGGGCCGACTGGATGCGGACTATACCCAATAGTAAGGACTGCAGCAATGGAATCCTCGAACATCTACATTTATGGTAGGTACAAAACTGTACTTTTCTCAGGGGCCTAAAGGTGTTAAGGCCTCTGTGGTTAAAAATCCTGTTCCCACTGATAAAGAGGCACGGGCTTTGGATAGGTGGGGAAAGAAAGTGTATACTTCCACTCTAGCCATGAGAGCGTTGAATTGTCAGTTTCACATGCTAAAATATCAAAATTATCTCCTTTCACAATTGAAATCTAAGGTGGATGCTTTGGCGGAAGGTATAGAGTGTAAAGAGTTACTGGATTTACTTCATGTGTCTGAACAAGTGGGTAAGCATTCTTTGCAATGTGGTTTTGATGCTGTGCAGGCCTCCTCGAGGGTGGCTGCCACTAGTTCTGTTCTTCGCAGGCATGCCTGGTTGAGGGATCAGAATTTAGCTGAGCATGTTAAGACAAGGATTTTGGATGCTCCTTTACAGTCTGATGTGTTGTTTGGTTCGCCTGTGGAAGCAGTCCTGAAGAAAATGGAGGACAAAGCTAAGTCTATGCAAACTGTTAAAGATTTTTGCAGGTGCAGCCACCAAGTTTAGTAGAAATTGGCCTACTAAGGGATGGACATATCCTGCTTATGATTCCCAGTCTAGGGGTAGGTCTAGACGTGGTAGGGGCAGAGCTCAAGGAACTTTATGGCCTATATCAGGGAGTTCACCTGCTCAGTCTTCTGGTGTGGGCAGGGGTCACTCCTTTCGTAAACAGACCCAATGACCTGCTTTTCAGCTGCCAGTAGATTCTCGTCTGGCAGCTCCTTTGGGAGGAAGACTGTCTCTTTTCAAAGAAAATTGGGATTTAATTACTCAAGACAGATGGGTGTTGGATATCATTCACCACGGTTACAGGTTTTATTTCCATACATTGCCCCTTTCAAAGGCATGCCAGACGTTCCTCCTACACAAAGGAAAGAGGCTCACAAGCAAATTTCTCTGTTACTCCAAATAGGGGCCATTCAGCCAGTCCCTGTATCGCAAAGGGGCCTAGGATTTTATTCTCGCCTGTTCCTAGTACCAAAGAAGGGGAACACGTGGAGACCAATTTTGGATTTATCTATCCTCAACACTTATCTGGACATTCCCAAGTTCAAGATGTTGACGTTACAACAGCTTTTACCTCTGCTGGGAAAGACCACTGGATGGTAACTTTAGATCTCAAGGAAGCTTACCTTCATGTGCCTATAAGACTAAGTTGCAGGAAGTATCTGCGTTTCGAGCTGGAAATTCTCATTATCAGTTCTCTGCATTGCCCTTTGGCTTATCTACTGCCCAGAGTATTCACAAAGGTTCTGGCTCCAGTGATAGCTTACTTCAGACTAAAAGGAATTCAAATCTATCCTTACTTGGACGACTGCCTGATTCTGGCTCAAGAAAAGGAAGACCTTCTACAGCATCTGGAATATGTTATAGCAGTGCTAAGATGCCTAGGGTATTCTGTGAACGAAATAAAGTCCAGTCTAGTACCCTCTCAAGACATGTGCTTTCTGGGTGTGAGACTGAATACAGCAGCCCAGATGGCCTTTTAACCCCGGACAAACAACAGAGTCTATCCCTTTACTTTCATCAACTATCTCATCAGTCCGTGCTGACTGCAAGGACAGTCCTTCAAGCATTAGGGTTCATGGCATCTTGTATTCTGGTGCTTCCCAATGCCAAACTGCATATGAGGAAGCTGCAATGGTATCTCAAAATGTATGGACACAGCACTGCCAGGATTTGGACACTGTCATTCAAATAATACCTTGCATTCAAAAGGAATTTTTGTGGTGGGCTCAGGAATGTCACCTAAACAAGGGACTCTCTGTGACCCGGCCAGAGGCGAGTCAGATTCTAACGACAGATGCCTCAGACATTGCTTGGGAGCTCATCTAAATGGAAAGTGGATACAAGACAAGTGGCCTGCCAGACTACAGCATCTACATATCAACATGAAAGAGATGTTAGCAGTCCAGTTTGCATTAATGGCTTTCAAGGAGTTACTTCTTCCAGGGCAGGTGTTGATTCTAACAGACAACACAACTGTCATGTGGTACATCAACAAACAAGGGGAACACATTCTTACCCATTGTGCAGGCAAGCAATGATTTTATGGGAGACTGCGCTCAGCTTGCAACTAACTCTTCAGGCAAGGTTTCTGCCGGGAGCACAGAACTCCTTAGCAGATGTGTTAAGCAGACAAATCATGGATCCCCACGAGTGGAAACTGGATCTTCATGTATTTCAAAGGTTGACAGTGTCCTGGGGAACTCCAGACATAGATCTGTTCGCTTCTCCACTAAACCACCAGCTGCCAAAGTTTTGCACAAAGAGGTTACATCACACAGCTTGGAAAGTGGATGCTCTTTCTTTCAGTTGGAAAAATCTTCATGTGTATGCGTTTCCACCTCTGCCTCTTCTTCCAAAGGTGCTTCTAAAGGTCAGACAAGACAAGCCAAGGATGATTTTAATAGCTCCAGATTGGCCTCGCAGCACTGGTACCCATTACTGAGGAGTCTAGTAAAGAAGCCTCCATGGCCTTTACCCTTGATTCCACACCTTTGTCTCAGAGAGAAGGCCACCTGCTCAATGTCAAGCTTCTCTCTTCATCTAACAGCATGGCATATTCTGTTTTGAGAGACAGCCGGTCTCAACTTCCTCAACAAGTTTTAAATGTGATTATGGAAGCTAGAAGACCTAGTACACGGAAAGTGTATGCAGAAAAATGGAAGAGATTTTTATTTTGGAGTGCAGCAAGGAATTTGGAGATTTCTGAGCCTAATTTGAGTGTGGCTCTTCAATATCTTACTGAGTTATTGGACAAAGGTTTGTCTTTCTCTTCCATTAAGATTCATGCTGCAGCAATTTCAGCTCACTATGATTGTGACCCACCATTGTTTTCGCATCCTTTGTTCAAGCAGTTTCTCAGAGGGGCAAAGAATATAAGACCCCCAATGAGCTCCTACTCCTGCTTGGGATCTCAATTTTGTGTTGGAAAAACTTACTCTACAACCTTTTGAGCCTGGGTACTGCTGATTTAAAATATTTGTCATGGAAGACTGCTTTTTTGTTGGCTATTACTTCTGCAAGAAGGGTTTCTGAGTTGCAGGCCCTTATGGCAGTAGAGCCCTTTCTGATTTTCCATAAGGATAGGGTATCATTACGTACTAATCCTTCCTTTATGCCCAAGGTGGTTTCTAGTGTGGCTTTAAACCAAACTATTCATTTGCCTACTTTCTATGCAGATCCCCAAAATAAAGGGGAAAAGATTTTGCACACTTTAGATGTACATAGGCAGTTGCGTTATTATTTAAGCAGGACTAAGGATTTCAGGCAGTCTCAGCAGTTGTTTGTTTCTTTTGCTTTGAGTTCTCAGGGCAAGCCTGTGTCTAAGCAAACTATTTCTAAGTGGATTGGGTTTTGCATTTCTTTTGTTATTCCCATCATGGCAAGGAGATTCCAGCTGGGATTAGGCCTCATTCCACTAGGGCTACTGCCACTTCAACAGCATTTTTAAGGGGTGGCAACTAAGGATATTTTAGAGGCAGCTACTTGGAGTTCAGTGCATACTTTCTCTAAGCATTACCACCTTCCTCTCTACTCTAAATCTAGGGCTGGTTTTGCCACAGCCATTTTGCAAGGCATGTTGGCAGCTCCTGCTTCTTTATGATTTGCCAGCCTCCCTTACCTCTGCTTTGGGATTCTACCCAATGGTTAGGACTGCAGCAATGTGGAATGAAGAACATAGTACAGTTTTGTACCTACCATAAATGTAGATGTTCGAGGATCCACATTGCTGCAGTCCAATTTACCTCCCTTCCCTCTGTGTTTAGGGGTGGTGGTGTGAGTTGCTGTATATTATTGTACATCTGTATATATATATATATATATATATATATATATATATATATATATATATATATTGTATATAAGTTTGGTGCAGGGCTTTTTGGTGTTTTGGTTTGGGCCTTGTCTTTTTAGGGTCTTCTGACATCTGGGGCAAGAAAAGACTGAAGATATGGCGTCGGTCCTGCGCATTAGTACCCTGACGTACTGACGTCAGTCTAATGCGCCTTGACCGACGTCAGCCATATACTTTGGTATTCGGGCCGACTGGACAGCGGACTACCCAATGGTTAGGACTGCAGCAATGTGGATCCTCGAACATCTACATTTATGGTAGGTACAAAACTGTACTTTTTCAGAAAGACAGAGCACCTACTAGTGGCATATGCTGCAGCATCACAAGGAAAGGCTATTTCAAAGCAGACCCATCTCAGAGTGGATAGGCCACTGCATTTGTTTCTGCTATTCACAATATGGCAAGCCAGTTCCTAAGGGCATTAGGCCACATTCAACCAGAGCAGCAGCCACTTCAGCAGCCCTCCTCAGGGGAGTACCAACCAAAGACATTTTAGAGGCTGCTACCTGGAAGCTCAGTGCACAGCTTTACAAAGCACTGTCATTTACCACTCTACTCAAAATCCAGGGCAGGCTTTGCCACTGCAGTTCTGCAGGGCCTCATAGCTGCTCCTAATGTTGTTTAGCTCCAGCCTCCCAACCTTAGCTTTGGGATTCAGCCCAAGTATAATGACTGCAACAATGAAACACGAAGAACATAGTACAGTTGTGTACACTTAGCATAAATGTAGATGTTAGAGTGTATTCACTGTTGCAGTCCAGGTTACCCACCCACCATCCCCCATATCTTTGCTGGAACTTATCTGCACTTCTCTAATCTATGCAACCTATGTGGTGTATTTGCTTGTAGATGAAGGTATATTATATTTTGGTGCATGCATGTTTTATTGGCTTATTTTTTGCCTACCCTTTTGGGGGCACCTGACATCTGGGGCAAGAAAAACTGAAGAAAATGGCGTCTGCTGCATATTTTATACCCCTGGCACACTAACGTCGGGGAGGAGCGACTGCAACCGACGCCGGACCTAGACTTTGGAATTCATGCCAACTGAGGGTAGCCTGCCAGCAGGATAACCCAAGTGTAATGACTGCAATAGTGAATACACTCTAACATCTACATTTATGGTAAATGTACACAACTGTACTTTATTCTCCCTAGTTCTGTTTATCCAGTATCCTTATATTTTCTTTATGCAATATACATATACCTGAACATGTTTTTTTACCTCTATTCCAAATAACAGTACAATCAAAAGCCTTTCTGTTTGCAGTCTTTCTTTTTCTGTTCGCAATCTGTCTTCCAAAACTATTATTTGAGCATCTACAGCCGTACACCAATATATAATGTTAGTTTTCCCTCAATATTTTTCATACTGTTCACATTTAAAGCTAAAATGTTCAGTTTTGTAGAACAGTTGTATACAACGTTTTTATCCCTTGCTGTTATATTTTTAAACTTTTTATCTCCCTCACTCTTTTTCCTGTTGAATTTTTCTTGCCTTTTACTATATGCCACTGTGACTCTTCTTCACTTGTCTCATCTGTTTCTTTTTCCTTTTTTCTTTATCTTGCTCATTAATTTTAAAAGCAACCGCTACATTTTTCAGTTGAGGTGCATCTTTCTGTACAATATCCTCCTTATCTCTTTTTCTTGTATAACTTCATTTACAGTTTATTTTCATTTTCTTCTGTCTTTATCTCACACTTGAACCATGAATGTGCTGCATTACCACATTTCTTACATTTTAATTTCAATTTTTTTTTTCTTTTTTTTTTTTTTGCTTTATGACCTGACTATATAAAAAAAAACATCTGTTTGTCACATTCATTAATTAAATGATTATTCTTTTCACAAAAATGGCAAGTTTAGTTTGCACTCTATATTTCACAAAACCTCTATTACCATGAACATTAATGCTAGGTATATGTATCATATTTTTTCCATTTTTAAAATTACTCCACATTCCCACCTCCCAGTCCATAGTCCTCTTTCAGCATGTATTTTAGTAGTGTCCATCACTTCTTTACATATTGTCAACAAATGTTCTTTCAGATGTTGTTCGTGTTTCACTGTTGCAGTCATCACCTGTGGGGTTATCCCTGCTGTGATAGCCCTCGGCCGGCTCGAATACCAGAGTCAGTGTTTTTCTGTGTCGGCTGCTGTCGCTTGCTGGGTGACGTCAGGTTTCATTGCTATAAAGCAAGGCAGCCAACGCCGTCACATCAGTCTTCCTTGCCTTGGAGCCCGTAGCAGAAGCAGTTCACAATTGTGCTGCTCACTCGCTACCAGAGCTTTGATGTACAGCTGAAAACGTCTAAAGCAAAGTACTGTTAAAATCATAACATTAAGAATTTACCTTGTATGCCTTTAGTCAGGAACAACACTTCAGGATGTGCAAACAAATTTTATTCTTACAGCGCTGGGAGTTATTCTTCATAATTCTTGGTGAAGCATTCTCACTTTACATACAAAAAGTGTAATTTTATACATTTTCTTATCAAATTGCTCATGCAATTTCATGACGTTAAAATGACTTTGTCCTATAGAAAACTTTGCAAATGTCCTCATCCCATGAGATTTTCGCTTTAGATTTCACGTGAACACCTTCCTGTACATGATTCACCTGCTTCCAAAGGGTCTTGTTTCTGACCTTGGATTTTTCAAACCTGCTTTAGCAACAACGCAGTCTTAGCCTGGAGGAGTCAGGCTAACAAATTCCTTTTTGTATAGCTACATGCCTCACTTCATCCAACATGTACTATTCTGTCTTATTACATGCTAAAAGAATGTAGTAAAAAAAAAAACAAACGTGGGTTTATGAAGCTGTTGTTTCCCAGCCCTGCATACAAATTATATTTGCTTTTTAACAATCATGTTATAGCATCATTAATAAACTGAAATTAATATACAGTTTAATAAGCTGGTCTTGTCCCATAACAGTTTTCTCCCTCTGACACTATTAGTGCCATACCATATAATTATATTTTTCTTTTCTTAACTTGATAAAATATGCCTCAGCGTCGTAGTAGTCATCATTTTTTGTCAGAATAGAACTGTCATTGATTTGTGCATGCAGTGGCATTTCATATACAGGTTAGGCTAAACATCTTGTAATCACAACCTTTAGAATAGAAAATGCTAAAATGATTACAAATATAATAATACAATGACAATACCCTGTTTTATGCTAGTCCCCAGGTTGCCAAAAATACTGCCCAGCCATCCAAAAAGTATCCAACTTTTGTAAGTGCTGTTCAACTCTTTGGCCCTTTGTTCCATGAAGTTTGCCAGTTTTTCCTGTTCATCATAATAGTCACTAATATATGAACAGCAACGGCTCCCTATGAGGGCACATGACCCCCCCCTTCTGCAGCAAGCATTGCATCAAATGCCATTCGATTCTGTAACACCGCAGTTCACATTTCAGTCATTTCCTGATTTGTCATCCTGATGTGAAGTTTCGTTGGCCACCTCCTGTAGAATTTGGGCAAGTTCACATTTCAGTCCTTTCTTGATTTGCCATCCTGATGTGAAGTTTCGTTGGCCACCTCCTGTAGAATTTGGGCAAGTATGGTGATTTCAAGCATTGTCCTTTGTACTGCATCCCAGGCTTAAAAAATGAAAATACTTGCCCAGTCCAGTGGATTGCTCACTTATTTCTCAGTCTACCTGCTGGTGTGTGTTCGAAATGTTGAATAGCAGGAGTAATATAGCTTATAAAGCAACATCCCAGACCAATCTGTAGGCAACCAGGGGTAGGCACGATTTTCACATATGTAGTAACGGTCACTTATGCCCATGCCACACCCTCAGCCATAGCTTTTTAAGTGCAAAGAGTCTAACAAACTTTCATGCCTGGTGTCATTACATTAGCTTTTCCCTACTGGTGCAGTCCCATTTCTGGGATAACATCCATGTTGTGTGGTTGCAAGTAGACCCAGCCTTTGAAAAATCTGTTACAATACGCCAGGTTAAGCTGATCCTTTTCAAATGACATCTGTGATGCAGGGATGGGAATCATGGGAATCCCTGCCTTGGAATGATGAGGTATATGCAAACATATCCAGCGGTTTGTTTTGTTTAGATTTTTGGCATATTGTCGAAGGACCAGCAAGAAACTGTTTTCTCTCGACCAGTTTATAGAAGGGAACAGCAGCAGAAACAAAGCAAAATTACCTGTTGTCACTGGATTCATCATGGACTGCTACTGAAGTTGACCTCCTCACTGGGCAGATGATTTATCTGTCACACCTTGATCTCCCTCTGTTGGCTGCGATGCTTTGTCTGGGGTTCCTACATGGCAGGTCTTCTTGCAGTTAGACAAATGGATCCATGTTGGTAGTCCTGCACAGCGAATTGCGGTTACAGTGGTGAGTAGGACCTGGAAAGGCCCCTTCCACCTCGGGCAGTTTTTCCTCTAAAAAGTTTTAACGTAAACCCAGTCACCTGGTTATAGTTGGTGACAGGGTTGGTCAGGAGGCTTTGGTAACCCTGCTCTTACTGTTCGATGATATTGCTGCAAAATTTTGAGGAGTCTCCTACAGTAAGAAATCATAGCATCATCTGATAAAGTTAAATCGGCATTTCCCACTGGAGGGGTAGCTGGAAGGGCCATGGGTCTCCCCATTAATATCTCATATGGACTCATTTTCCTGGTGGCATTCAGTGAGGCCCTCATACTCATCAATGCTAAGGGAAGGGCTTCTGGCCACTTTAAGTGGGTTTCAGCACAAATCTTCGAAAGTTTATTTTTAAGGGTCCTGTTTACCCTTTCCACTAATCTAGATGACTGGGGATGGTTGGGACATTGAAGACTCAACTTAGTATAAAATGCTTTACATAACTCTCTTTAAACAGATTATTATTAAAATGAGTTTCCTGGTCAGTGTTAACAATGCTGGGTATACCGAATCTCTGTATATAATATATTTTTTTTAATAACTGTGACTATATTAGCTTTGCGACATGGGTAAGCTTCCACACATGCTGAGAACATACACACTACCACCAACATAAATTGTAAATTATTAGTCTTGGGCATCTGGATGAAATCCAGCTGTATATTAACAAAAGGTCCCCAGGGTGGAGGTAAACATGCAGATTTGCTGTTGGCATGTTTGCTTATGTTATATTCCAAACAAATACTGCAGTTTTGTACATACTGAAGTATCAAAAGATGAGACATGAGGGGCATACCAACTTTGGGTAATTTGATTAAATAAAGCTGTCTTACCTGTATGGGCTGGTGGATGATATGCCCTTACTAGGTAAGGTAGCAAAGAGGCAGGCACCACCAGTCTGCCGTCCGGATGTCACCATATGCCATCAGAGGATTTTCTACATCAATCCTTGAGCCACCTCAGAACTTCTCCCTGTGATGCTTCAGCTTGAAAGGCTGACAATTTTGCAAAATCAAACACATCATTACTGTGGTAGTTTGTTGCTGTCAACATGCAAAGAGGTTTACAATTCACTACTGCTTGTTTAGCAGCTTGGTGTGCTAAGTTGTTACCTTTTGTAACATTTATCACTTTTTGATGTGCACAACATTTGATTACAGACAGCTTTTTAGGTAATAAAAGTGCATCTAACAATGATTTTATGTAGCCTGAATTTTTAATTTGATAAACTCTCTCTCTCTCTCTCTCTCTCTCTCTCTCTCTCTCTCTGTCTCTCTCTCTCTCTGTCTCTCTCTCTCTCTCTCTCTCTCTCTGTCTCTCTCTCTCTCTCTCTCTCTCTCTCTCTCTCTCTCTCTCTGTCTCTCTCTGTCTCTCTCTCTCTCTGTCTCTCTCTCTCTCTCTCTCTCTCTCTCTCTCTCTCTCTCTGTCTCTCTCTCTCTCTCTCTCTCTCTCTCTCTCTCTCTCTCTCTCTCTCTCTCTCTCTCTCTCTCTCTCTCTCTCTCTCTCTCTCTCTCTCTCTCTGTCTCTCTCTCTCTCTCTCTCTCTCTGTCTCTCTCTCTCTCTCTGTCTCTCTCTCTCTCTCTCTCTCTCTCTCTCTCTGTCTCTGTCTCTGTCTCTGTCTCTCTCTCTCTCTCTCTCTCTCTCTGTCTCTCTCTCTGTCTCTGTCTCTCTCTCTCTGTCTCTCTCTCTCTCTGTCTCTCTCTCTCTGTCTCTGTCTCTGTCTCTCTCTCTCTCTCTCTCTCTCTCTCTCTCTCTCTCTCTGTCTCTCTCTCTCTCTCTCTCTCTCTCTCTCTCTCTCTCTCTCCAAAGTTGCCCAAAGTCGTGTACCACCCCGAAAGCATAAACGGCTGTCTGTAAAAATATTGGCCACCTTGTCTTTGGCTAACTCTCAGGCTTTTTGTGAAGCCACTAGCTCTGCTATTTGAGCAGAGTGAACACCCTCTAATCTTTGTTGCAACAATATTGTTTACTCGGTGCAGACTGCTATTCTTGAGATCAACTTTCCTGTTTGATGTCTTCCACAGGAACCATCGACAGATACATGTCAGCATTGGGTATAGGAGTGTCCTTTAAGTCCTCCCTAAGAGAAAGCAAATAGTTACACACACAGTCATGCTCTTCGCCATTCTCGGCAGTAGGCAACAGAGATGCAGGATTTAGAACAGGACAGCGGATCAGAGAAATAGATGGATCAGAAAGAAGTGTAAGTTCATATCTTGTTAGACATGCAGTCGAGAGTGGTTGAGTTTTCATTTTAAGCAAAAGAGATGATACAGAATGAGGGACAGCTACTGTGAGATCATTCCAAGCACTGACGATTGTGCCAAATTAACTAGAATGGCAGCAGCGGCAACTGCCCTTAAACAAAAAGGTGGAAAACCTTTTGCAGCAGAATCAAGTGCTGTGCTGTAATAAGCCAATAGACGATAGCGGTCCCCATGTTTTTGGGCAAGTACTCCTTGTGCGAATCCATTTCTTTCATGACAAAATAAAAGTCTTAACATAGTCTGGTAACACTAAAGCTGGGGCAGTAGCTAAAGCTTGCTTCAAGTTCTGAAATGAGATTTCCTCTTCATGATTCCAAAGGAGAGGCTTTGGTGTATCCTGCTTTAAACGATTTGGCAATTTCTGCATAGTTAGGGATCTACTGTCTACAGTATCCTGTCATACCTAGGAAAGACCTAAGCTGTCTCTGAGTAGACGGGGCCTTAGATATTACATTAGTACGAGATGGTAACACTTGCTTGCTACCCTGAGAAATTAAATGACCAAGATAACATACCTGAGATGCCCACATTTGTAGTTTTTCTCTAGACTGTGTCCCTTTTCTGCAAGGATAGTCAGACTATGCAAGGTATCCTGTTGACATTGCTGAAAGGAGGTTGATGCAATTAGTAAATCATCTACATATTGTACTAACACCGACCCACCTGGAAATGTAACATTCTCCAAATCTTTTTTTTTTTGAATTTGAGAAAATGAAGGAGATTCAGTATATCCTTGTGGCAGCCATGTCCATGTATATTGCTGTACCTGATAAGTGAAAGCAAACAAACTGGCTGTCAGGGTGAAAAGGAACATAAATCTATCACAGAAAGAAAAGTAACTTCTTGTAGGTGGTATGCATCTCAGTATTGTTGCTGGATTTGGAATAACAGGAAAAGTAGGTAGCACTGCATTATTTACAGCCCTTAAGTCTTGGACAAATTTATAAGTATACTTTCCTGGCTTTTTCACTGGAAAAATAGGAGTATTACAAGGGCTTTTAGCTAGTATTGTTATTCCTTGATGTATTAAGAGACTGAATAACAGGTTTGATTCCCTGCTCTGCTTCTAGCTTTAGTGGATATTGTGGAACTCTGGGGAGAGGTTTTGATGGTTTAATTTTGTTTTTACTGGTTCTGCTGATTTCAGTATACCTACTTCATTTGCATGCTTAGCCCACAAGTTGGCAGGTACCTGCTGTAGTAACTCTCCATCTGTCTGTATGCTTCCAGTAGGCTGCCCGTCAGCTTCTGCTAAAACTGCCAGTACTTCCCCCTCAGATTTTGTTGGAACATTTAGATACACCCCTTCTGGGGTACAGTAAATAGTACAACCCAGCTTACATAACAAATCTCTTCCTAGTAGGTTTACTGCTGCAGTAGTACTCAGAAGAAAAGAATGCTTTTCTTCA
Organism: Protopterus annectens; assembly: GCF_019279795.1. Taxonomy (NCBI): domain Eukaryota; kingdom Metazoa; phylum Chordata; order Ceratodontiformes; family Protopteridae; genus Protopterus; species Protopterus annectens. The sequence goes on along the minus strand of NC_056730.1, from coordinate 550,982,815 downwards.
ATCGGACCTAAAGAAATGGGGATGGGCTCTGAAAGAGGATATGTAACCGTAGCATTTGTTACTCCAACTGCCTTTACTTTCATTTCTGATACTGGTATTTGATTATCTGAAGTAATTTTTAGCACTGACCTAGTAACTCCAGTGTCCACCAGAAATGGGGTTTTCTTTGAATTTATTTTCATCTTAACGTAGGGCCCATTTTGATCTATTGGCAGTAAAGGATTAAGATTCACTTCTGTATTATTTTTTTGACCTAGTCAGTATGGAGCTTCTTGACTCCTTCCAGTCTGAGGAGATGGTGGAGGAAAAACTGCATTATTATAATTTGGTTGCCACTCTGTCCAAGTATCTTGGGCACTCTGCATTTGCCTGTGTGGACACTCCCTTCTCCAATGTCCTGCTTCTCCACAGTTAAAGCAAGATGTATTAGATGAAGCTGGAGGGGCACTGCCAAATCGTTGTTGCCAACCAGCTGCACCTTGTTCCCCTCAACCAGCACTTTTTGCTAAATCTTCTAGCAATTCCTCTACCCCTTCCCCTGCTTCTACTTTGACCCCTTAGGTTTTCCAGCTGCCTGATTTGTAAAGTTAACAGCTTATCCTCAGTATCCTTCCTTCGTTTTTCCTGGTACTCTGTACAGTGATTTGCAGCACTTAATAAAGACTTCCAAATCCTTCCCTTGCCAGTCTATGAGCACCTGCTTTATTTGATTTTGTACATGGGGCTTGCAGACCCTGCACAAAGGCTGCTGCAGTAGCTGGCTTAGCTTGCTCTTCTGGGTCTAGTATTCCTGAATGTCTAGCAAATACTGTTTTAAGGCGACTCAAATAGTCTGCAGGTCCTTCCCCTTTATTTTGTACTAGGCTATCAGCTCAAGGGCCTACGTAAGCCTATCCAACAAGGTTCCCTGGCTTACACCACTCAAGAAAGTTATTTCCCTGTGCCATTGTCGAGCAGAGAGACAAAAGTGATCCCCGGGTGTATTTCCTAGTTCCCATCCACTCAAGATTTTTCTTGAAGAGTGTTAATGAAGAACTTTGCTTGACATAGATGGGTAGCCTGTTCCAGAGTATGGGAAGTCTCTGGGACAGGAATCTATCCCTCCAGTATGTCCTGTTTATTGTGATAACAAGGTTTAGGTCCCTAGAGCATGTAGCTCGGAGGGATTGGGATTTCTTTAGGTGTAGAATGTCCAACCGCTCTGGGTTTGACCTCTGAGTAGGCAATATGCTACGGAGTAAAGCTGGAGTTTGAGATGGTCAGTGTAGGGCATTTGTTTGAGGCCAGTAATCCTCTTTGTGAGGTACTTCTGTGGCCATTGCAGCTGATGCAGATGTCTTGTGAGGTACATTCCAAAAGGGGCGTTGTACTCTATAATGGGTCTGAGTGTTGAGTAGAGGGGAACAATGACTTTTTTTTTTCCTGGATGAGAACCCTTTTATGATGAGGTGTGCCATGTAGAAAGACTTCCTGATTACTGTGATCCTGATTACTGTGATGATGTGACCATCAAAGGAAAGACTACAATCCACCTGAGTCCCAAGGTCTGTTATCATGCATTCGGTGTTAAATAGATTGCTGCCTATGTGATAGTTCGTGTACAGAGATTTTACCAAAGGGGGTGACATTGCACTTTTTGGCATTGAGCTTGAGGCCATGGCCCTGACACCAGGCATCTGTCTGAGCGAGGCCTTTCTGTAGGATGTCCACATCATTTCGGGACTTGACACTGGCTCCTGGTTTGCAATCACCTGCGAACTTAGTTAGCCAGAGGCCTTCTGTGATAGCCTGTACTTCAGAGAAGTAGATACAAACAGGAGATGTCCCAGGACTGAACCCTGTGGTACTCCACTGGTTTGAGGTCAGATTTGGAGTCTGCAACTTTTACAGTGTGGATTCTGTCAGTGAGCCAGTTGGCAAACCCATCTTGTGACGTAGGGATTTATACCTAGTTTAGTGAGTTTAGCTATAATTCCCGAATGGGGGATTGTGTCGAAAGCCTTTGCGAGGTCAATATAGGCTGTGTGAACCACCTTACCCTCATCTGCGGCTTTGGTGACTGCCTCAAAGAAGTCGATCAGGTTCAGGAGGCATGGTCTGACAAACCCGAACTGGGTGGGATCCAAAGTTTGGGGTTTCCAATGTCTTTGTTTCGAGTTCCATGACCTTGCAGACCAGGCTCGTCAGGCTAATAGGGCGATAGTTCCCGGGATCAGTGGTGGCTCCCCCTTTGTGGAGTGGGAGAACTGTTGCTGTTCGCCATTCAGTGGGCACAAAGCCTGATGCGAGGCTATTATTGAACACGTTGCTTAAGTGGGGAGCCAGTTTGTTCTGAAGTTCATGTAAAACGTAGCCTGGGATGTTGTCCGGTTCCATGGATGCTGTGTTTTTGGCTTTAATGAGTGCAGCTTTTACCTGCGTAGTTGTTTATACAGGGACTTTGCATTCTTCCTGTATAGATATGGGCCGTTTAGGGGGTGGGGGAGGTAAAGTTCGTTTAGGGGGTGGGGGAGGTAAAGAGGATGTTGGCAATATCAGTTGGTTCTGTAATTTTCATGCTGTTGTGCTGTAACTCAGAGCAGATCTGGGTGTTGCCATCGAGATTCTTGACATAGCTATAGAATGCTTTGTGGTTGTCCTTAGAATTAGTGGCGATTTTGTTTTCATAGCTAGCTTTGGAGGATCTTATAAGGGATCTCAGCTTCTTACTGAGGCTGACCAGGGAGCTCCTCCACTCATGGAATTTTATTCTCTTTTGCAACAGTTTCTTCCTTCTGTTGTACAGTTTGTTTATGGCAGGGGACCACCAGATTGGTGCTTATAGAGTGCATTTGTGTAGGATTCAGCAGTTGTAACTGTATTGCCCATCTGCATGGGTGTCGTGAAGTTCACCACTTCTGTTTTAAGAAGCATGAAGTTGGCTTTGGAGAATTTTTTTACCATGGTTTCCTTAATGGGAGTGGGGACGGGATGTGGATATCAAGGGTGATTAGCTTATGGTCGGATCGGACCAACAAGGAGTTGACTTCAGGTGTGTAACACTAGTCACTCATGTTGGTAATGACTAGGTCTAGGATATTGTTGCCCCTGGTGGGGTGGTGGATAAGTTGATCCAGGGCATTGGAGTTTATGAATTCCGTAAAGCGTTGAGCTAAGAAGTTGGTACATGAGTAGTTTTCCCAGTTAATAGTGGGATAGTTGACGTGCCCATTATTAGGGTGTTTGGTTGAACCCTAATATTTTCCAGTACATCAAGAAAAGAGGAGTGGGAATCCTGGGGCATGGTGGGGGATCTGTAGCAAGCTACAATTTGGATTGCAGTTTTGCCCAGAGTTGGTTGCACTTGGATAACCTCGGATGCATTATGCTGAGCAACTAGCCTGGAGGTGTGGATATCCTTAATGAATATGGACACACCTCCGCCTTTGGTGTTTCAGTCCAGGTTACATGGCCAAAAAGTGTGGTATGAATTATAGCCTGGTGTAGTGCAGGGGTGCTGTCTGGAGCCTTGAACCAGGTCTAAGTCACTGCACAGATATCGATTTTCTCCATTTTAAGGAGTGCCTCGAGTGAGTGCATTTTGAGATTTATTATTCTAGCATTGAGTAGTATTACCCTCAGTTTTTACTTGCCTGTTCCTGTTATGGTGGTGAATTTGTCATTTGAACCTTGCTTAAAGAAGGCACTATAGGGGCGGCAAGAGCCTTAGCCAGTATCCGGAATCCCAGGGGCGACAGGTGCAGGCCATCTGTGGCAAAACGTCATGGTCCGTCGACCATGTCATCCCAAGCAGACAGATACTGGATCCCCTTAGAATGACAACTGAAGCTTAGCCAGTTGTTGAAGTCAATCATTTTGTCCTTATACTGCAGTATCATTCTGGGCGATGGCAGAATGCTACTCGGGGCAAGGGTCATACCTGCCTGGGCTTCAAGATCGGAGAGCTCTTCCATGTCTCTCTTCATGTAGTAGAGGGAGGTACGTCTCAGGACATTCACACCAACATGGACAATGACAGAGTCATATTTGTACTTGTTGTGGAGTGACCCGAGTGCGTGGGTTATGTGGCGGATCCTGGCACCCGATAGGCAGCTGGCAGTAACCTTCTTGTTTAGCCTGTTGAGTGGGACATCAGTGTGCCTGGCAAAGTCACCTCTGACTAGTGTGTTGGGTACGTTGTTTTGCTTTATTGACTGTGGTTGAGTGGCACACTGAGTCTGTGGGCTATGTGTCATTTGGGTTGTGTTGGGGGATGGAGGTTGCTTGCGTTTCTGCTATGGAGGTCTCTGTTGCTTAGACAGATTATTGAGAGCCTCCACGAATGTTTTTGTGTTACTATATGTGTATTTTGGTGGTGTAGATTTAGTGAGACTATGTGATGAATGTGGTGTGGTGCAAATGTTTACTTTCTCCTCTTGACTGTCGAGTTCAGTCTTGGTTGGAGAGAGCTTTACCTCCAGTTTGACTAGATAAGTGCATGTCTCACAGGTTGTAGTTTTGGGTGGTAGGAGGAGAGGGTTGTCTGTGTACATGAGGCAATTTCTACATTGTCTCAAGATGCCCAGATTCATCGGATAGGAGAGAACACTGGGAGCTGACCCTTGGACATGCCTGAATAAAACAATATTTTCCATTAGATAAGTGAGGAAAGTGAGTACAAGAGCTGTTTTTCTCTAAGCAAGTGAGAAAAGTAAGTACAAAAACTGTTTTCGTCTAGGTAATGAGGAAGGTTTGAGTGCTTTAGTAATTAGCTTATTTAGTGCTTACAAGTTCTGAGCAAGTGCTGAGCACGAATAAGCAAATTTAAGTGCTAAAACTAAGAATCTGTATCTGCACTACATGCCTGTATTTAGACCAGTCAGTCCTAACTTGACACACATCTGTAATCTTGTTTAACAATGCTGTTCGTTTATCTATTAATGCATTTCCTATGAGAGTGAAATCTGTTATTTCAGCATTTTCCAGTAACTGCTTTATTTCATCTGAATCAACTACCCTCAGCAGTTTATTTAAATCTGTCAAAGTAGGATTGTAACATTCTGTTATAGTTTTTAATTCTTCTTTGAATTTTAATGGATCTTCTCTAATATTTGGAACATTTTTAGACATAGTATGGAAATCAGCAGGGGTCCAAGGATGATGAACAAGTTCCCTGTTGGTATCCCCTAAAATTTCCCTGAGAGGTGCCAGTAGATCCCCTCCAGAGGTTGTAATCTCTTCTTGTTGCACTTTGTCATGTGATCATGTATGGTAAGATACAGGAGTGTCAAATACTAATGCCCCTGTTGGGGAAGTAGAAGCTATCTGAGAAGGATAGGAAGAAGAACCCCCCTCGACTGCAGATGCCTGTTCAAAAGATTAAGCTTGAACAGGGGAACCAGTCTGAGATGTACCAGTGTCACGTGAACTGGGTGTCCAATGGACAGTAGACCAAAAGGTAGGAGTTCTTTTTCCTTTTAAGTGCTTCACTGTACCAAGAATAAAATGCTGTCATTTGTTCCTCACTTGCTTTGCTTTTTTTTCCAAAAATGCCTTTCAATGTCAGCAATTTAGTCTTATGTGTTCCATTTAATGTAAATACCCCGCCAGCACAATTCTTAATAAGTTGAAACCAGTCATGCAAATATTTACAACTTTCCTCCGTATAGTTAAAATACTTAAGATATGCAGGTGTTCCCTTTTCAGGGATTTATTCTTGCTTGCTTATCTTTGCTCCCATTCTTCTTATTTAATAAATCAGTAATAAAAATATTAGGCTTACCTTATAACTCCTGGATTCTGGCAATTCCTAAGACAGAAAATAACTGTAGTAATCCACACACCATACAGGGAGGGAAGGGTAGGAAGTCTGTCACCGTGCAGCAACAGAGGAGAGGTTTCGATCAACCTTTTCCCACAGCACCCCTTGCTTTTGTCCCTGCACAAGCTCAAAAGTTAAAGCTCCAGCATTAAGGTCGGGATAACGGGACGGATAGGTACTGTGTCCAGAACTGACCACTCTTAAGTCCCAACGTGCTTTTGGCTCATGAATTTATTTTAACAATGCATACCTCTATGTCCTATCATGCTGTAGCCTCATGAATTTGTTTTAACAGTATATAGTCTATCCCAATCATGCTATGGGCTCATGAACTTGTATAGTCTGTCCCAATCATGCAGTGGGCTCATGAACTTGTTTTAACTTTATTTTTAGCTTTTTCTTTTTTCTCTCTCGTACATTGACAGAATAAAAAACATCTGCCCTTGACACAAGGCGCCTCCTTGTGTTAATTTGTCCTTTACTGTACTTGTACATACATTTACTATACTCATTTACTGTGAGGTCTTCCCACTATTACATGTATATCTTACAACCACTCAAATAAAAACACAGTCATGCACTTGTACTACAAACACAGTTATGCATCTATTCTACAAACAGTCATTCACTTATTCTACATTTTTGCTAAAATTGTGTAAAAGAGAGAGAGGAAAAAAAAAAAACACAAGCCAACCCTTTTCCCTTACAAAATAATTTCCCTGCCAAGGCTAGTATGTTTGCACACCCTGAATAGCTGCACATCTGAGTCTCTGACTTTATTTCATGCAAAGCAGTGTGGAATTCACAAAAATCTGTGATGGGACCTATTTGAGCTGCCCTGCAGCAATACCAAAGTTAAGATCTGAGTCACGGCACCAAATTATTAGTCATAAATAAATAACATTAAGAATTTACTTTATATGCCTTTAGTCAGGGACAACACTTCAGGATGTGCAAACAGAAATTTTATTCTTACAGCGCTGGGAGTTATTTTTCATAATTCTTGATGAAGCATTCTAACTTTACATACAAAAACTGTAATTTCATACATTTTCTTATCGAACTGCTCATGCATTTTCATGACGTTATAATGACTTTGTCCTATAGAAAACTTTGCAAATGTTCTCATACCTCATGATTTTCACTTTAGACTTCATGTGAGCACCTTCCTATACATGATTCACCTGCTTCCGAAGGGTCTTGTTTCTGACCTGGATGTTTCGAACCTGCTTTAGCAACAACGCACTCTTAGCCTTGAGGAGTCAGGCTAACAAATTCCTTTTTGTATAGCTGCATGCCTCACTTCATGCAACACATACTATTCTCTCTTATTACATACTGAAAGAATGCAGTAAAAAAACCAGCAAAACTTGTGGGCTTATGAAGCTGTATTTTTCCCAGCCCTGCATACAAATTCTATTTGCTTTTTAACAATCATGTTATAGCATCATTAATAAACTGAAATTAATATACATTTTAATAAGCTGGTCTTGTCCCATAACCGTACCCGATTTGAAGATCTTTTTTTCTTGCACTAACCGATGTCCGAAAAAGTTAACCGTTGTCTCGCCTTTGGAAAGCAAATACCACGCTGAGACTTTCACTCATACTGCATCAGTTGTTTAAGCCCAGATCACGACGTGCCCTGTTGCCGGTTCTGTGCCCTCTTTAAGGTGAGAACCATTCGTTGTAGAGCTCTTATTGTAGCCAGGGATTTTAGTCTTCCATCTTCGCATTCCGAAATGGCATCGGCCAACCATCCGCAGACATGCCGAAGAAAAGTAAGGATAGAGACAGACCACACAAGGCCAAGCCTTCCGACGATGCTACTGCTAAGCAGGTTGTCAGTTCTCTGGAATTCAGTGAGGTGCTTTTGCAGCCATTCATGCCCGATTCAATACCTTCGCAGGCCTCTACCAAGACCCTTTCGGAGTCCGGTATGTGGCAGAAATCTTCTTAATCTTACGAGCCTTTGGTTGTCTTTGCCTCGGTTGGGTCCGGAGCTGCGACGCAGGCAGCGGCTTTTGGGAGGCCTTTTGCACTACTGATTCCAGACAAAAAAAGTCTTCCCTTCCGACTACCGTTTCTGTCAGACCGATGGATTCTGTTAGGCCTAGAGGCAAGACCATTCCCAGGAAAATTACCTCTAGCCACCATGTTACTCCTGCTCCTTCTCCCCAGACTCAAATGCTTAAAATGGCAGAGTATCGTATCTCCCTTATCAGGGGTAGTCAGGCCACAACTTCTAAAAGGAAAAGACCTTTCTCCTGATATACTAACAGAACCGGATTCTGAGGGATCTGATTGAAGAGTCTGAAGAGGAACAACAACCTCTGACTGCTTTATTGAGGATTAAGATGCAGAGGAATCCATTACCTATGCCTCCCCACCAGAACATTTTTCCTTTGGGGAAACCCTTCACACCCTCAGGGAACATTTCCACTGGGAATCCCAGGACTTCCCTCAGTCTAAGAAAAGACTAATAGAGTTTCTAGACCAGCCCCAGCACAGACCCTTGGCCATCCCTCCTGTCTTAGAGGTGGTTGATGATGTCTTCCAGGAATCCAGTTTAATTCCTGACGCCCTCCCACCTGCTTCCAGAAAACCTGATGGTTATTACAGAGTACCAGATTCTCGCAAATACTTGTACGGAATTCCTGCTGCAGACTCAGAGGTCATTACACAGGGGCCAAAAGGAGCGAAGGCTAGTTCTACAAAAAATCCTACTCCTCCTGATAAGGACTCCAGAGCTCTGGACAGATGGAGTAAAAAAGCATAAACCTATGCAACCTTGGCTGTCAGAGCTCTCAACTGTCAGTTCCACATGTTAAATTATCAACAACACACTTTGGAACTGTTAAAACAAAAATGTTCTTCCTTTCCTGACTTCCAGTTCGTAAGAGTTAGCAAATTTACTGCACTCTTACTTGTCAAGTGGCTAAACACTCATTACACTGTGGATATGACGCCCTAGCAGGGCATCAGTGTCAGGATCTGTCAGTAGGAGACATGCATGGTTGAAGGAACAACCTCTTCCTGATAATGTCAAATCTAAATTACTTGATGCACCCTTGGATAAGGACTGCTTGTTTGGAGAAAAAGCAGAAGAGGTGCTTAAAAAGATGGAAGACAAAGCAAAATCTATGCAAACCGTAAAAGATTTCCTTCAGGTACAACCTCCTAGGTTCAGCAGGAATTTTCCCTCAAAACACTGGTCTTTTCCTGTACCTAGCAGATAGGGGCAAGGTAAGCCCCCAGGGACAGACCACCCAGACTCCCAACCCAGGGAGAGCAGAGAACCAAACAGAGGACCACTTCCACTCCAAAGGCAGGGAGTTCTAAGCCATCCCTCTTTAACAAAAATTCTCAGTGACACCCCCCCCCCCCCGCCCTCTTTTCTCTCACCAAAAACTAGGAGGAAGGCTCTCCCTCTGCAAAGGAAGTTTGCTGTCTGTAACAAAGGACCAATGTGTCTTAAAGATTATTTTTCAGGGATACAAATCATCTTTCAACAAACTTCTATCCAGACTTGCCTCGAAATCAGTGGGCAGAAGCATTGAAACCAGTCCAAACTCTCATATTCCAAGGGGCAATAGAACCTGTCCCCTCAGATCAAACAGGCAAAGGCTTTTATTCCAGACTATTCCTGGTTCCCAGAAAAGAGGGCACTTGGCACCCCATCCTGGATCAATCCATTTTGAACACCTTCCTGGTTTTTCCCAAATTCAAAATGCTAACCTTACAGCAGCTGATGCCTATGCTGACAAAAAATACCTAGTTAGTAACGCTAGATCTAAAAGATACCTACCTCCACATCCCCGTACGGGAATCCTGCAGGAAATTCCTTTGCTTCAGAGCAGGCTCACAACGCTTTCAGTTCTCTGCTCTACCCTTTGCTTATCTACTGCTCCCAGGGTATTGACCAAATAGCCCCGGCCATAGCCTTCTGCAGACAGAAAAATATACAAGTTTACCCTTGCCTGGACGACTGCCTCATTCAGGCATACTGCAAAGAAAAGCTCCTCAAGGACCTCCTCTTTGTCAAAATCCTCCTAATCTCCTTAGGGAGTACACCATCAAGAAGAAATCAAAGCAAACTCCCTCCAGGAAGATCATTTTCTTGGGAGCACTGCTGGACACAGCATCCCAAATGGCTTTCCTATTTTCAGAAAAGCAGAGCTTCTTACCTCTCTTTCACCCAGCTGGCTTCCAGAACTCGCCTCACTGCCAGGAACTCCCCCCAAGCCTTTGGGTACACGGCATCTTGCATCCTAATTCCTCTCTCTGGTCAGGCTTCACATGAGAACTTCAGTGGTACCTAAAGAACCTTTGGTGTCAGCACTCTCAGCCTCTAGAAGCCCCTCTCCCTCTGATCCCCTGTATAAGGGCTGTGTTTTTTTGGTGGGCAAGGGCCTGTGCTCAGAACAAGGGTCTTTCCTTCACCCTTCGCCCAACCAGGCAGACCATTATCACCAACGCCTCAGACACAGCTTGGGGAGCTTACCTAGAAGGCAGGTGCACCCATGGTCTTTGGTGTGCAAACACTTTCCCTTGCACATCATTCTGAAGGAAATGATGGCAGTACAAAAGGCTCTGACTTTCTTCAAACCCCATCTCAAGATCTGGGTTCTCCTTATCAAAACAGACAACACCACAGTAATGTGGTACATCAACAAACTGGGAGGGACCCAGTCTTACCCTCTGTGCAGGCTAGCCATAGGTTCATATGTAGGTACTGGGCTATCTGCCCGAAGGCATATATTAGCCCAGCCACGTTGTGCGGTATTCACTGCCCCTTTGGTTAGTTCCCTAGGCCCTTGATCTAGCAGCTAGTACCCTTGGCCCCTATCTAGTAGAGCTGTTGGTATGATTCCTGGTGTGAACGTTCTGTTACCCATCCACTCGTCAATGTTCCTTTTGAAGAGTGATAGTGAGGGGCTCTGTCTTATGTAGATCGGGACCTTGTTCCATAGCAAGGGAAGTCTTTGTGAAGGGAATCTATCCCTCCAGCATGTTCTATTCATTGTTGTGCTGAGGTTTATATCCCTAGAGCGTGTAGCTCGAGTAGATTTGGTTTTGCTAAGATGTAGCATGTTCAACAGTTCTGGGTTGGACATGGCTCTGTATGTTACAGAGATCGCCTCTGAGAAGGCGGTATGCAACAGAGAAAAGCCTTAGTTTTTTCAATCATGCTGCATAGGGCAACTGTTTGAGGCCAGTAATCCTCTTAGTGAGGTACCTCTGTGGTCTCTCCAGCTGCTGGAGATGCCTAGCCAGGTACATTCCAATTGGTGCATTGTACTCAATAATGGGTCTGATGAGGGAAGAGTAGAGGGGCACCACTACATCCTTAGATCTTGATGCGAATCCTTTCGTGATCAGATGGGTCACATAGAAGGATTTTCTAACCACCTTGGCAATATGGTTATCCAAGGAAAGCTGACTATCTACTTGGGTCCCTAGATCCCTTATTACTTCTTCAGATTTCAGGGGGTTACCTCCTATGTGGTACTTCATGGGTACTCTGTTTTTTTTCCAAAGGGGATTACTACGCATTTTTTAGCATTTAGCTTGAGACCATGGCTTTGACACCATGCATCAGTCTCATTAAGGCCCTTCTGGAGGATATCCATGTCGGCTGGAGACTCTGTTATAGCACCCAGTTTGCAGTCGTCCGCAGACTTGGTCAGCCACAGCCCTTCAGTGCTTTCTTGTACTTCTGAGAAGTATATGCCAAACAGGAGGGGTGCCAGGACAGAGCCCTGAGGCACACTGCTTGTTACTGGTCTGGATTCGGACATGGATCCCACTACTCTTACTTTGTGGGATCTGTCTGAGAGTCAGTTTGCGATCCATCTTGTGACGTAAGGGTTTATGCCCAGGTTGGTGAGTTTATCAATAATACCCGAATGGGGAATGGTGTCAAATGCTTTAGCAAGGTCAAGGTAAGCTGTGTGTACCTCCTTTCCCTTATCTATAGCCTGAGTAACTGTCTCAAAGAAGTCCATCAGGTTCAGGAGGCATGATCTGCCCTTGACGAAGCCGAACTGTGTGGGGTCAAGTGTTTGGAGGTTCCCAATCTCTCCATTTATGAGTTCCATAATGATTCGCTCCATTGCCTTACAGATCAGACCACCGTTGTTGTGTGCCATTCTATGGTCACATATCCTGTCGAGAGGCTGAGACTGAACAGGGTATTCAGATGCGGGGTTAATTCATCTTTGAGCTCGAGTATGACGCAGCCCGGGACACCATCTGGTCCCATGGAGGCAGTGTTTTTAGCTTTAGATAGAGCCTTATTAATCAACGTATCAGTAATAATTGGAGTTACACAATCCCCTGGAATAGTAATAGGCCCTGTAGGTGGTAAGGGGGGAGAAATTTGCACTGAACCCATCAGCCAAGATGTTGGCAATGTCAGTGGGGTCAGTGTATTTTGTTCCATTTTGTACTAGCTCAGAACAGACATGAGCGTTGCCATTTAGGTTTTTGACGTAACCATGGAAGGCCTTATGGTTATCCTTGGCAACTTTCTTTTCAAAATTGGCTGTAGTTGACTTGATGAGGGCCCTCAATTTCTTACTAATGCTGATAGGGATGATTTTTCTACTTGAGATTTGACCTTTTTTTGTAGAAGTGTCCTCCTTTTATTGTATAGTTTGCTTATGGACGGGGTCCACCAGACTGGTTTCTGTTTGCTTGAGGAAGGAGTCTTTGTTTTATTTGGGATAGCACAGTCCATGCAATCCTGAAGGTGTATATAAAGTGCCTTGGTGTAGGATTCTGCATCCTGGATATCATTATCCTTCTGCAAGGGAATAGTGAAGCTTTCCACTTCTGACGCAAGTAGTTTGAAGTTTGCTTTGGAAAGGTTTTTTATGATGGTTTCTTTGACTGGGGGAGGTGGAGGGGTGAGGACGTCCAGGGTTATCAGTTTGTGGTCTGATCTGACCAGAGAGGGAGTGATAAGGGGTGTGGTACAATGGGTGCCCATATTTGTGATGACTAAATACAATATGTTGTCCCCTCTAGTGGGAGAACATACCAGTTGTTCAAGGGCATTTGAATTTATAAATTCTATGAAGCGCTGGGCATAGGAGTTAGAACTTTGGTAGTTCGCCCAGTCTATACCAGGGTAGTTGAAATCACCCAAAATTATGGTGTTGGGTAGGACCTTTATATTTTCCAATGCCTCAAGGAATGCTGAGTGAGCATCTTGGGACATGGTGGGCGATCTATAACAGGCTACGACTTGAAATGTAGTTTTGCCTGCTGATAGTTGAGCATGGATGATCTCTGGGGCATCATGTTGCGCCACTAACCTGGAGATGTGGGTATCCTTGATGACTGTGGATACACCTCCGCCCTTTGTACTGCAATCCGGTAACTGAGGCCGGAAGATATGATATGAATTGTAACCTGGTAGTGCTGGGGTGCTTTCTGGAGCCTTGAACCAGGTTTCCGTCACTGCACAAACATCGATTTTCTCCATACTGAGGAGTGCCTCGAGTGCGTGCATTTTGAGGTTGAGACTTCTGGCATTGAGTAGCATTACCATTAGTTTTTGGTTACCTGTGCTGGTTGCGGTGGTTGGTTTGTCCTTTGAGCCTTGCCTAAAAAAGGCACTATGGGGACGGCAATAGCCTCGGCCAGTATTTGAAAGCCTAGGGGTGACAGGTGCAAACTATCTCTGGCGAAACAGCGAGGCTCGTCTGTCATGTCCTCCCAAGCAGACAGACACTGGATCCCCTTAGAATGACACCAGAAGCTTAGCCAATTGTTGATCCTCTGACAGCCTCTTCCATGGGATTATGCCTAGTAGCTACCAGGGATCAACAACATCCTGGCAGACCACTTAAGAAGAAACTTACTGGAACCCCACGAATAGCAGTTCCACAGAAAAATCTTTTTACAGATCACTCAGGAGTGGGGGACTCTGGAGGTGGATCTCTTTTTGTTTCGAACCTCACCCATCAGCTGAAAGAATTCTGTACCGGGGAGTGTCACCACCTAGCATGGAAGATGGATGCATTGACCTTCCCCTGGAACACCCTCTTTGTGTACATATTCCCTCCTTTTGCTTCTTATTCCAAAGGTACTGACAAAAATAAGGGAGGCGAGACCAAAAGCCATCCTCCTTGCTCCTGATTGTCCCAGACAACATTGGTACTCCTTACTGTGCAGCCTGACCTTACAGCCTCCCAGGCAGCTTCCCTGATCTCAGACCTCTTAACCCAGGTGGGGGGGGGTGGAATTCTGCACCCAGACATGCAGACACTCACTGTCAGCATGGCTAATACCCTAAAGGCAAACAAGGGGCCCCTGTTAAGCAAACCGGTTCTGGACATTATCACAGAGGCCAGAAGGCCCAGCACCAGAAGATCTTATGCAGGAAAATGGAAAAGATTTTGCTCCTGGAGCCAGTCCAGAGGGGGCAATACCTTACAACCTTTCATCCCGCTTATCCTGGACTAACTAGCGGAGCTACTTAATAGTGGCCTCTTCTTCTCCTCTATTCAAATCCACGCCTCCGCCATGTCAGCCCATTTTGATACAGAACAGCCCCTGTTCTCCCATACTTTGATTAAACAATTCCTCAGAGTTGCTTTCTAATATCAGACCTCCCAGAAGGCCACCCACTCCAGCCTGGGACCTGAATTATGTTTTGGAAAATCCAACATTACCACCCTTAGAACCTGCTGCTTCAGCAGAACTAAGATTTCTCTCCTGGAAGACTGCTTTTCTCCTAGCTATCACCTCAGCCAGGAGAGTTTCAGAACTTCAGGAACTGATGGCCATTGAGCCCTTAATCATCTTCCATGCGGACCCTTAATCATCTTCCATGTGGACAGGGTCTCCCTTTGGACTAATCCCTCCTTTATGCCCAAGGTGGTATGTAATGTCAGGCCATACATCTACCCACCTTCTTTCCTAACCCTCAAAACAAGGGGGAGAGAATTCTGCATTCACTAGATGTGCACAGACAGCTCAGATACTATATGGACCGTACTAAATCCTTCAGGAAAACAGACCAACTACTTGTCAGCTTTGCCCCAGGGGCAGAGGGAAAGCCAATTTCCAAACAAACCATTTCCAAATGAATATCGCACTCTATCCATTTCTGCTACAGATTGCATGGGACCCCCCCAAGTGTATTCAAACTCGTTCCACTAGGGCAGCCTCCACTTCACAGCTTTCCTCAGAGGATTTCCTACCAGGGACATCCTGGAAGCTGCCACCTGGACTTCTGTCCATACCTTTACCAAGCATTGCCACCTACTTCTTTTTTCTAAGACTAGGTCAGGGTTTGCCTCTGCAGTTCTGCAGGGCATGCTGACCCATTTCTAGGTCTCTTACTAAGCCTACCACCTTCTCCTCCTCTTTGGGAGTCCACCCAGGTAATGACTGCTACAGTGAAACACGAAGAACATAGTACAGTTGTGTCATTATCATAAATGTAGATGTTCGAGTGTATTCATTGTTGCAGTCCTGGTTTCCGACCCTACTTCCCCCTTGTATCTTCTTTCTTTAGGGCGACATAAATTTCTAACTCTGGCTTTTAGCCACCAGAACCACTTTCTATATTTACTTGGGCTTCTGACTGGTTAGGGCAAGAAAAACTGATGTAATGGCGTCGGCTGCCTTCCTTATAGCACTGATGTCCTGACATCAGCCAGCAAGTGACGGCAGATGACACAGCAAAACATTGACTCTGGTATTCGGGCCGGCCGAGGGCTACCACAGCAAGGGTAACCCCACAGGTGATGACTGTAACAGTGAATACACTCTAACATCTACATTTATGGTAGCTGTACACAACTATACTTTCTTTTGCTTCCACTTCAGCTCAAAACTGAATCAAAACCCTTTTTATTTATTTATTTATTTTTTTTTTACTAAAAAAAGGTTGTGAGACATATTCTGACCATGGAAAGTCTACTTTCTTTTTTTCATAAACCCCCCTCCCCCAAATTTTCCACAGTCTGACAAGTTTCAAATATCAAGTCACAAGATGCCTCTTTGTTGATTTTAAAATGAAAGCTCTTACCTTTTCAAATTTAACAATCAGCATTATAACATTGTCCCATACCTCTTATCAGTCCAAACCTCCTTCCTTTTTACTTCTTACCTGAACAACAAATTTCTTTGATTCCTTTATTCCCATCTTCTATTTGGATGCTTCTCCCACTGTTTTCAGCACGTCTGTCTGCAACCTTCTCTGGCACATTTTCTTCTATTTTCTCCATAATCTCACTCCAGGATAGTGCACTTTCTGGTTTGCTTTGGTGTATCATCTCCTCCAAATAAGCTTCCTGCAACCCTCATGATTGGAGGGTTGAAATTATCCATGTTTCCACTGTTTCTTTCTATTCAAACGGATTTTTCTGGAAATTTTTCTGGTTCACTTTTTCAAGATGGTGTCAGTTTCTCTAATTGCAAATTTTAATGTGGGGAAAGATTCAAATTGTTCATCCTCACTTTCAACATCCAGACTATGCGAGGCTTTTATGAAGGGGATTTTCCTAGCTGGGCCTCCAAAAAAGATCCTTCTCCTCCTTGGGACCTCAACATTGTCCTTCATTGTTTCAATCAGAAACCCTTTGAACCTGTTGACTCCTGCAGTGTGAAGTCTGTATCTTGGAAAACCTTTTTTTCTTGTGGCCATTACTTCAGCCAAAAGAGTGTTGACCTGCAAGCTCTTTTCATCTAAACCACCTTGTATCACCTTCTTCAAAGATAGTTTCTCGAAATCCGATATTTATGCCTAAAGTTGCCACAGAGTCTAATATTAATCAGTCCATTCACCTACCAGTCTTTTTTCCCCAATCATTCTAACAAGGGAGAATGTTACATTTGCTTGTTGTTCGTAGGCAGTCTGCTTTTTTATCTGCACAGGACAGACATGCAGCTATCCCTTTCTGCAAAACCTCATTTTGCTAGGTCAATGTCCACTCCGCCTGCATTTTCAGCTAGGACCTCTGAAGTCTGTGCAGCAGCAATTTGGTCCAATTCCCATACATTTCTTTCTCATTATAAATTTGATATTGTCTCCTGAAACAGCACATCCTTTGGCTCCACTGTGCTCGGGCATATCTTTCCACGAGGGCCGCCTGAGATTTACTTAACCAGGGACTCTGACCCATCAGTGAGGAAGAGTGCAATGGACATAATCAGATTTAGAAGTTCTGTACTTGGCATAACTTGGCATCTGTGTTGCCCGATTTCATTCTTCCACATGTCCCGACACCCATCCATCCCCCATCTTAATTTGCTGAGAGCTGTCTAGAGGAATTAAGAAACTATAGGTTCCTGGTTTGATCTCCAGATTGTGATGTCTTTTCCTTTTCCTGTACCTTTAGCAAACTTGATCTGAGGAGTTAGAAAAAATGCGAGGTTTCATGGCAGAGGGAGGAGCTTGAGGCTCTGATCATAAGTCTTGTGAAGTGGCCGAATCAGATCCAATATCTGATCCTTCCCCATCAGTGAGGAAGAATGAAACTGGACAACATAAATGACCACTTATGGTAAGTACATAACTTCAAATTGATCAAGATCCATTTTACTGGTATGACTAGGCTACTAGACAAGATATCAGTCTTCTGATTAATCTGCAGAAAGATGGTGTTTCCTTGAGATAATGTGTAATTGTTGCACATCCTTTGTGCTCCTCATTCTTTATTCATACCCAACACGTTTTAAAAGCCCCTACCACAAATTATTTGTTTTCCAGGAATAGCTATGATTGAAGTAAATTATGATATCAAAGAGCGCAGTTATCTTGCCCCATACCTGCATTGCAGGAAGCACTTTTGTTCTTCAAACTATAAGCAGCAAATTGGACCAAAACAGGTCTGTGCACCTTTGATTTGATTGCCCGTGGCAGGAGTGTTGTGGGCTCCTTTCAGTTTATAGCTGCTCCCAGGGAGTACCTTTCCATTTTGTTAGCTTACATAGAAAAAAGCTTTATAGTCATGTCATGTGCTGCTGTGCTTGCTCTCGCTGTCTTATTCCAGGAAGTGCGATATTTTGCTCTTGCTTCTGTCTTCCTGTTCAGTCAGGTTTTTATTTCATGTACTCTGAAAAGAGTACTATATTTTGTAGATCAACCAGTTTTGAATCCAACTCTGTAAGGAGGTCAGAGTGAACCATAACCGCATCTTCAGTATTACTTTATTCACCCATCTACCTCTTGGCAAGAGAGCTTCCTAAACTGTAGGTTCACTTTCTGCATTTTGGTTATTAGTAGAAGAAACTTTTTTCCTTGTTTCATTCAGTTGGGCAAAGTAGTATTTTACAGTGCCTTGATTATTCATTTATTTCTGGCTCCGTCATATCTTGTGGCAGAAAGCCTTCTGTGCCATACTTGTTCAGCAGCCTTTTTACTTTTCTTATTGCACATCTGGAGTGAGAATCAATGTTGGTGTTTACATAAGAGTATCCCATGGTCTGCTATAACACTTTCAGGTCTGCCCTAAAAATGTAACTTTTATTACAGAGGGGTAAGGGAGAGATAAATGGAGAACAACCTATTCTGTGCCTAACCTTATTTGGAAGTCTTTTGCTGGAAAAGATTTTGGTTCCGTGCAGCAGACGAGAGCAACCACCATCTCTAGACTTCTGTCAGTGGGTCTTCTTTACCTACCTTAGCCTCCCCCTTCATATCTGCCTAACCACGTCTAGGATGTTTTGAGCACTCGAGTGTGTCATAATCTTGCTGCTGAAGAGTATTTTTTCCAGTCTTTATCATCATGTTGTAACTTTCCCCTTCCCAAAGCAAAAGGTGCTAAGCATCAGAGGTGGGGGCAGATAAAAGGGCATGTGCATGCATGTTGTTCCACCCCCACTGTGACTTTTCCAGTGTTCCCGGCCAATTTCACTGTATTGACAGTGTGCACCATCCATGCATCCCCTTAGCCTACTGCAGGGATCTACTGCAAGGTATGCTTAAGTGCATCTTCTGCTGGACAGCTCCACAGATGCTTGCCTCACCTTACTGGATGCTGATAAATGCTCATTGTTTGAGGCAATTTCAGTTCATTTGTCTAATACTTTTTTTTTTCTGTGATTTGGGTTATTCCTTTATTTTCTTTAGGTTTTTATTTTCTTAACCATTGTCTTCATCAGGGCCTTGTCCCTCCACCATTGAAGCGGCTTACCTTATTCATTAATTATTTTTATTTTTTGTTCAGACTTTGCAGCTAATATCACTAAGGAAAGGCAGGTTTCTGCTTTTGTTTTGTCCTCCTGCTTTCCTTTGGCATGTTGAGTGAGATCAAACAACATAATTCTTTGGCACACTTCTCAACTGGGTTTATCTGGAATAGTCTCTTAAATAATGTGACTTTTTTTTTTTTAGTTAAAGCAATAGAGTCAGTCTCTTGCAAGCATTTTGAGTGCATCATAATTGAATTTCTGATGGGATTATTTTGACAGAGAGGATTTTCCTAGTAAATTCATACCTTCTTTCTTCAGAATCCAGTATGTACTGCTTGATGCTATTTGAAACCTAAGAGCCTTATTAAGATTAAATTTAGTCCTCACACTGGTCCTGTCCACATCCCTCGAATGCTAGGTTTTTTACAGGCATCTGCTACTCCCAATATTGGACTGCAGCATTCATTCCTTTGATGAGCATCTGCCACACTGGTGTTAGCCCTCTACTAAAGGTACCTTGACTAGAGTGTCTTTTCTGTACTAGCTGTTCTGCTGGCATGCACTATACCAGCTTAAGTTCACAGCGAATGTAGCAGATGCTCTTTCCTGCATTCATGCTTCAGATGTCTGGACCCCTATACAAGTTAACCAGATGTCTGTTCTTCAAACATTGGTGCAGTAGTATCTTCACCACTGACATTAGTGTGTCTCACCTGAGCCTGATTAGTTGACCCATTGTTTCATTTGGTGTTCCTGTATTAGGCTTCTTTTCTCCAGGGACCCTTTCTGATTGTGTTGGTGTGTTCTGACAAACTCCTCCTTAAGGTTTAGTAATTCTGCACTGCCAGAACATTGCAGCAGTGGGCCATGGAAAGGAAAATCCCTTTTTATTCCTTGCGCACAGTTGTAAGTTTTGTAAGGGTCCAAGTAAACCAAAGTGTACCAGATGACACAGTCTGCAGTTTATCAAAATTAGAAGAGCATTCGTTGTCCGGTTCACTGAGCACTGCTAAGGTTGTGCTAGATAGTTGTGGGTTTACTCTCGCAGTGGCCTGTCATGAGTGCTGTCATTTAACACAGTGAATACATTCCTGCTTGCTGTTTGCAATCCTTTAACTAATTCTTGCGTTGTCTGTTCCAACAATGGATGGAAGTTGTGTTTTCTGCCTGATCAACCTGGTCAAGAATGGTCTTAAATTACCATATTCAAATGTTAGATTTCTGTAAAGCATGCCATGTGAAGCACATATTTGTACAACTGACCCTAACAGTGAATTAGTCTGAATCTCCATGGCTTCTGCATTTGGCGTTCATGCCATGGATCATACATTGGGTAGTGGCCAGGCCACTTGGACAGAATCTGTCCTAGTTTTGTACTGTAGCTCCTGGGTCCTGGTTTACTGCTTTCAGAGAGTATGTTAAGCATTCCTTGTATCCTCTACCCCTCTTTACTGGCAAGACTGAAGCTTTGTTTACACTGACTTGACCAAAAGATCTGCCGTGTCTCTTTCCTTCACATGTTCTGTCTCTGAATGGCCCACTCCCTGCTGTCAAGCCACATGGTAACAAATGTGAAACTTTATTCTAGAACATGTATTGTTTTTGACCAGGCTTTGCAGTGCCAGAGCTTTAATCTTTTGGGAGTGAGCAGTCCTGCTATGCTGCTGCCGTCTAGCAAGACTTTGTTAGACAGCTGTACCCTTGGTGTTTGAGGGAGACTGTAGGCAGCATGATGAAGGCTAGCAGTAGCCCTTCATTCCAACAAACCCCATGTGTAGGTGGTTGCAGAGAGAGTCTTCCATGTACCATTTTGTCTCCATTACAGTTAATGCTTGGGTAAGACAGGTGATGGCCAGAAAAGGTCACCCCCCCCTCTCTCATTCACTAACTTGCTGATATACACACACACACATGTGCACACTTTCTCTGTCTCATTCTTTCTCTCACTTTCTGTTGTCCTGTTCTATCTTTCCCATTTGTTAAAGGGGGGCAACACGGTTGAGGTTTTGTACATTTTCTGGTTAAGTGGTCCTACAAGGGTTTGTTCATTATGCCAGATGCTCCTAGATCTTGAAGTCCATTAAGCACCACCGTCACCATCACACAAGTCAGAAGACCTTCAAGAACAATTCATTCTTTTTAAATTTGAGGCAGCCATGGTCATTTGAGGCCCTTTTCTTTTTGGTGCAGCATCCTTCTCAGTAGCATTCTCAGATGCATGTTGAGGCTAGTCACATCTCTGTATAATCTTGTTTTCCCTGGTATATAGTAGCTGGGTTTCTGGTACCAGACACAGTCCTGTTCATTGCAGAGTCTGAACTATACATTTTATACTTTGGGCGTTAGTATAACCATTGCAAGTCCCACCTGACTTCAGTTTGGAATTTTGTAGCTTTTTCTAGATGCCTATATCTTTTAGGACCTTTTGTACTTGGCGAGTTTGACAAACATTCTCTGCAAAGTATATTTTTTCAGCATGTTCTCCTTTGGTCAGACTCTACCTCAAAGTTCTTTATTTAATATATGATGGTTTCAGTGGTGATCACATGAAGTATCACAAGGGTTCTGTACTGGACTCTTAATTTCACTGATCCCACTATTCAGGGATTACCATCAGTCAAGATTTTCACATCACTACCATTGCCCTGACAGGCAAACCCTGTTTCTCCACCTCCAAAAATGATAGTGATGACTGATGATTTCTGTCTGGGTGAAGGTCACTGTGTGGAGCATATGACACAAGACCCCTGATCCTGACAAGGATTCAAACTTCTCAAAGATGTTAAAAATGAAAATCCTACTTTTCTTCCATGCCCTGTAGATAAGATTTCCACAAGAGTAACATCTGCATTTATTCAGACACTGTGGCTGATGTGTGGTACATCAGCAGGCAGAGATACACACCCCTTTACTTCTCTTTAGTGTTGGCATAATGCTGGAGGTATTTACCTCACAGATGCAGAGTATAGGGTTTGGCTCTCACTTTTGAGAGAAATTGGCTAGGCTTAAAATAGGCCACAAGGGCAGCTAGCCTAGTACTCTCCTGTGAACCTCTGCAGTGAGGCAGGGGAGAATGTGGGAGTGGGCCTTCAGGAACAGCAGTGTTTATTTTAAGTATCATTACTGCAGTTTTTCATAGTGAATGGAACTTCACCACACATGAATGTTTGTTCTGGGATGAACTCTGGAGCAGTTAGACATCCTCAGACCAGAGACAAGATATAAAATTACCTCTCAGATCAGATATAAACTTTGCAGAAAAGGAGAGAGTAACCTGCCTTATTTTTTTTATTTGCACAAGAGTGAACAGTAGTCCTTACTTGAGTTGCCCATAACTTCAAGACAAATCTTTAAGAGCAGTAAGTGCCCTGTATTGAAATTTGCCTTTTGATTTCTTTTGATTATATTTTTATTGTGCTGCTTGTTTTTTATAGTACATGAATACATTCTTCCAAACCTTCAATGGTTGTGGATTCTTTGTGCGTGTGTGTGTGTGTGTGTGTGTGTGTGTGTGCGTGTGTGTGTGTGTGTGTGCGTGTGTGTGTGCGTGTGTGCGTGTGTGTGTGTGTGCGCGCTGATGTTTGTCTAGGAACTTCCTCTAATGGTCTTGACAGCTCATCTGGTGTGCTCTTAACACCCTGCTTTGGAAATGTGTTTTGGGAAACCTCTTCAGGAACCTCTGTGATGACTTGTCTGTATATCTCAGCACTTCTGAAGGCATCATAAGTATATTTTGTATTGTATATAGTCATTATGAAACATTTGTTTTGAACAGATGTTTCCTCTTTCTCTTAAACATTTTCTATACTGTAAACACATGACCTTGGTTACTCACACTGCATCAAAACCACCATCTTGTGGGTTGCTTCGGTCTAGAATACCAGTTTATCTTGCTTTGTTTCAGTTTTTCAGTGATGCACTTTTTGCATACTGATCATAATAAACTTTGTCCAAATTCTGTTCCAGTCTCTCTTGCACCTGAATTTTATTGCTGAGGTTGAGGTGTAGGAATTGTCCCTTTTAATCTGGTGACATATCAGTAGTTAGTAAGGTGCTAACCACTGCCATGTAGGACAATGGTTCTAATATCTTTGTAAAACTAGCAAGACAATCTGCACTATATAGATAAGTTCCCTCTCAAGTCGTACATGGTTAGGATCAGAGGTAACAAAGTGAAACTTACATTATTCCAGAAAAAAAAATAAATTCCCAGATCTTCCCTTCTATACTATTGACTATTGCTATCTAATATTTGCCTTCAAGTACCATGCTTAGTGCATTGACTACTCTTTATAATCACTGGAAACTTTAAATAGTAGTAAGCACTTAATCAGATGTTCATTGTGTTTCACTGTTGCAGTCATTACACTTGGGTTATCCTGCTGGCAGGCTACCCGTAGTCGGCCTGAATTCCAAAGTCTAGGTCCGGTGTCAGTTGCTGTCGCCTCTTCCCTGACGTCAGTGTGCCAGGGGTATAAAAGATGCAGCCAACACCATTTTCTTCAGTCTTTCTTGCTGCGCGGTGCCCGAAGCAAAAGCAGTTCGTAAGTGCCGGTCGGCCGACTCCTGAGATTTTCAAATACGAATTTCAGATCCGAAGTCTTCATTAAAGCTAAGTACCCCGTTGGGGAAACTTTTTTTTTCTTGCTCCAGTCCAATGTCAGAAAAAGTTAACAATTGTATTTCTTGTGGGAAGCAAATACCTTATAAGGATTTTCATTCTTACTGTATTCCTTGCCTAGGCCCTGATCACAGCGTTGCTAGCTGTCGGTTTTGTGCTAGATTTAACCAACGCACTATTAAGCGTCGGTACAATTTTGTCTTTCATTACTTTGGCTGAAGATTCAATTATATAATGCCGTCGGAACAGCCGGCGACCGGAGTTTATAAAAAGTGCAAGGAAAAAGAAAAGAACAGGCATCCGAGGTCCAAAACCGATGGTGAGGCTTCCGCTAAGCCAGTCGCCGGTTCTCAGTGAGGCGATTTCGCGGCCCCTGACACCTGCTACCTCAGAGCCACAGGCCGATGACGACTCCCACGTGGAGCCAGCTAGGCCTCTGGATACTCAAGGTATTGGACTCTCGGAAACTATTCCCTCAGATTGGTCCGGAGCCACTGAGCAGGCATCTGCTTCTGAGGGTGTTTTCAGACCTACACAGTTATATGCAAAGCCTACTTCCGCTTCCAAAGCAAAGACTAAAGCAGTTCTAAAGACAAAGAAACAAGTACAGCATTCTCCTGGACAGACTTCCATGCCTAAAAAACAGATGCTCAAAATGGCGGAAGACCTAATTACCTTGATCAGGGGTTCCCATCCCCCTCCTGACAAGAGGCCTAGGCAAGAGACAGAATATGAATCTTCAGATCAGGTTTCCATTTCCTCTGACTCCTCTTCTGAACAGGAATACTCTCTTCCTTCTTAGGAGGATTCTGATGCTGAAGAAATCTATCCCTTCAGCCTCACCGCCTGAGGATTATTCTTTTGGGGAAATCCTGCATACCATGAGGGAGCACTTCCAGTGGGAGAGCCAAGACTACTCAGACTTAGAGATTTTCTTTTACTGCCTCAGCACAGGCCTCTGGCTATTCCTCCTGTGTTAGACATTGTAGATGATGTATTTATAGAGTCCGGACTTTCTCCTGACTCTTTACCTCCTGCCCCTGTTAAACCAGACAGATACTACAAGGTTCCAGATTCACATAAATTTCTTTATAAAAACCCTGCTGCTGACCCAGAAACTATTTCTCAAGGTCCCAAAGGGGTCAAGGCTTCTACTGCAAAAAACCCTATCCCCTCTGATAAAGATTCAAGGGCACTTGACAGATGGGGAAAAAAGGTTTGCACTTCTGCTACCTTGGCTGTGAGGGCTTTAAATTGTCAATTTCATGTGCTTAAATATTGGCAATACTTAATGTCACTGTTAAACAGAAAATGTTGTCGAATTCTGATTGTGCAGAAAATAAGGAAATGCAGGATTTATTGCATGCAACTGAACAAGTGGGAAAGCATACATTGCAATGTGGTTTTGATTCTCTGGAGGCCTCTTGCAGGGCTGCAGTTACTGGTTCTGTCATTAGGAGGCATGCTTGGTTAAAGGAACAGAATCTGCCTGATCCTGTTAAAGCAAAATTATTAGATGCTCCATTACAGCATGATACCTTATTTGGTGTTAAAGCAGAGGAGGTGTTGAAGAAAATGGAGGACAAAGCGAAATCTATGCAAACAGTAAAGGATTTCTTACAGGTACAGCCACCCAGACTTAGCAGGAACTGGCCTACAAAGAATTGGTCTTTTCCAGTGTCGGACAGGCCACAAAGAGGCAGATACAGACGCCCCAGAGGCAGATTCCAGCCCTAGGGCTCATACAGGCCTAAACAGTGGGGCGCTTCTACCTCTAAAAGCAGAGAAGACAAATCGTAGCCATACAGGAAACAGTCCCAATGACTTTCCTCTGCAAGCACCAAGCACTTATCTTTTGGCAGCACCCTTAGGGGAAAAACTAGCACTTTTTCCTCAAAATTGGCACATGATCACCCAGGACAAATGGGTCTTGAATATAGTGTCCCAGGGCTACAGGTTCCACTTTCACACCCTACCAAGGGCAAAAGGTATGCCAGACCTGCCACACAATCAATGTGCAGAGGCATAAAAACAAGTTTCATCCCTCATGGACATGAGGGCCATTCAGCATTGTGGCATTGTGGAACACGGCCTTGACCTACCAAATACAACTACAAGCTCAATTCTTACCAGGAAAGCTAAATACTCTGGCAGACGAAGTCAGCAGAAATCTCATGGACCCACACGAATGGAAACTGGGACCACGGATTTTCAACATGTTGAGACACAAATGGGGGGAGTCCAGGCATATATCTTTTTGCCTCACCCCAGAACTATCAGTTGAACAAATTCTGTACAAGAACTCATCACAAAAAAGCCTGGAAAGTGGATGCTCTATCAGTTTATGCCTTTCCCCCTCTGGCTCTGCTCTCCAAAGTTCTACTAAAAGTCAAACAAGACAAACCAAAAATTATTCTGATTGCTCCAGACTGGCCTCGCCAACACTGTTACCCACTCCTGTGCAATATGTCACACCTTCCACCGTGGCACCTGCCTCAAGACACGTTACTTACGGTCTCAGCAGAACAACCAACTTCTGCACACACAGCTCCAATCTTTGAATCTTGCAGTGTGGCTAATCACCTAAATTCACCCTTAGCATCCCTCAGCAAATCTGTGATGGATGTCATTTTGGAGGCGAGAAGGCCTAGTACTAGAAAATCTTATGCTGACAAATGGAAAAGATTCTGTGCCTGGAATCGATCTCAAGGAATAAGCACAGCAGTGCCCAATATTCCTCAGATTTTACAATACTTAACTGAGATGCTTCACAAGGGCCTGTCCTTTTCTTCCATAAAAATCCACGCCTTAGCCATTTCAGCTCATTACAGCACAGAACCTCCCCTCTTCTCTCATCCTCTGCTAAAGCAGTATCTCGGAGGGGTCGAAAAACTTGACCTCCAACCCCTGCCTGCGACCTCAATTTTGTTTTGGAAAAACTCACTCTCCCTCCTTTCGAGCCAGCTGCTACTGCAGACTTAAAATTTCTCTCCTGAAAAACAGCTTTCCTTTTAGCAGTCACTTCACCTAGAAGGATTTCTGAATTACAGGCTCTTATGGTAGTGGAGCCTTTCATTATTTTTCATACGGACAGGGTGTCTCTCAGGACCAATCCATCCTTCATGCCTAAGGTGGTATCCAGTGTGGCTCTTAATCAGACCATTCATTTGCCAACTTTCTTTCCCAATCCACAGAACGAGGGGGAGCGGATTCTGTATTCATTGGATGTACACAGACAACTTAAATTTTACTTAAACAGGACAAAATCTCTAAGAAAATCAGAACAACTACTGGTGGCATTTGTTGCAGGGGCAGAAGGAAAGGCTATTTCAAAGCAGACTATTTCCAAATGGATAAGCCATTGCTTTCGTTTCTGCTATATGCACCATGGTAAAACTATCCCCCAGGGGATCGGATCTCATTCCACCAGGGCTGCATCTACTGCTACAGCCTTTCTCAGAGGTTTTCCTACCAGAGATATTGTAGAAGCTGCTACCTGGAGCTCAGTTCATACGTTCACCAGACAATGCCATTTACCTTTCTTCTCTAAATCCAGAGCTGGCTTTGCCACTGCTGTCCTGCATGGCCTTTTAGCTGGTCCTAATGCTGTATAAATCCATCCTCCCAACTATAGCTTTGGGAATCTACCCAAATGTAATGACTGCAACAGTGAAACACTAAGAACATAGTACAGTTATGTACACTTATCATAAATGTAGATGTTAGTGTATTCACTGTTGCAGTCCTGGTTACCCTCCCTCCAGCCCCCTGTTTTCCTCTTACGATACCTCCTACTTTCTATGCTAGGCAAAGATGCCTGGTTGGCAACCTTAGACTTAAAGGAATCTTACCTGCACATTCCAATAAGGGAATCTTGCAAGAAATACCTACACTTCAGAGCAGGCTCCATGCACTGTTCATTCTCTGCACTTCCTTTTGGCTTATCTACTGTGCCCAGGGTATTCACAGTGTCTAGCTCCAGTCATTGCATTTTGCAGGCAAAGAAATATTCAAATGTACCCATACCTGGACGATTGTCTAATTCAGGCAGACAGCCAGGACATTCTACTAAAACATCTGGCATTTGTAAAGAACTTGTAACCTCACTGGGGTACACCATAAACGAAAATAAATCTCATCTAGTGCCCTGCTAACAAATTGTATTCCTGGGAGCAAGCTTGAACACACCTTCCCAGATGGCTTTCCTCATGCCAGAGAAACAAGTTCGACAGCCTACTTCAAAGTACTGGCCATAAAGACCCAGCTATCTGCAAGGCAAATCCTGCAAGCCTTTGGGTTCATGGCCTCTTGCATTCTACTAATTCCATATGCAAGACTGCATATGAGGAAACTACAATGGAATCTAAAATGCCTATGGTGCCGGCATTTTCAGGACTTGGACTCTATGATTTCCATCATTCCTTGTATAAAGACCGAGTTCCTTTGGAGGGCAGAGACCTGCTACCACGACAAGGGACTCCCATTCACTCTACCCCTTGCCGACCAAACCGTAACAGATGCATCAGACTATGCATGGGGGGCTCATTTGGCAGGGCAGTGAATTCAGGGCAAATGGAACCAGAGTCAAATGCAACTGCATATCAATCAAAAAGAAACGTTAGCTGTACAGAATTCCCTGACCGCCTTCAAGGACCACATTCTTCCACGACAATTATTGGTAAAGACAGACAACACCACTGTGATGTGGTACATAAACAAGCAGGGGGGAACCCACTCGTACCCTCTCTGCAGACTAGCCATGGCTCTGTGGAACACGGCCTTGAGCTACCAAGTGCACCTACAAGCTCAATTCCTGCCTGGCAAGCTAAATTATCTGGCAGACGACCTAAGCAGAAATCTCATGGACCCACATGAGTGGAAACTGGAACCAAAGATATTCAGTCTTTTGAGAAACAAATGGGGGAATCCATAGATAGACCTGTTTGCATCCCCTCAGAACTACCGGTTGGACAAATTCTGCACAAGGACTTCCCACAGTCGAGCTTTGAAAGTGAATACCTTGTCCTTCACCTGGGAAAGCCTCTCATTTTATGCCTTTCCCCCTCTGCCTCTCCCCTCGAAAGTTCTATTAAAGATCAAAAAGGACAATACTGATTGCACCAGACTGGCCACGCCAGCACTGGTACCCCTCTTGCGCAGTATGTCACTGCTGGAACTATGGCACCTGCCTCAGACCCCTTCCCTGCTGTCCCAGCAGGAGGGACAGATTCTGCACCCTCAGCTTCAAACCCTGAACCTTGCAGCCTGTTTAATTCCTTGAGCTCTCCAATAGCATCCCTCAGTAAGCAGGTGCTAGATGTCATTCTGGAGGCAAGGAGGCCTAGTACTAGAAAATCCTATGCTGAAACGTGGAAAAGATACTCTTCCTGGAGCTAGACTTTCGGGAATGGCACAACTTTGTCCAGCTTACCTCATATTCTTCAGTACTTAACAGAGATGCTCCACAAGGGCCTTTCCTTCTCGTCAATTGAAATTCATGCCTCTGCCATCTCAGCACATTATAATACTGAACCACCCCTCTTCTCTCACCCCCTGCTAAAGCAATTCCCGGGGGGGGTGCAAAAATTAAGACCACCTAGGAGACCCCGTACTCCGGCCTGGGACCTTAACTTTGCTTTGGAAAAGCTCACTGTACCTCCTTTTGAGCCAACTGCAACTGCAGAGTTGAAATTCCTTTCTTGAAAAACAGTCTTCCTTCTAGCCATCACTTCAGCTAGAAGAGTGTCTGAATTACAGGCCCTTATGGCAGTGGAGCCCTTCATAATCTTCCATGCAGACAGTGTCCCTCATGACCAATCCTTCCTTTATGCCCAAGGTGGTGTCTAGTGTGGCCCTTAATCAGTCCATTCATTTGCCTACTTTTTTCCCAAATCCACAAAACAAAGGAGAACGAATACTGCAGTCTTTGGACATACACAGACAACTTAGATTTTATTTGGACAGGACTAAGCCTTTCAGAAAATCTGAACAGCTGCTATTTGGCTTTGCTGCAGGGGCAGAGGGGAAGGCCATTTCAAAGCAAACCATTTCTAAGTGGATAGGCCATTGCATTCATTTCTGCTATAAGCATCATGGAAAACCTACCCCACAGGGGATAAGATCCCATTCAACCAGGGCTGCATCTACTTCTACAGCCTTTCTCAGAGGTGTTCCTACCAGGGACATCTTAGAAGCTGCTACTTGGAGCTCTGTACATACCTTCACCAAGCATTACTATTTTTTCTAAATCCAGAGCTGGTTTTGCCACTTCAGTTTTGCAAGGCTTAATTGCTGGTCCTAATGCTCTCTAAATGCCTCCTCCCTTCCTTAGCTTTGGGAATCAACCCAAATGTAATAACTGCAACAGTAAAACACGAAGAACATAGTACAGTGTTATACACTTACCATAAATGTAGATGTTCGAGTGTATTCACTGTTGCAGTCCTGGTTACCCTCACTCCAGCCCCCCTGACTTCTTCTCT
Organism: Protopterus annectens; assembly: GCF_019279795.1. NCBI lineage: Eukaryota > Metazoa > Chordata > Ceratodontiformes > Protopteridae > Protopterus > Protopterus annectens. Next base: position 550,952,757 of record NC_056730.1, on the reverse strand, counting down.
TGGCTATGCCTTTCTTTTTATTTAGTGTTTTTTCAGCTTTCTGGTGTATTTGCTTTTTGTTGGAGGTGTAATCTAACATAATTGCTTTCTATTATGGGGGCACCTGACATCTGGGGCAAAAAAAAAACTGATGTAATGGCGTCGGCTGCATGTTTTATGCCCCTGACGTCTGAAGAGACAGCATCTGACGCAGGACCCAAGACTTTGATATTCAGGGCTGCTGAGGGCTACCCGCAGGCAGATAACCCAAATGTAATGACTGCAACAGTGAATACAGTTGAACATTTACATTTATGGTAAGTGTACACATTTTTACTTTTCCTTCACTTCCTAATACCTTTCTGCCCCCCCCCCCCATATGATCGAACACCTTAAGCTACTCTGTTACCAAACTAGTAAACTACACAGATCATTCAAAATCCTTTTGCCTTCCACTTTTGATTACGCAGTGGGGACCTCCACCAAACCTCAGCACCCCACTCATCTCCCCAACAGTTAACACCTCCCATACTCATCCAACATAAATACACTAAAGCTCTTTCATCTGAATGCCCAGAGTATGTGTAATTCCCCTGCCTAAACTTCTGTGTTGAAGCAGTCAATCCGTATATTCTAGCCATAACTGTGACATAGTTAAAACCCACTAGTTTCTGTGAAGAGATTTTGCCACCTGGTTACAGCTTACTTTGCCTTGCCCACACAAAGAAAAAAGAAGATGGCATTGCGTTATTCTATACCAAAATAACCTCTGTACTGTAAATTGCTTCCATCTTTCTCAAAAGCAGAAATCCTGATCTCGGTCCTAAAGATTAACAGTGCCAATTCAGTTTATATAGCAACCGTGTATATCCCACCCTCTAGTAGCTCAAACTGTAGCATATTGGAAAAATTATATCCTGGTTGTCCTCCATATACCACTTGAAACTATAATCCTATGCAATGTAAACAAAAATTGGTCTTCCACAGCACTGTCTAATCAACCTGTCTGTATAAACCTTTTCAGCTTTACTCAGTTCATCTGCTCCACTGCTAGACACACAGAGATTCATCATCCATGTTGGACTTTATCCTGACCTAGTAACCAAACAATATCAGTCATGCAGGTGTTCTGCCAGGTACCCACAAGTGACCACCATCCAGTATTTGCACTCTGCTCTCTACCCAAACACAGGAAGTTGGGAATCTTTCTGACTTAAACAAGGATTCATTCCTTGTTTCCCTCCAGGCTTACAACTGAAGTGTATTACAGCTCCTATCACAAGATGAAGCTGTCCTCCCCTTTTACAGTACTTTTTGCAAACATCCTGAATTCTCATGCTCTACTTGGGCACAAAAAAGCCAAATCTACTCCTGCCCCCTGTCTAACTCTACCTACCAAACTCCTTGTGCATCTTTGAGATAAAGCATGGCACATCTGGTAAAAGGATAGGATCACAAACAATTATCAGCATTTAAATCACCTTCATAATAAAGACAGACACATTTCCTTTCCCAACAGAACTACCACACAGAATTCCCCAAACTGTTCTGGTATACTTTTTTTTCTTTTTAAGCTTTTAAACCCAGGTACACCCGCACAACCCAACTCTACCTGATGAATCTGACTTTAGTGTAGCCTTCACTATAAGTATTGCTACTGGTCTCAAACTCTAATCACAGTACAGACCTAACTCCAACATGCCTTATTAAAAATACTCTTCAAACTATCCCCCAGCAAAACCATCAGTTTCTCAATGAACTAAGTCACCACCACAGCCCCAGATAACCACCCCACTGAAAATCTAAAATAAGCAGCTGAAAGCGTAGCTTACTTTGTCCGTCATATCCAGCCACAATTGCTCAACCATACAGCAGTAACACAGGTCTCATCTTGTTTCTCAACACTGTAAATACCCTTAGGAATAGAAATCCCTAGTCTCCTCAGTATTCTCAATCTCTTTAAAGCTTCTAATACTTTCTTGCATCCCTTTCTTCTTCACAAACTCTACAAGATGGGCTTTTCAGACAAAGCCACTGTGGTTCAGGTCTTACCATCACTATAGAACTCAAAATGTAAAATGGCTACAAGTCTCCTTCACATTCCTCCCCATCTCAGTCAGTGTCTCCAAGGTTGTGTCTTCAACCCATTTCTCTTCAGTATATTCACCAGCAGTCTGTCCACTTAATTAACCAGAAGTGGCTCCACTCTGATCCAGTATGCAGATAACTTTGTCTATTCAGCTCCCTCTGTCTCTGAGCTTTATAAAGTCACTCAGCATTCCTTCACAGCTGTGGAATCCTGGGTAAGTGTCCTTTCTTAGTCCTCATGCCTGTCTAATGGCATATTAATTTAACTAGTCCACCACACTAAACTACTTGGAATCAGTATTGATGGAATACCTACAATCTGATTTACACATTCGCCAAGTAACCCATAAGACCAACCAAAACTTCTATATGTTTTAATGAGCCAGAATTTATTTTGTAATCGGGCACTGAAGGCCGGTGCTGCTTGCCTACCTTATTCCCTTTCCTAACATATACATCTGTAGTATTTACCAACCTACAATCAGCTTGACTCACAGAATTCAAAAAATCGTACAACAAGGTTGCAAAGTTTGTCACCATCCTTCCTACCAGAACACTCCACTGTGTAGCTCTTAAAACTACTCTACTCTTCTAGCTCAATTTCCGTAACCTCCTTAAATTCCATCAGTTGTAAATAACACCCAAACCCTCCACCAGTCACAGGCCTTTCCATCCCATAGCTGTCTTTTGCACTTCCCATTCCTTGTCATACACTCTATCTGAAAAATATCCGGCAAATGCGACTCCCTCACACAACTCTTATTGGGGACTGGCTATATGCTTGCCACCTGGAAAAACAGTGGCAATCCCTCCCAACCTCCCTCTAAGTAAATGCACCAGAAACCTTCAAACAGGATGCAGAATACTTTCTTCAGTAATCACTGCTTTGAACCACCTGACTAGCTCCTCCCTCTTCAGCCACCCCTGCCCACACAGTAGCATAGTGTTAGCAGCTACAACACATCTCTTGTGCACGTTTGTTTCTTCTAAACTAGCCATCATCAAAATTCTCCCCTGATTTATTCATGCCATTTTGTTGGGGGTTGACATAATGGTTAGGGTGTTTACCTCACAGACACAAGGTACATTGTTTTAATTCTCACCTTTGAATGGGAAATAAATTGGCTAGCCTTCTTATGACCTACAGAGGCAGCTAGCATAGTACTTGGCCTAAAGTGCTTATCTACCACTTTTCCCAAACACGCATCTGTTTGGCCACAGCATACCTTCTCCTGCATATATTCTTCTGTATGTTCCAAAGTAATCCATGTATATCTCCTCTCACACTAATATTCTCTAGTCTTAAGGCCTTCCTTTCCACCATACGATATCTCTCTCTCTCTATTCCCCCCCCCCTGTTTTTTTTACGTGTGCCAATCCGTCGTAGGCACCCAGTAGTCATTATTCCTTTGCTGTTAGTTAGGCACTCAATCTCCAGTACTGTCTTTGTGTAAAAATTAATGTACGTGTATTGTACAGTCCAACCACCAAAATAGTCCTTGTTTTATTTTTCAAAAATTCACTTTACTGTGTGGGTGCAATCAGCAGATATGCCTATGTATAATTTTTGTAAAACATTCACTTTTATTGTATTCATATTGCACAGTGCACTTAATTCATTGTTGATCTCTTATTATGTCTGTGTTATAATCCTATAAATACTTTTGCCTTAATAGACGTTTTCCACATTACCATAATTTGTGTATGTAACCAAGATGTTTTTCTCCCCAGGTCTTTACTGAAAAGGGGTTTTAATTCCTAGTCATGCCGTAGTGGTAAACAGATGTAAGTAAATAGCCGGGTAGGTTTACTGGGCCAGTGATCCTTTTCCAGTGTGACCAGGGCCATGTAGGCAAAAAAATAAAGTACTTACTAGAGTAAAGTCAATCAGTGCAAACAAACCTGTAGACAGAAGAAATTTCAATAATGTAGGATTAACATAATAATTAAACCTATAATTACAGTGAAGAGACTAAGACAGTATACAGTGGATAAACGTGTACAGCTAAGAAATTAGGGCAAGGTATTGAAGTCATTATTTGCATAGAAGACATAGTAATGAGCAGTAAACACCGATTCAGTTAGTGAAAAAGCAAGTTACCTTGTATCAAGTTAAGATCCTTCGTAAGGGATAAAACAAATTTCCCTAAACCCGAGGGTTCCTTTCAGAATAGATGTAGGTCCAGAGTCCACAGATTGAGCTCATGTTGGAGGAGCTGAGAGTTGAGGGGGCTTGGGACAGGACTTTCATAGCTAAACATGAAGAAGGTAGCAGTAGTAATGGCCATCATAGCATTCAAGCCCATTTAGCAACAAAGAATTCTGCAAGTTATGACTGACCGTTATCAAAGTGCTGTGGTGTATCAACAAACAATAGGGAGGTCATTCGTACCTCCCTCTGTTAGTAGCACTGCAAGCTTGTGAACTATAGCCCAGAAACGTGTCTGCCCATCTGGGCTCAGTATATTCCTTATCAGAAAAAATGTGTTGGCAGGTCTTGTGAGCAGAACCAATGAGGCCTGGGTGACCGACGTCTTGTACGTTACCTGCCCATACACTTGATTTCCAGGTTACTGTAAAAGATAAAGAAGGAGAGATCAAAACTGGTATTGATAGCACTGCTTTGGCCAAAGCAGCATTGGTTTACCCTTTTCTTCTTGGCAAAGGAAGAACCAATCGTGATGTCCTGACTGAGATCACTGTTACAGTATTTCAAACAGATGGGTCATCTCTGCTAATGTTAGCAAAACTTGATCTCTGGATACGCCTGACATGACCTCAGTTTGCAAGTGTAGGGGTATACAAGTAGATGTATGAGCATAGATCTTGAGAGACTGTCTCGCCATCGGTGTGATCACAGGTTGCACACCTGTTGGACTGATCATTGCTTGGTTATTGGTACCATTGCTTTCAAAAACTGAACAGAACAGATAAATGCGTCATTGGGGAACCTTCTTAGATTTGTTTAAATTGTTTTGCTGTATCTGTATTAGATGTCAGGAGGGGTAAATGTGAGAGTAGTGGACAAATTCCTTACAAAGTACCTCCATACCCAGTGTCTTTTCTGCTTTGCTGTGGAACACTACTACAGGCTTGCTCCATTTGCCAATCCTTCGTGCTCAAGAATTTGGGATCCTGTTTATCCTTGTCATACATTTATATAAATGAAAACAAACCATGTTGACTGTTTTCAGTTGTAAATGTTACACGTCACATATCTTCTATACAGTCATCGACAGTCAAACTCCACTTTTCCTTAAGACATATTCCTCTTCCAAAACATTCTGCATGTATTGTTCTACCCTTTTCTAGAGATCCCATTTCCAGTTCTTTTATCTCTTTTGCGTTATTCACTAGTTCTGTTATTGGCTTGATTTCCATTTTCTAGTTGTTGCCTTTTTTTTTTTTTTCAGTGTCCGGAATTAAACTCGGTAAGGCTTTAGTGTGTCTAGGCAATTCTGGTTTTGTATCGCAGCTCAAAAAAATTATTTCCTTATGTACATCAATTTGCTCACCCAGTTTTTTTGACAGAGTAGTCTGCAGGGAATTTTTAGTTTGCCAGCTCATTATACCTAAAAGTTCACAATTGCATCTTTCTTCCCCATCGTGTCTTCATCCAACTTTTCCCATCTACCTGAGGAAAAATTCTTTGAGTCTACTTTGGGCATAAAAATACCTATGCAAACACTTCCAAGAAAATATCATACATTTTGTAGACTTTGTTGCATGTTTGGGAGCCATACATATATCCTCCCATTGTTTCTTTGGGAAGATAGACCGGGTAAGCAATTCACAATCCTTTCTAACCTCCTGTGATTGATCCTGTAGTTTTATGCAGTATTTATATGCCCAACTAATTTTCCATTTAAAAAAAAAAAAAAAAAAAAGCTTCTGTTCTAGAATCTACTAAAAACTTGTCCAGTGATGGTCTTTCACTTAGGATCCCCCAGAAAAATTTCAACCCCCTCTTACTTATTCTCTATACCCGTAATTGCAGTCATCTCTACTCTCAGAATCCACTTTCTCCATTCTCATGTAGTCTTAGATCTTAGAATACTTTCTACTACTTTATCTTTACTGTTATTCTCCTTAGGTATCCGCTTCCGAAATCCCAGTATCTCCTTATTTCTTGAGCCCCCTCACCCCATTTCATAATCATCCCTTTCCACTTTGAATTGTAGTGTTCTGTTTGTGCTTTGTGTAAGAGCCTTAACTGTGTAGCTCTGACATACCCCTTCAAATTAGGTAATCCCAGACCACCTTGTTGTATTGGAAGGATCAGCTTATCACACTTGACTCTTGCCCTCTTTCCTCTCAGATAAAATCCTTCAACTCTTTATTAATTACATACACTCCACGAATTCTCCTCTTGTTTATAAAAATATGCCTGACCTGTATATAAAACTAAAGGGGTTGAAAACATTTTCACTGCTTGTTTCATGCAGTTGCTATCCATATCCATAAAACAGAGCTTCCAGTTTCCCATTTTTGTATTATCTTTGTAGTCTCTTCCTACATATCCTTAGCTGACGCAACAGAATCCTTTTTAACCCATACTCCCAAGTATTTCATTTTGTCATATCCCCATAAATATGGGTATTGTTGAACAGTTTGTCGGGGGTACATAGTTTATAGCTATTGTCTTTGTTTTATCTTCATTAATTTCGTATCCCAAAAAGACCTGAAACTGTCTCAGAATGTTCCACAACACTAAATGCCCTTTTATCTTAATGCAGCACTTTCTTAGACACTCAGCTTCTGAAGTGTTTGGTCCTCTCCAAGATGTCGGATTCCACCTTTCCTCATGTACCTCCATTGCACAAGAAAAAAACTGAGGCCTAGGATTGATGCTGTCTACCCACTCAGATTCTGATGCACTTGCTGAAATTACAGAACCAGCAGTTCATCTGACTGCACCTCCCATACCCTGTACCATGACCCCGCCAGAGGCCAGTATGGCAAAGGAGGGTTATATGACCGAGGAGATTGCTTCTACAGAGAAAGGGGAACTTTGAATTGTCAGTGATGGGAAGACATCCCAGAGTTTAGATAAGGAAGAGATTCATTGAAAGTTAATTGAAGTACACCATGGCTCTGAACGTCCTGTTTAATTCAGGAGGATGTCACCTCAAAGAAAAAAGCATCAGAAGACAACGCAGGTCTCTTCACCTCCTCCTCCTTCTAGAGCAGAGAAGTAGATGGTTTATCTCAAAGCCTGCTCATGGCAGTTATGGCCTTGAAACCTCCTTCTCTTTTCACTCCTGCATCTGCCCCTACCCCTCAGAAAATAAAAGGTGATTCATGTTTCTGTGAAAATGAAGATGCCTCTGATTCTGACCATTCTCTGTTCTATTCCTCTCCAAATTCACTCCCGTGGCCAGGTTCCTTCAGGTGATGAAGACTTCATCTCCCTGTATTCCACAGTGGAATAAACTTCTTTTGAGGAGGCAGTTCTAAACATGAAACATTTCTAGTGGGAGTTGAGGCAAATTTCAGAGGTTTAGCAAATGTATTAAGTGATTCCTTCTAATGGAGCTCTGGAAGTTTGCACTGTAGCTTCCATTGGGCAGTGACTAAGCCTTTTCATAGAATCAAATTATATCCTCACATTTCAAACCAGTTTTCATATCTCTAGAGGCATAGGTGTTACTAAATCGTAAATGGCAAACACGTCATCACAAACTTTTTATATAGTGGTAGTATTCTTTAGACTGTAGGTTTTAAACTGGATTTTATAAGTTACAGTAAACACAGTGACTTAATTTTGCAATATTTTGTAAACAGCTTACAATATCTTGGCCACCACTCAAGTTAAACACATGCTGTTAGTACTTTGTTCATTCACCTGAGAGCTTTCATATGAAGCTAAGCAGTTCTGTTTGTGTTGCTTGGATGTTGAGATGTGTAGAAAAGCAGGACATTTATGACAATATAAATAAATATTATAGGAACAGCAATTATCTCTCTACCTGCACTAAACAGAGGTCAAATGTCAACACAGTTGTGTTTGTCATTATGTAAGCTTTAAGATGAAATATTTTAGTACTTTGTATGTAGCATGGTTTTAAAATTATTAATGCAAATGTGAACAAGCAGCATTTGATGCCTAGAGGTGTCTGTTGGATGTAATGAGTTTTTAACGTACTTTTGGAAGTGGGCACTCCCGACTCTTCTTCTGTTCTGCCAGTTCTGGAGTCCTTTTTGGATGCTTTCCAGTCTACCTCTACAACTCCTGATTCGTCTGGTACTTTAGAACAGGACGTGGTGAGTTTTATAAAGTTCCTGAGGAGCTTTTCCTGTATGAGAACATGCTGGCAGACCCTTTTACAGAGTATGTCTCTCTCTCTCCTGACAAAAACAGTAGGGCCATGGATAGGTGTGGGGAAAAGTTTACACTTCCTGTACTCTGGCATTCAGGCCTACTTACTATCGGTACTTGTTGTCCATACTCAGCACTTTGCACTAAGGAATGGTGGATTTACAGGGCTCTAATTCTAAACAACAAATGCTGACCCTGGTCAGTCAGGCTACTTGGGTCTTCCCATCATGTAGAAGCTTGCAACTGGCCCGATTTCCAGAGTCTTGCATCATTTCTAGCCGGCAAATGTCTGGAAGGCCGACATCTGGATATCAGGATATAACATGGTCATCTGGCACCATTTTCAGTTCTTTCTAGAAGTGAAGTCCAGTGCACTTCATATCTATTTATTAGGCTCACAGGCTCGCAGTCAGTTAGCTCATGTTTCCAGAGAGCTGCTGCCTTCTCCCAGTCAGATTAATTACCATGTTTGGGACATTTCTGTACTTCTGTAATGTTCCAAAAAAGTCAACAACTGCTTGAAGTGTGGGAAGCAAATCCACTTAAAAATGTTAATTTTCTCTGTTCTGCTTGGAGCCTCAGCACAACATCTCTAACTGTCCTGAATGTGCAAAAATTCTGTGCCTAAACTCTCAAACGTAGGTCTGAGGTGTTAGCCGCCCTTATGGAGCCATCTTCTTCAGCTTCCTTGGTGGTGTTACAGCCAACTGCTACCACAGGGTCTCCACAGACTCTGGTGTAGGCTAGTGTCATTCCAACAAAATGGAAAGATAAGGCAAAGGACCCTGACATTGCCAAAAAAAGTACCTATGATTTAAAGCAACAGGCTCCCACTTCCAGTTCTGTGATTTATTATTTGGGCTATCTCCTGAGTTTTCACAAAATGCCTAGCTCCTCTGATGGCATTGCAGAACTCTAGGGGTTCTTATGTACCCATACTTGGACAACCGTCTCAGGCAGGATAGACTTCAGATGTTGTAGATGTCTTACAGATCCCCATAAACTGTTTTCAGAAGGTAGAAGTTTCCTTAAATATTTAAATCTCAAACTCTCCCTCAATAACAATCCTCTTCCCAGGAGCCCTCATATACCTGTCTCAGCAAAACGCCTTCTGCAAGACAAGATTGCTTTCTTGTCAAGCTGCCTGACCAGTCCGCTTCCAAAGCAGCTCATCACTGCAAGAGAATTCCTGAGGATACTGGGGTACATGGCATCATGCATTCTCATGATCCCATCTGCAAAATTGCACTTGAGGAAACTCCAGTTGTTTCTGAAAAATGTTTCGGAGCTGCATTCCATACCCCTGGAAACCCTGCTGACCCTCCTTCCATACTTAAAGGAACTTCTGTGGCGGAGCTAATTTCACTTGTCAGAGGCAGACAAGATTATTTCCATGGAGAGTTCATGGAGAGTTCAAATTGTAGTTTGGGGAGCCCAGTTAGGTCCCCTGAGGGTGCAGGGCACTTGATCTCCACAACAGAGAAAGTTGCCATACAAGTCAAAAGGAGAGGAAGTTGCATATAAATAAAAGAAGTTCCTAGCAGTCTACCTGGCCATAAAAACCTTTCAACAAAACTTAAGCCTAGGGACACTGCAAATCTGGTCAGACAACACCATAGTTTCTAATAAGTAAAGGAGGAGCCATGCCAGAAAACTTTGGATGTTGGCTGTAGAGGTAGATTTGACCCTCATATTATTGTATTCCAGGCCAGAGCAATACACTTGCAGATTCTTTAAGCAGGGACCTTGTAGGCCGCAATAATTGAGTGCTGAACTAAGAGTTGTTCTTGGATCTGTCTCTACAGTGGGGGATCCCCTTAATAGACCAGTTTGCCTCTCTTCACAACAAGCGACTATATTAACACAACAGACAGCAATTTGAAAAGTAGATACTTTATTCTTCACATGGACAAACTGGTTCCTCTATGCATTCCCTCCCTTACCCAGAGTACTAACAAAAGTTAGGGTGGGCAGACGCAGCATGATCCTAATGGCCCCCTTCTGGCTGAGACAACACTGGTTCGTCTCAGTCTGTCAGCAAGGGGATATCCTGCACCCTACCGCAAGAAATAGACAGAGACCCCCTGACTTGGCTGAAGAAGTCCATCATCCCCATCTAGCCACCCTCAAGTTAACCACCATGAGGATTGGGTTTTGATACCTATTGACTGCTTTCTCTCCCAAGGATATGCTCCCCATTCTAAAGGAAGCAAGAAATCCCAGTACCTGGAAATCCTACTTGGCAAAATTGAAAATATTTTCTGCTTGGTGTCATAGCTATGACCGTAGCTCTGCTCAAGCAGACATCCGCTAGGTCTTGCAGGATCTGTCCCTCTTAGACTAGGCCTTTCCTATTCCAGCATTAAGGTACATGCATCTGCAGTATCGGCTTGCCTGCACAGTGCTCCACCTATGATCTCACACCCACACATGAAACTTTTTGTAATGGGTGATTTGCTTCAGATCACTCAAAAGGAACCTCATTCTGGCATTGGATATAAATTACGTGTTAGAAAAACTAACTTCACCCCCCCCCCCCATTGAACTTGCTGTCACTGCCTCTCTAAAGATGCTCACATGGAAGACTACCTTCCTTGTAGCTGTTACATCAGCTAAGAGAGTTTGAGCTATGAGCCCTCATGAGTGAAAAAAAAAACTTTCACGATCTTCCGCTGGGATAGGGTCACCCTCAGAACAAACCCATCTTTTATGCCAAAGGTAGTATCAAAACATGCTTTAAACCAGACTATCCACCTATCCGTCTTCAATGCAAATCCACAGAGCAGAGCAAGTCCTCCACTCCCAGGATGTGCACAGGCAGATCAGGTACTATCTAGACAGGGGAAAAAGCCCTAATGACAAAGAGCAATTGGTATCAGCTTTCACAGTGGGTAAGCAGGCCAAGCCAGTCCCTAAACAAACCACCCATAAAAGGATGGCTAACTGAATTAAGTTCAGTTACTCACACCATGAAAAGGATTTACTTGGACATATTAAAGTGCACTCCACCAGACCTGGGACAATTACCACTGCTTTTCTCAAAGGAGTTCACACCCAGGCCATCCTAGAGGCAGTCACATGGAGCTCTGTGTATAAAACGCTATAACCTAGGCAATGCCTTCACGGCAGTTTAACTTCTGCTGTCCTGCAGAATCTTTATTTTCTAAGGTAATATGACCTACCACCCAACTCTTATTTTGGAAGTCTTCCTAAAAATCGATAAGAATCCGTATAGGATCATAGAAAGTTACTAGGCTAATGACCCTAGGGCCCTTACGAGCCTAGCCATGTTCTATCCTTATTTCCAGGCCCCTGTCCAAGAGGGACAACAGGTCCAAGAAGTCACCACTTCCCTTACAGAGTTATTGCTGGCTGAGGCCTTTAAAATGGTGTCTCCGAAGCTATCCACTCTGACTTCCCTGGCGAACTCCTCGATGAGGTTAATTTCCAACACTGCAGAAGCTGCCTTTCAGGCAGCAGGCACAGACATCGCTGTGAGGCATCATACCTGGTTACGCTTATGTGGGTTTGCGGATCCCTTCAAGTCATCCTTTACTAACGCCCCCTTTGATGGTTCTACCTTGTTTGGACCTTCGGTAAGTGATACTTTGACCTGCAGTGAGCAGGAGGAGAAAACTTTGTCTACGGGTCAGTTGGGATCAAGCTGTCTGCCCCCCGAGGTCTTTTTCCTAAGACCCAACGGGAAATCAGGAAGATGTGATTCTGTAAGACGCAGTCCTCCTTTCAGGATGCCTCTGATGATGTTCGTGTTTCACTGTTGCAGTCATTACATTTCAGTAATCTGCTGGCAGGGTGCCCTCAGTCAGCCTGATTAACAAAGTCTTGGGTCCTGCGTCGGTTGCTGTCCCTTCTTCCATGACGTCAGGTCGTCAGGGGTATAAAGCATGCAGCCGGCACCATTACATCAGTCTTTCTTGCGCAGTGCCCGAAGCAGTTAGCAAGTGCCGGTCAGCCGACTCCTGAAATTTTCGTTTTCGAGTTTCAGAACCGAAGTCTTCAACTAAAAGCGAAGTACCCCGTTGGGAAAACTTTTTCTTGCTCCTTACTGATGTCCGTAAAAGTTAGTAATGGCATTACATGTGAGAAGCAAATACCTCCATAAGGATTTTAATTTGTACTGTATTTCTTGCCTAGGCCCTGACCACAACGTACCTTGCTGTCGGTTTTGTGCTAAATTTAATCAATGCACGATTAAACGTCTGTATATTTTTTGCTTCTAAATATTTTGGCTCAAGATTTAATTATCCAGAAATGTCGTCTGTTGGCAATCAGTCTACCGGAATACCTAAAAAAACGCAAAGAAAGACTGAGACAAGACTGTCTAGGTCCATAACTGACTACGCTTCTCCTAAGCCAGTTGCCGGTACTCAGTGAGGAGCTTTCGCAGCCCCTAATACCCGCTACTTCTGATTCGCAGGCCTCTACTTTGACCCATTCGGAGTCCGGTATGCAGCGAGATGCTTCAATTATGAAACCTGGGATGTCTCTACCTTAGATGGGTCCGGAGCCGCTGTGCAGGCACCAGCTTCTGAGGGTGTTTTCAGGCCTACAGATTTGTATATTAGACCAACGCCATCTTCAAAACTAAGGCCAAAATCTAAATCTCTGTCTAAAAAAACGATGCCTGGGCCACATGTGCAGCCCCCTATGCCTAAAAAACAAATTATCATAATGGCTGAAGATTTAATTACTCTGATCAGGGGTAGCCAACCCCCTCCTAAGAGGCCTAGGCAAGACTTTGATTATGAATCTTCTGAACAGGATTCTATTTCTTCTGACTCTTCTAATGAACAGGATTTGTCTATTCCTACTTATGAGGACTCTGATGCAGAAGATTCCATTCCTTCTGCTTTTCCCCCTGAGGATTTTTCTTTTGGTGAAACTTTACATACCTTAAGGGAACATTTCCACTGGGAAAGTCAGGGTTTCTCTGAATCTAAAGAGACTTGGGGATTTTCTTCTTCCTCAGCATAGGCCTTTGGCTATACCTCCTGTTCTAGACATTGTTGTTGATGATTTTTAAGAATCTAACATGGCTCCTGATTCTCTGCCTCTGGCTCCTTGTAAGCCAGACAGATACTACAGGGTCCCTGACCCCCACAAATTCCTTTTCAAAAATCCTATTGCTGATCCTGAAACCATTTCTCAGGGTCCCAAGGGCATTAAGGCCTCTACTGCTAAAAATTCTACCCCTCCTGATAGAGATTCCTGGGCGCTGGATAGATGGGGTAAGAATGTTTACACTTCTGCAACCTTGGCAGTCAGGGCTTTAAACTGTCAATTTCATATGCTTATCAACAGCATATCATGGGACTACTTAAACAGAAAATTATGTTAATCTGACTGTGTGGAAAATAAAGATTTACAGGATTTATTACATTCAGCTGAACAAGTTGGAAAACATACTTTGCAGTGTGGTTTTGATTCCTTGGAGGCCTCTTGCAGGGCTACTGTAACTGGATCTGTGCTAAGAAGGCATGCCTGGCTCAAAGAGCAAACTCTGCCTGACCATGTTAAAGCAAAATTGTTGGATGCTCCTTTACAACAGGACCGACTCTTTGGTAATAAGACTGAAGAACTGTTAAAAAAGATGGAAGATAAAGCTAAATCTATGCAAACTGTGAAAGATTCCTTACAAGTGCAACCTTCAAGATTTAGTTTGCATTGGCCTACTAAGAACTGGTCCTTTCCAGTCCCTCCAAGAGCCGCTCAAGTCAAATCCAGACATTCCAAAGGCTCCAGGTTTCAGTCACAAGGAACTTTTAGAACAAAACAATGGGGTGCCTCCACCTCCAAATCTGGAAACAACAAGGCCACCTCCCTATAGTAAACAGTCTCAGTGACTTCCCTCTACAATCACCAAGTACTTGCCTTTTAGCCGCCCCTTTGGGGGGAAAGCTGGCACTTCATGCACGAAACTGGCAACTTATTACCCAGGACAAATGGGTTTTAAATATAGTATCCCAGGGATACAGATTTCATTTCCACACGTTGCCAGTCCCAAACGGATGGCCAGGCCTGCCCCCAAATCAGTGGGGAGAGGCCCAGAAACAAGTTCTGTCCCTCATGAACATGGGGCTATTCAACCAGTACCAGAAGAGGAAAAGGGACAAGGTTTCTATTCAAGACTTTTCCTGGTACCCAGAAAAGACAAATCATGGTGTCCAGTTCTGGACTTAATCCACTCTAAACACATTTCTGGACATTCCAAAATTCAAGATGCCGATTCTTCAACAGTTACTACTTATGCTAGGCAAAGATGCCTGGTTGGTAACTCTAGACTTAAGAGGCTTACCTGCATATCCCAATCAGGGAATCTTGCAGAAAATGCCTCAGCTTCAAAGTAGGCTACTTGCATTACCAGTTCTCTGCACTGCCCTTTGGCTTATCTACTGCGCCCAGGGTCTGCACAAAGTGCCTGGCTCCAGTAATTGCTTTTTGCAGGCAAAGAAATATTCAAATATATCCATACCTGGACAATTGTCTAATTCAGGCAGAAAACAAGGACATTCTTCTAAAGCATCTGGCGTTTGTAAAAAGGGTTCTAACTTGTCTAGGGTACACCATAAACGAAAATAAATCACAACTGGTACTCTCTCAAAAAATTACATTCATGGGTGCGAGCTTGAATACAACTCCCCAGATGACTTGCCTTGCGCCAGAAAAGCAAATTCAATTGGTGACTTACTTCAAACAGGTGGCCACAAAAACCCTGCTATCTGCAAGACAAATTCTGCAAGCCTTGGGGTTCATGGCCTCCTGCATTCTTCTAATTCCATATGCGAGACTGCATATAAGGAAACTTCAGTGGTACTTAAAAACTTTATGGAGTCAGTATTGTCACAGCCTGGAAACAATGATTCCTATCATACCTTGCCTGCAACTAGAGTTCCTATGGTGGGAAGAGGCCTGCCACCAGAACAAGGGACTGCCATTCACTCCACCCCCTGCCGCCCAAACCCTAAATACAGACGCATCAGACTATGCTTGGGGGGGCTCATCTGGCAGGGAAGTGCATTCAGGGAAAATGGAGCCCAAATCAAATGCAACTTCATATCAGTCAGAAAGAGATGCTAGCTGTACAGAATGCACTGACAGCCTTCAAGGACTACCTTCATCCAGGACAATTAATGATAAAGACAGACAACACCACAGTTATGTGGTACATAAACAAGCAGGGGGGTACACATTCCTACCCTCTTTGCAGACTAGCCATGGCCTTGTGGAACATGGCCTTGGCCTACCAACTACAAGTTCAGTTCCTGCCAGGAAAGCTAAATACTCTGGCAGACGAACAAAGCCGAAATCTTATGGACCCACACGAGTGGAAACTGGAACCACAAATTTTCAACATGTTGCCACGCAAATGGGGGAGTCCAGACATAGATCTTTTTGCCTCACCCCAGAACTATAAATTGGACAAATTCTGCACAAGAGTTCATCACAAAAAAGCTTGGAAAGTGGATGCTCTATCATTCAGCTGGAAAAGCCCATCAGTTTATGCTTTTCTCCCTCTTCCTCTGCTCTCCAAAGTTCTACTAAAAGTCACAGGGGACAAACCAAAAATGATCTGATTGCTCCAGACTGGCCTTGCCAACACTGGTACCCACTCCTGCGCAATGTGTCACATTTTCCTCCGTGGCACCTGCCTCCGACACCTTACCTACTGTCTCAGCAGAACAACCAAATTTTGCACACTCTGCTCCAAACTTTGAATCTTGCAGCGTGGCTAATCATCTAAATTCACCCTTGGCATCCCTCAGCAAACCTGTGATGGATGTCATTTCGGAGACTAGAAAGCCTAGTACTAGAAAATCTTATGCTGACAAATGGAAAATATGCTGTGCCTGGAACCAATCACAAGGAATAAGCACAGCAATGCCCAATATTCCTCAGATTCTGCAATACCTAACTGATATGCTTCACAAGGGCCTATATTTTTCTTCCATAAAAATCCATGCCTCTGCCATTTCAGCTCATTTCAGCACAGAAACTCCCATCTTCTCTCATCCTCTGCTAAAGCAGTACCACTGAAGAAGGCTATTGTAGCCGAAACCGGTTTGGATATTGTAGATAGTAGGGCATGCCACCCTCTATCTTTGCCTTTATTAAATTGTTTTTGTTTCACCATTTCTGCTGGCTACATTTTTTTTCTTGCTTAACTGATCATTTCTCCCAGAATTTTCTTAAGCTCCATTATAGCAATTTTAGATGTGATATAAATACATGCCACTGGTAATCCTCCTCCCTTTCCAGTAGTCCCTTAGCACTACAAATCTACCATCATTGTCTTTTTATCCTCTTCTATCAGTATTTGAGCTCCTCTTGCAGTTAATGTACGTACTCCTCTTTTCCTTTGTCCCAGATATTCCGCTGAATATCCATCCTGAAAACCGTTCTTTATCAAATTCAAATGTTCGGTTCTTTCCAAGTGTGTCTCTTATAACATAGCTATTTGGACTCTACATTTTTTTTAGTATAGTTCACTATTCTTTTTTGTATTTATCTGTGAGACCACTGACTATTCTTTTTTGTATTTATCTGTGAGACCACTGACCTTTAAAGACATTACAGAAATCATCATTGTATTAAAAATGTATTATTCTCAACTTTTATGTATAACACCTTGTGTTGTGTAGTCCGATCTCACCTTCATTTTTATGTATAGGTTCGGAGCCGATCCTCTGCTCTGACTCTGCTGATTTTATAAGCTCGAAGACTTCTGGTTGGCTCGTGGCTAAGCAGGTATCCCATAGTGCACCAGTGGAAACCCCAGATCTCGTTTGCCTCGTTGACGAGTTCAGTTGTGCTTCTCATGGTTCTGGCGAAGTGTTAACTTTTTTCTTGCTTATATTGCTTAGAATCTTGTCAAAGTTATAATTAGTGTAGTACAATTGTTGTTGCATTAGTATTTGTTAGAGTAGGTTTACTAATTCTTAGGTAACTAGCTCCTTTGCACCTCTGGTGCAAGCGTTGGCTTTGGGCCTGTTAATGTACTTTGTGGTATCCTGTGTATCAGTTTATATTCATTGTTAGTGCTGATAGCTTGTTAACGCTAGCATTTTATAGTCTACAGTTTCGTAGAGCAGTTTGGTTTTGGCGGATATCCGCTGGTGTTTGTGTGTGTGTGTGTGTGTGTGTGTGTGTGTGTGTGTGTGTGTGTGTGTGTGTGTGTGTGTGTGTGTGTGTGTCTGTGTTTAAGTTAGAAGACCTAGCTGGAGTTTGTAGTTCGAAACTCCAGTTTCATCTTCCTCTGTTGATCTTTAGCAGAATAAGGGGTGTCTGTGAATTTTTGCTGGTCTGTTTAAATTAGAAGACCTAGCTATCCCTTTCCTTTCAGGACTAGGCCGTTTTAGTTAGAGGACCTAGTCCTCGTGGTATTTCTTCCTCCTTCAGGGCTAGGCCCATTTAAGTTAGAGGACCTAGTCCTCCCTTTTACTTCTCTTCTCTTTTCGTCTGTGTTTTATGTCTAAAGAGGTTGAGGAGCACAAGCCTTCGGGCCTCAAGAAATGCATGAAGGGCTCCCAAAAAATGTCATTGACGGATGGTCATGGTCTGTGTCTATTGCTTAGGAGCCATCCATTTGCAAGAGACTTGCTTGTTTTGTCATGCCTTCTCCCCTAGTGTTACAGGAGAGAAGGAACAAACTAATTCTAAAGGGTCTTTTAAAACCTTCCTTTGAGGAAGCCTTGTCTAGCTTTTCCTCTTCTTCCAAGTCCACTAAATCTTTTAAGTCTTCGAAAAGACCTTCTCCGGCACCGGTTGGTGTTTTGGAGCCTCCTCCTAAAGTGGCAAAATCGGCCTCATTGGCTCCACTGCCTTCGGAGCTGACTGAGAAGCAGCATTGTGGTGACAGGGTTGGATCCTAGTTTGTCTGAGCCGACCACTGAATTTATGGAACCTGCTATTCCTCCAAGACCAAGATTCCAGACTGTCCTCCAGGTCTTCCAGGAGCCTTTCGGAAGATGTGGAGAGGGTGGTCCTGAGACTGCTGACGTCGTCTGCTCTACCTAAATTGTTCTCGGCTCCAACCCAGTCGGTTCAGGAGCCTATGGAACTCGTTATACCCTCGATTGTTATTCCTCTTCCGAGCCAAGCTGGTTTGTCGGAGGGCTTGGTGCCATTGGTGGAACCCTCTGCTCCAGCTCCACTTGCGGTTGCTTCAGAGCAGAGCTCTGCTCCGACAATTTCGGTGTCGTCCGTTGTGTCCAGGGCCCGAAGCTGTACAGTAGGCCAGACAGGGAAGGTTGGAATCGGTCTTCGGTTCCGAGTCTCCCTCTTGGTGCTTCGGCTAGGGTGAGTTTGGACCCTGCGTCTATCTCTGAGCCGATAGCTCTGGCGCCGATGGCATCATGTGTCTCTTCGGAGCGGGAGAGGTCGGCATTCGAGATAAGGAGCGTGCTGTCCAAGTCACCAGTTGCCATCAAGGGTACCCGCACTCTCCCCCCTAGAGCACCCACTTCGGTCGCAGCCCCTACTCTCTCCAGAGACGGCAAACCTCAGCCTCAGGAGCCACCGGCTGGTGGCCCACATTCTGCCTTGACCTCCTCAGAATACCCTTCTGAGGAGCCCCCCCAGGAAGAAGACGTGCAAGCGGAAGCATGTTGACTCCCAAGATGTCTTTGACATCTGACACTGACCTTGAGGAGTCAGAAGGGTCCCCTAAGTTGTCCTATGATGATGTCTCCTTCGTGGACATCCTGGAGATCTTTAAGCAGAGGTGCAGCTTGCCCACTGTCGACCCTTCTGATGAGTCTGTGTACCTGAAGGCTTTCAGGTCTCAACCTTCTGCCTCTTGAGTGTCTCCATCTTTTGGCGAACTGATGGATTTAGTTAGTCAAAAGGTGTGGGATACTCCTGATGCCATGGAGCCAGCCCCTAAGAGACTCAACAAGTTTCTTTCTGCCCCTCCAGATAAAGTATTTTTGTCCAAAGGTGTCCCCGTAGATGCCATGGTGGTGGCGGCGGCCACTAAGAAGGAGCTTGCTGAGACTACTTCTGTCCATCCGCCGAATAAGGAGTCTCAACAGATGGACAGGTATGGGAAGTTTGTCTTCAGTTCAGCGGCTTTTACTGTTCTATCGCTGAACTATCTCACTCACTTCACGAGATTGCAGAGGGATCTCCACCAAGGAGTTAGGAGATTCTATACAGGGTACATGTACTAAGGGAGTCCCTGATAAGATTTCTGCTCAGTTGTCCACCTTAAATTCTATAGTTAACTCCTCCATGTGGCTTATTTCTTATGCGGCTGATGGAGCGAGTAGAGCAGCGGGTTCAGGAGTTGCCCTAAGGCGTCACTCCTGGATGCGCTTGTGTAATTTTGCGGAACCGTTCAAGTCCACTTTCACCAACGCCCCATTTGATGGTTCCTCATTGTTTGTTTGGATCTAAGGTGAAGGACGCACTCACTCGGTGCGAGCAAGAAGGAAAGACACTCTCTGCCATGGGAGTACATTTACTGTTCCCTCTAGACCATACCGTAAAGGTCAAAGGAGCTGTAAAATGTGGTTCAAGAGGTCCCAGAGGGTCTTTCTGGACACACAGGGTGAACCCTCCTTCAGAGGCAGAGGAGGAGGAAGAGGAAATGGAAGACGTCGCCCTAGAGGCAGGGGCGGTCCGCAATACCATCAAGGTCGTGATTCTTTTCTGAGACGGCCTTATCAGCGTTCCTGATATGGAGCCCGACTGCATTTCTCTGGGGCTGGTTGGGGGTCACGTTTCTTTGTACCCACTTGTCTTTGGTTATACTTAGCCAGGCTTCTGGATACAAAGAGTTGTTACCAGAGGCTATATCCTACCCTTTTCACTTCCACCGTTTGTTTCCAAGAAGATTCCAGATGTACCACCCAATTTCAGGGATCAGGCAACTGTGGAGATCAACAAGTTGCTCTTAAAAAGAGTCATTCAGTCAGTCCCAGCAGACTAGATAGGATCCAGAATTTACTCCAGGTTCTTTTTAGTCCCAAAACAAACAGGAGACTGGAGGCCAGTTTTGAACCTCAGCAGATTAAACAAATCCGTGAGGTAGGACAAGTTTCAGATGTTAACACTGCAGTCGATACTCCGTTTATTAGGGAAAGACTCTTGGATGTGCTGAATAGATCTCCGGGATGCCTATTACCATATAAAAATGGACAAGCCATCCAGGAGCCATCAACGCTTCCGGCTGGGAGACGGTCACTATCAGTTTCGTGCTCTGCCCTTTGATCTCACCACAGCCCCCAGGGTGTTCACCAAATGCATGACAGTAGTGCAGCTCACCTGAGATGTCAGGGATTGCAGGTGTTTCCATATTTGGACGACTGGCTCCTGACCGTCCCCACCAGACCTCTACTTTTCCAAAACAGGGACGCCACTATTCAACTTTGTGCTCAATTAGGGATCTCCATAAATTGGGAAAAATCTGCATTATTTCCCTCTGTCTGTGATTTTTATAGGTGCAGAGGTAGACACAATGACCATATTAGCTGTTCTTCCCGCCGAAAGGGCACAAAAGTTAATCTTTCAAATTCAATGTCCTCTCCTGTTGCAGAAGGTCAAAGCAAAGTGTGTTCTTCAGCTCCTCGGGAATATGGCATCCACCATCCTATTAGTACCATTAGCCAGGTTGCACATGAGAATTCTCCAGTGGCTTCTGTCTTCCCAATGGTCCTTCCAATATCTTCTGCTGAATCACCCTATTCTGCTGACAGAAGCATGCAAGAAGGACCTTCTTTGGTGGATAGCACCCAACCAGTTGACGGACGCCCCCTTTGTTCCTGCCCAACACGTTGCCACTGTGACCATGGATGCCTCCCAGATCACGTGGGGGGGCATTATCTCGGCAGGACTGTCCAAGGCACATGGCAAGAACACGAGGCTCACCTGCATATTAATGTTCTGGAAATGAGGGCGCTGCTTCTGGCTTTGCAAGCACTTCAAGACCTTCTTCTTCTAGAGACTATTGCAATACAATCAGGCAACATGTCGGTAGTTTGGTATATCAACAAAACAGGGCGGGACCAGATCTTACCCACTCTGTCAAGAGGCCATGCGAGTTTGAGAATGGGCAGTTTCTTCCCAGCGCTTTCTGGTTGCAACGCACATTCCAGGGACGACCAATGTGATAGCTGACTAGCTCAGCCGACGATACTACTGCCTCACGAGTGGTCTCTGAAACACAAAAAAGCGGAACAGATTTTCCGCAAATGGGGACAGCCTTGCTGCGACCTTTTTTGCCAGTCAAGTCCATGCCAAGTGCAGCAGCTATTTTTCCCTCATTCCCCCTCCGGGGGAGACTCCCAGAGACACTCTAGCTCCCGATTAGCCCCTGGGTCTTCAGTATGCTTTTCCTCCATTTCCTCTCATTTCCAAAGTGATTCAGAAAGCCAGGACGCTGGGATGCAAGTTAATCCTCATTGCTCCTTACTGGCCTCGTCAAGTTTGATTCCCTTTCCTCTAGCCTCTTCTCCTGGACTATCCTTGGATTCTGGACCCAGCTCCAGATCTGTTGACTCAAATGTCAGGTTCGCTACATCCCTCATTCCATCAAATTGACAATGTGGCTACTCCAGTTCCATCCCTAGTCAGGCTTCACGATGCATCTTCCTCAGTGTCACATATCCTTATGTCCTCCCATAAACCTTCAACTAGGAGACTATATGGCAGTAAATGGAAAAGATTTTCTATTTGAGCACATAAAATGAATGTAGATTCCTACACTACTTCTATCCCTGTGATTTTGGAATTTCTCTCAGAGCTTTTTCAGCAAGGATCTGCTGCTGCCACTATCAGAGTTCAATTGGTGGCTATTTCTCATTTCCATTTAGGGTTTCCAGATACCAATTTAATGTCTCCTAAACTATGCAAGACCGTTTTGAAAGGAGCCACTTTGCTGACGCCACTGCTCCAAGAACCTGTGGCTTCTTGAGATTTAAATTTTGTGTTGTCCAAACTGACATCTTCCCCGTTTGAACCTTCTCACTCATCTTCATTGAAATTTTTGTCTTGGAAGACTTTGTTTTTGGTGGCTATCACATCAGCTAGACGGGTATCTGAGTTACAAGCCTGGTCTGTTAAGTCACCTTATTTGATCTTTCATAAAGACAGGGCCTCACTGTGTACTAATCCCTCCTTTGCCCCAAAGTTTGTTCCCACGCCACCTTAAATCAATCCATAGAACTCCCAGTTTTCTTCCCTAATCACGGTAATGCAGCTGAATATTGGTTTCATCAGCTAGTCGTTCATAGACAACTACGTTTTTATTTGCATCAGACCAAGGAGTTTAGGAAATCAGATCAGCTATTCATTTCATTTCATTTTCTGAATCCAGATTGGGCTTACCAGTTTCTAAAGCGACATTTCCAGTTGCATAGCCTTTGTCTACAGTTCGGAGGGCAGACCTTTACCCTTCAAGATCAAGGCTCATTCTACCAGGTCTCTGTCTACCTCTGCAGCTTTTCAAGCCAGGGTCCCACTTGATAATATTTGTGCAGCAGCTACGTGGGCTACCCCTCACACTTTTATTACACATTACAAATTAACTTCCAGAGGTAGAGCATCTTCCAGTGAGCCACCCAAGAATAAGGCGCTAGGGACACCGTCTCATACGTAAAAATGAAGGTGAGATTGGACTACACAACATAAAGAAGTTATTTACTCACCATATCGTTCCATGTTATGTACTCACCATAACGTTCCACGTTGGTAGTCCATCTCACCCTTCATTTTTACCAACCCGCCCTCCTGCCCCATCCTGGAAGCATCTGGAGATATTAATATTTTGGTTATCTTTGGTTGGAGACCCTTTAGTATTGGTTTGTCTGTTATGGTTATTTCTTCTAGTGAGCAGCAAACAAGATCTGGGGTTTGTACTGGTGCACTATGGGATACCTGCTTAGCCACGAACCAACCAGAAGTCTTTGAGCTTATAAATTGGCCTCTGCTCGGAGCAGAGGATCGGCTCAGAACCCATACGTAAAAATGAAGGGTGAGATGGACTACCAACGTGGAACGTTATGGTGAGTACATAACTTCTTTTTTTGTTAAATGTCTAGTTCCAGCTTTTGTGTTACATGCATCCACCATTTGGCAGGTTGAACTTTTGTATAGTTGTTTCTTGTCATATCTATTTGAGCCTATGTCACATCTTACAAAACTATTTTTTTGAAAGCCCTCAAAAAAAAACCCATCTAAAACCTATTAATTTAATACCCCCGTCAGACCTATTAATGTAATACTAACAGGCAAAACTATGTACATCTTCAAGTATTGAAGTTTCACCCTCTTAATAGGAACAAATGCCCCAAAATTACAGCCACACTGACAGACTTGACTTAACCTAAAAGAAAGGTTATACTTGCTAAGACACATAGTGCAGCCTGTGCTTATAAGTGCAAACTGGTTTTGTTTGACCGTTATAGCTTTGCTAGCTGTGAAACCCTCTTTAATGCTTTCAGAGAACATCATCTCCTAGCCAGTTTCTCTTTTCTTTACTTTTTTCCCCAGCCAGTCACTCTCCACCAGTTTCTCCTTATTAAATTTTCTTCATGGAGACATGAAAACCAGATGGTCAATTTCTCTGTATCAGATTCTGAGGAGTCATGAGGGCCAGATAAAGAATTGTCATTAAACATGCTTTCATTTGCTAGAAAAATAGCCTCATAATAATCAGTATTCCTTTTCATTTACTTGCTTTCTCTTAAAACTTGTTGCCAAGTAAATCTAAGGTCCTTAATCCAGTCATTCTCCACACACAAGAATGAGAAACGGCACATTTTTTTCTTTTGTCATGCTCTTTTAACCAGGCTTTTTTTTACATTGCTGTGCCTACATTTTCTTAAAACTGAAAAACAGAGAAGAGAGGAAGAAAGGGGAAAAAAGAACAGCAGCAACCATTTACAACCCCCATTGCAAAAATAACAGAAAACTTTATAGCATGCAATGAAAACCATGCACCTCAAAATAGTACTATTAAGAAAAAATGTTTTCTTTACTTACAGTTAACTTTCTCCCCTCTCTGCCATCCCCAGTGCATTTTTCTGAACATTAATAACATGAAGTAGGGTATAAAAAGTCCAATACTTCCAGATTTTTTGTTCTGTTATATTTTACAGGTATAATTATTACATTGTAATCCCACATTGTTACTGGTTTTATTACTGTTCATCTTCATCTTCCAGATGATGTCTCTGCTTCATTTCTAATGTTCTCTTACTACTACTAGTCAGATTTTGTGTTGCCTTCCTTCTCTCCAGCATTTTCCATTTAAAAAGTGGAAAAGGTTTCATAGGTACAGTCTCTCTGAGAATTTATTACCAGAAAAGAAGCAGAATCTCCTGTTTCACAGTTTACATTTTTGTTAGGCAAACTTTTGTATTTCCTCCTTAGCATGTACTTCATCAGAAAATGATTTCCCTCCAGGGAAGAATACCTTGAATACAGCTTGGTGTACAGCAGTTTGCATCTCACACCTCGACATTCCCCGAGTGGTGGATTGAATTTAGTCCTCTTCTGCCTGGTGTGGAACGAGTAATCAATTTCCACTGACACTTTTAGTATTTTGTCTTGCCACAATTACAGTGGATATAAAAAGTGTATACACCCCTGTTAAAATGCCAGTTTTTTGTGATATAAAAAAAAGAATACAATAAATCGTTTGAAAACTTTTCCAACCTTTGATGTGACCTACAAACCTGTACAGTTCAATTGAAAAACAAACAAATCTGTTAGCGGAAAAAATGTAAAAAATAAAAACGTACAATATTTTGGTTGTATAAGTGTGCACACCCTTAAACTAATACTTTGTTGAAGCACTTTTTGATTTAATTACAACATTCAGTCTTCTTCCATTTTTTCCACCCTTTTGTTTGTGTTTATGTACTCCATTAGTGATTTGTTTATTTTAACCAGGACTGTGTGCATTTATCTTGTATCGTCCTGTAAGTTACTGGAAGTCATGTCTGGAAGTTGCCTTGCTTTTTGCTGAACAGCTGCAGAACTTTCCCTCGTCAGTGTTTCTTCCTCACGTTTTGTAGCCGATTTTTTCCATGTGCTCTGTATTTCTTTTTTCCTGGCATTCAGGCAGTGCACTTATTAGCCAATGACTGAAGCCTTCTCTGAGTTTCTGTTTTCACACTGGGAGAGCTAGAGTTAAGCGGTTACTCAATGTGCAGCCTTCTTGGAAGTAAGAGACCTAGTGATTCTGATCCTTCTCATGAGAAGTTGGACTCTGGTGAAGAATCCTTAGCGTATTCTTCACAAATACACTCTCCTTTGTCCTTGAGACCTGATGAAGAAGAGTCTTTCTCCTGATTCTCTTTTTGAAGAATTATCCTTTGTTACTGTATTCTGTATAATGGAACATGTAAGTGGGATTGTTCCCAAGACTCTAAGGTTCAAAAGTAGTAGTATAAACTCTTGCATACTGTCTCATCCAGACTTTCTGCAGCCCCTCCTGTTTTAATCGCCCTGTTGGACATATTTACAGCAGCTTCTTAAGACTCCCGAGTCTCATCCTCTGGCCTCTAAGAAGCCAAACAGATTTTATAAATTACCTGAGGGCCATAATTTGTTGTATGAAAGTCCTGCTGTGGTTTCTGTGTCCACACAGGCTATCCAATGCTGTGGTTTCTGTGTCCACACAGGCTATCCAATACTGCTTTCCTCTTCCATGCTTTTGCCTTTTGTTGACAACAGTGCTATGAAAAGATATAGGAAAACGGTATACTACTTTTACTTTGACATTTAGGGCCATCAGTTATCATACCCACATAACTAAGATATGTCCTGGCCCTTCTGTCCAGTCAATTTGGGGGGGGGGCTGACATGGGCAGTAAGAATTTCTGCCTTCTGTCTGTTCTTAGTTCTGCTTATCCCACCATTCTATTAAATGCAGCTGATGCCTTTTCTAGAGCAGCTGCATATGGTTCTGCTGTAAGGAGCGATTCCTGGTTGTGCTTGCAGACCTTAACTGAGGATATTAAGGCAAACGTTTGGATTCTGCCTTGGACATCCGTAATCTATTTGGTATTGCTGATGCAGAATTGTTTAAAACACTGCAGGATAAGGGCAAGTTTATGCAAGACGTCAAACACATTTTTGTCTCTCTTGTACCCAAATTATAGAGGAACTATACTTCAAAATCTTTTGTCTGTAGGCAGCCTAGACCATCCACTAGAATTAAGAGGGTTTCTACGCATATTTTCCCACATAAGCCCCCTCAGAATTCTGGAGGCCAACACATTGTTTCCCTGGTAAATGTGTGTCGATCTGACATTCAGCCTCCTCCACCCGTCCAGATTCCCTTGTCCTTCAAGGTAACCCAGCCATTTCCTGTTTGGTGACAGAACCATAGACACCTGGGTTCTCTTCATTACCTAACACAGTTATTTTATGGCTTGGAAGTCCCTGTGTCCATTTTCTGGTGTTGCACAGCCTCCTGTTTGCCAGCTCCTTCATTTTCCTCTGGTTCTGTGGGATTTGGTGGACCAAGGAACCATACAGCGTGTTCTCTGTCTCAACGGGGAGCAGGTTTTTATTTCAGAATGTTTCTGTTTCCCTGGAAGCATGGTTGTGGAGCCCCATTCTAGACCTGTCCTGTCTCAGCACCGTTCTCAAGGTCCCTTCCTTTAGGATGTTTTCTCCTCAGACTTTTTTTCCCCTGTTTTACTTCTGCAGGATTTTTTGGTTTCCCTGGATTTGATGGACCCTTACTTCCATATTCCAATTTACCCTCTCTTCAGGAAATGTTTGATGTAATGTGATCCTATCTCGCCTACATTCTCTACAGATGGGTTCGGAGCCGATCCTCGGCTCCGACTCGGCCGCTATACAATAGAACGCAGTCTCTTATTGGCTGAGTTACCTCATATCCCAGGATGCACCACTACCACTTCCCCAGATCTCGTTTGCCGCTTTTCAGCATAGACGTGGTCTCGGACTTGGCTGAGCTAAGTATCTTTAGTCAGAAATTTTTTCTGTCTGAATTTTGGTAAAAACTTACCCAAAAGCTGTTTTAACAGCTATTGTTGTTGTGTGATTGGTTTTGCTATATTTTTTGTGGTAAATTGCATTTTGTTTGTTAGTTAAGTCGGTGTTTAGCGGTCCCGTTTAAGTTAGAGGGGCCTAGCCCTACCCTAGGCGTTTAAGTTAGAGTCTAGGTTGTCTGTTCCATCTTATTTTTTTCTTGTAGTCGGTGTTTAGTGTTTAAAACCATGTCTAAAGAACATAGACCATCCGGTTTTAAAAAAATGTGTTAAATGTAGTTATAAAATGTCTATAACAGATGACCATTCCTTATATTGTTTAGGTCCCAAGCATCTTCAGGAGTCCTGTAGCGTTTGCCACGCTATTTCCTCTCGCGTCCTCCAAGAGAGGAAAAATAAATTGATCTTAAAAGGGCTTATTACCCCTTCCTTTGAGGAAGCCCTATCTTCCTCTTCTTCTTCACCTTCTAGGAAGAAGAAAAAACCTTCGGCTCCGACCAGCCCGTCGGATCCGGCAGCAAAAAAGTCTCGGCAGGCTTCTCCGTCGGCTCCACGGACTTCGGAGCCGAGGGCGGAACGGTCTGCCTCGATGTCTCCAGCCTAGACTCCTCTGGTTTCGGAGTCGAGAGCTTGGGCATCGAGAGGCGTGTCACCTTCATCGGCTCCACTGCCTTCGGAACCGATGGGGGTTGTCCGCTCAGACTCTTCCCCTTAGGTGCCGAAGTCCTCATCGGCTCCGAGGGAAATTGCAGTAGTAGTGGAGTCTCCCTCGGCGCCGATACTTCTAGAACCATTACGGAGCCGGTCCCCCAGTCTTTCGGAGCCGGCGGAGAAGTCGACTCAGACCCGGTCTGTCTCTTCTCGTTCTTCGAGGATGTCCGATTCGGACTTAGGGTGCTTCAAAGGCTTTTCCAGTCTCCAGTCTCTGCTCCAGCCCAGTTGGCTTTGGAGCCGATCTCCCATCCTGCTACATAGATTCCTCCTCCAACAGCCTCGGCGCCGTTGGAGTCGGTGTTGGTGGAACCGGTGGAAGTTATCGGGTCGGTTCCGACTCTAACTTCAACCCCGTCCCTCGGGTTGGGGTTCGGTACGCGGACCTCCTCTGTCGGCCCGGGGGGGGGGGGGCTTCGGGCCCGATCCTTTCGGTTCCGAGCCTCCCTCTCTGTGCGTCGGCTGCAGGGGTTTCGACTGCCATTGTGGTCTCTGGGGCTGAACCATCCCAGGACTCTGGGGGTCCAGCCTTCGATGCCATGAGAAGTGCCTTGGCCAAATCCTCTGTGGCCACTTCGACCATTTCACCACCACCTTCCCTGGGCATGGAGACTGGCGCTTTTGCAATCCCCCTGTCTCACGACAGCGGAGCCCCTGGGCCTGAGGTTACCCCCATTGGGGGTTCCCTTCTTCCTGGAGGTCCCTCCGACACGCTTTCGGAGGAACCTCCCAGGAAGAAACAGTGTAAGAGGAAACACGTCGACTCCCCTGATGAGTCTCTCACTTCGGATACCGACCTCGATGATGCGGAGGGGTCCCCAAAGTCGTCCTCTGAAGATGTCTCCTTTGCGGACATCTTAGAGATCCTCAAGCAGCGAGGCGACTGGCAGTCCAAACCCCCTTCTGCTGAGGAGTCTGTTTTCCTCGAGGCCTTCGGGGCTCAGCCCTCCGCCTCCTGGGTGTCTCCGCCCTTCGATGAGCTTCTGGATTTGATCTCTCGAAGGGCGTGGGAACACCCGGATTCTGTGGAACCGGTGCCAGCTCGCCCCAATAAGTTCCTCTCTGCTCCCCCGGACAAGGACTTTTTATCGAAAGGCCTGGCTGTAGATGCTATGGTGGTGGCATCTGCCACCCAACAAGATGTGGCAGAGGCTTCGACGTCCGTCCATCCTCCTAATAAAGAGTCTAGGAGCATGGATCGGTACGGCAAGCGTACCCTGTCTTCAGCGGCCTTTACATTAAGGTCTCTGAATTACCTGACACATTTCACCAGACTACAGAGGGATCTGATCAAGGAGCTTTCGGATACCCTCTCTGGTAACTTACCTGAGCAGTTGACCCAGACTGTTAACTCCCAGTTGGCTACCCTGTCTTCATTATCTAACTCGTCCATGAGGCTCATGTCTTATTCGGCCGAAGGAGCGAGTAGAGCGGCTGGAACAGGTGTTGCTCTACGGAGACAAGCCTGGCTACGCCTGTGTCACTTTGCGGAGGCCTTTAAGTCTTCCTTTGCCGACGCCCCCTTTGATGGGTCCTCACTGTTTGGACCCAAGGTAAAGGACACATTGACTCGCTGCGAACAGGAGGGTAAGACTTTAACTGCCGTAGGAGCCCGGTTTTCCATTCCCTTCAGACCTTATCCCAAGGCTCGAAGAGGAGGGAAAATGTGGTTCCGTAAGACTCAAAAGCCTTACAGAGCGATCCCCCTTCTAGAGGCAGAGGAGGGGGAAATTTTTCAGGGAGACGCCGTCCCAGAGGCGGCGGAGGCCCCCGCAACACTGGAGACCGCGAGTCCTTTCGTGGCTCCTCCTCCTTCCACCATCCCTGAAGGAGTACCCGACTGTGCAGCTCCGGAGCCAGTCGGGGGTCGCTTTTCGAAACACCTAAAGGCCTGGGAAAATATTACTCAGGACCAATGGGTGCTTCGAATCATCGCCGGAGGTTATACCATCCCCTTTGTTCAACCCCCTCCACCAGTCCAAAGAATCCCGGACCCTCCACCCAGTCAACGGGATCATGCAGCCAACGAAATATCAAAGCTGCTTCAAAAAGGGGTCATCCAACCTGTCCCCGCAGACCAGGCCGGATCAGGGACTTACTCAAGATTCTTTTTGGTGCCAAAAAAGACCGGGGACTTGAGACCCATTTTGGATCTCAGCAAACTAAACCGATTTGTAAAAAAGTCCAAATTCCGGATGGTCACTTTGCAATCCATTCTCCCGCTTTTGGAGAAAGGTGTTTGGATGTGCTCCATAGATCTCAGACGCCTACTATCACATTCTGATAGATCAGGCGTCGAGGAGACACTTACGCTTCAGCCTAGGAGACGGTCATTTCCAGTTCCGAGCACTGCCCTTTGGTCTCACCTCAGCCCCCAGGGTGTTCACCAAATGTTTGGCGGTGGTGACTGCTCACTTGAGAAGTCTAGCATTCCAGGTGTTTCCATACCTAGACGACTGGCTCCTAACTGCCACCTCCAGGCATCTACTCTTGGAAAACCTAGCAGCCACTATCACACTAGGCAACTCCTTAGGAATCACCTTCAATTGGTCAAAGTCTGTATTGCTACCATCTCAGCGTATTCTGTTGGTGCAGAAATAGACTCAAGGCAGATGCGAGTCTATCTCCCTGCGGAAAGAATAGCGACGTTCCAGCTTCAGGTTCAGGCTCTGCTCCTCAAATGTTGTGCTCCAGCAAGAATGGTCCTACAGCTGTTGGGCTCCATGGCAGCCACTGTTCTTCTGGTCCCCTTGGCAAGGTTGCACATGAGGTTACTTCAGTGGCTCCTATCAGTCCAGTGGTCTTATCAAGACCTTCCCCTCAAGTCACCACATACTGATCACAGACACGTGCAAACAGGATCTTCGTTGGTGGCTTCTATCCTCCAACCTGAATCTAGGGCGACCCTTCGTTCCCCCACTCCTCTCTGCCACGTTGACTACGGACACCTCCCAGACAGGGTGGGGGGGACATTATCTGGACAGGTCGGTCCAAGGCACGTGGCACTCCGAGAGTCTTCTCCATATCAATATCCTGGAGATGAGGGCGGTGCTTTTAGCGTTGCAAGCACTGCACGATCACCTCCCCCAGGGTACGATTGCCATTCAATCCGACAACATGTCGGTAGTCTGGTACTTAAACAAGCAAGGAGGAACCAGGTCCTACCCCCTTTGCAGAGAAGCCATGAAAGTATGGGATTGGGCGATTGCTACCAAGCGTTTCCTAGTGGCAACGCACATTCCGGGGAAATCCAACGTGATAGCCGACAGACTGAGCAGAACTATTCTCTCCCCTCATGAGTGGTCCTTGAACGACAGAGTGGTAACGCAGATTTTCACAAGATGGGGAGTCCCTTGTTGCGATCTCTTCGCAAGTCCCCTCAACGAAATGCCAACACTTCTTCACTCTGACCCCAGTTCCGGGGGAGATCCCCAAGGATGCTCTAGTCCACGTTTGGCCCTCCGGTCTGCTATATGCCTTTCCACCGGTTCCCCTTCTCCCCAAGGTGATTCAGAAGGCGATTCGCTTGAGAAGCAAAATGATATTAATCGCCCCATACTGGCCTCGACAAGTCTGGTTCCCCTTTCTTCACAGATATGCATTGGAGGGTCCTTGGTTCCTGGACCAAGTTCGGACCTTTGACTCATCAGTCAGGACAGCTCCATCAGTCCCTCCATTCATTGAAGTTGGCAGCCTGGCTACTCCTCTTCCAACCATAATTAGGAGCCATTCCTTTGCCCCTGAAGTCATGCACATCTTGTCTTCGGCCCACAAGACTTCTACGAAAAAGATATATAGCAATAAATGGAAGAGGTTTGCTATTTGGGCCCAACTCGGAGGATTAGACCCGATGACAGCCTCTGTATCAGAAGTACTGAAGTTTTTAGCTTCCCTATTCAATCAAGGTTGCTCAGTGTCTACCATCAAAGTACAATTGGCGGCTATTTCCAATTTTCATGAAAGTGTGGAACCTCCTTTAATGAGCAACAAGCTGTGCAAAGCCTTTATTAAAGGAGCTTGGCTTCTACGACCCCCTATCTCAACCTGCACCTCCATGGGACCTTAACGTGGTATTAGGTGCATTAACCTCATCCCCCTTTGAGCCAGCAGCAACCTGTGATCTAAAATTCCTTTCTTGGAAGACTGCCCTTCTAGTTGCTATTACTTCAGCCAGACGAGTTTCAGAACTTCAAGCCCTATGTGTTAACTCATTCACTCCGGAGCAGCTCTGAAAAAGCTGCCTGCTTAATTCCACCATAGGAACAACAGTGCAGCCTGAGCTTCTTTTCAGAAAATCCATTTCTAATACCATACAGAAAACAAATGTTCATAACTCTTTAACTGTAGGAGGTAGACTAAAAATGTAAACGCAGAAGTTGTTCAGCAGACACTGACCTTTCCAACAGTATAAATGTTGATGGTGCATATCAAAGTCAATATTAAATATTTGTCAAGGAATGCTGATATTGTGCATATTTTTTACCTTTTTGGAAAAGCAATGCACAATATCTTGGTCAATGTACCATGTAGCCCCATACAATGTGTATTTAATTTGTTAGTATGAATATCAGCTTTAAAATGATACCTTAACCATTACTGTGTGATGCTCCTTTATGGAGATATTTACAGAAATATGATTAATATAATATTTCTCATAACTGATAAATAAACAAAGCATAATATCTCATCACCTGTAACAGACAGAGCCTACATATCTGTGTAGAAGTTGTGCGTCTCAATGTCAGCTTCAAAATGATGCATCATTTGTGTGATCACCATGCTCCCTTGCAAAGATATGGGCATAATAATGAGAAGTATTGGAAATGTGTAATTTTCATAATCCTACAAGACTAAACAAACTGTGATATATGTAGATGTGTACAGTGCACAGACGTAGTTCTTTTACCATGTTGTAAGGAGTAACACTGTCTTCAAAATGAGATATTACTAGACACACTGACATGCTCCCTTGCAAAGTTATTTACCAAAATATGAAAAAAAATCATAATTTCCATAACCTAACTCCAAAGCAAACGTTGATATATGCACATGTCTACAACAGACAGGCACAATTCTTTTACCATGTTGGAACCAGCAACACTGTCTTCAAAATTAGATATTACTTGACACATTCAAGATGCTCCCTTGCAAAGTTATTTACCAAAATATGAAAAAAATCATAATCTCCATAACCTAAGTCTGAAACAAATTTTGATATCTGCACACAAGTACAACATACAGGTACCATTGTTTTACCATGTTAGAACCATCAATACTGTCTTCAAAATGAGGTATTACTTAGTACATTCAGATGCTCCCTTGCAATGTTATTTACCAAAATATGAAAAAAAATCATAATCTCCATAACCTAAGTCTGAAACAAACTTTGATATCTGCACATCTGTACAACATAGAAGCACAGTTCTTTTACCATGTTGGAACCAGCAATACTGCCTTCAAAATGAGGTTTTACTTGGCACATTCAGATGCTTCCTTGCAAAGTTATTTACCAAAATATGAAAAAAAAAAAACAATTTCCATAACCTGAGTCCTAACAAAACTGATATATGTACATGAGTACAGCATTCAGAAGCAGTTGTTTTACCATGTAGACACATATGATTGTAAATATACACATTCTTGTTGTAGCCAACATACTGCTGAATGGGTACATGTAAAGAGAAAAAGCAAGGTAAGGACCGCCATTCCAGTAATGAACCCAGGACAGGCATGGGACTTCAGTGGCAGGCAAGGCCATCTGATCTGTCCAATAGCTGTGTCGACTACCCACTCAGACAGCTGATACCACTGCAGTCTCATGACCTCCTTCAGTGTCAGAAGTCTGCCTTACCTATGCCTTTTCTCTTTACATGTGTCCATTCAGCACTGTTCCCAAGGGATCAAGTTCTGTATTACTAAGCCCTTCCTGTCATCTAAACTCTACACATGCCTGATAAAAGCAGAATAAAAAAAAATATTGCAGGATGGTTACTGACAATATTGTACGTGCTAGAACTCTCCTGAAACAGTTCTTTCTCAGCATCTTCACCAGCTCCTTACCACAGTTATTTGCCAAACTCATAAAAATATATTTTACACAACACATCTTATAATAGAGTTTTACTTACCATACTGGTCCCTACTTGGTCATGGGTGTTTTCTATTCTTCTCACAAGCTGCATATTACCAACCCTGCATAGCTCTCCTCATGCCATTGTGGAGGTCAGTCAAGAACAAGGCAATGCCCTCCTCAGTTAGGTGAATGCCATCCCTTTTGAACAGGTAAACATCTTCTGCTGTGATGCTGTCATGACAGATTGTAGATTCATCAACCCTGTGCATCAAGCCATGCACAAACCCATTCTGTAATCGTCTTGCCTTGTGTGCTGCCCATTGACTATTTGCTGTTTTCCACATCTGTCGAGGACTTATGTCAGACCACACAAAATGACAACATGGCCGCCATGACTGCAGGTGTTCAAAAATTGCTCTGACTAGAAACCGTAGCCTTCCAAGTGTTTGACTGATGACATCATTCCCTCCAATGTGCAGCACAAGGATGTCGGGCTCAGGGTAGATGGAACACTTCTCTTCCAACAACTGCAGTACTCCACTCCAGTGCATACCTCTTCTTGCAATCCAGTATACCTTCACACTGGATGTGGGGAAGATCAGGTTGGACTGGTTTTCAGTTCTGGAGGCATGGCTGGCAGCCCAGTGAATGTAGAAATGGCCACATACCCACACTTTTACTTGTCGTTCTCCTGCTCATGAAGCCATGTTAGTGTCAGAAGGTGGAAACCTGCACAGGAAAGAAAATGCAAACTGATTACTAATGTTTGACAGATCTATTGGAAGAGTACATATATATGTATATCATAATGCATTACCTGGTTAGACCATCCAAATCTTCACTGCTATCCACAGGGGTATTATTCTTTTCATAAGGTACATGTAAATCCCCTCTAAATGAACTACAGACAATGTATGCAGATGCATCACCCTATATCCCAAGAGAGGCCACTGTCATACTGAAATCTGTGTGTATATGTATATATGTGCAAGTACTTAATGTACATACATACACACATATCGATATACACATATATGCACAGTCACATATATATACAGGAAAAAAATCAGGGGTTTTGGAGGATAGCTAGTTGATGAAGAATGGGGGGTGGCTTGCAATGACTGCAAGCAGAGAAAAAACACAATCTGGCTTGTGCATTCATCAAAGTGATGACGATTTCTACTTATGTGAATAACAGTTACAGCAGCTGAGACTTTTACCAGAAAAGTGATAATGACTCACTGCTATATTGTAACTGCACTTATTGCTAATGTGATAATGACCTTCCTTTCAGTACTGCAAAGTTATGCATGCTCAGACAAAGGTGATAATTGCTGCACATAACCTATTGACTAGGCATTCATTATATTACCGTGTGCAGCTGTTGTGTAACACAGACTCATTATTAATAAGGAGAACACCTGAGTAATTCATTAAAGTAGTATAACACTTTCATATTACTGAGCCCTTCCTCCCACCTAAATTCCACACGACTGACAAAGCCAGGAAAAATGCACAAAAAATATGGTAGCTCCATGCTGGCAGTAGTCAACAAATGATAACCTTTATCTCACTCATGCAACTACTAATCACAAATAGAATAAAACAAGCAGAAGTGATTTATTTTCTGCTTATTTTACATTATACTATTAATTAGTCAATGGTGTATCTGATGTCTTATATGCTGGCATATTACACTATAATTACATTTATGTGCTGTATTCTAAGTAATGTAACCATATGTAATTTTTAGAATTTATTTCTATGTTTCCCCAGTAACCGATTCACTTGTTTGCGTTGTGTATGCACAAGCACCAAAAATGGCACAATAAAATATTCTGACCAGCGGTTAGTTCAGCAATCAGACCATGTATGCACAAGCACTTCCCTGATACACAATGAATTATTTCCCCAAGCAACATCCTCATTACTATGTCCAGGTATACATGCACCTAAATGAAATGCTTCCCCCAAACAGCTCTTCACTAACATTTCCTGGTACGAGCAACCACCAGCATCATTACTTCACTCAAGCAACCCCTTCAGTAGAATGTTGAGCTATGCACAATCACCAAAATTAAACGCTTACCCAAATGAAACGTGTGTAACATTTATAGTATGTACAACCACCAAAATGAAGCATTCACCCAAGCGAGCCCTTCAATATAATGTAAGCACAGGCACCAGAATGAAAGATTTCCCCAAAACAACCGTTCAGTAACATTTCCTTGTATGTACAAGCACCAACAGGAAAATTTCAGAAACAAACAATGTGCAGGTGGGAAATTGCATCACATTATCTGTTGAGTGGCCGTTCATTATATTCCGGGTACAGGTGTAATACAAGAGAAAGACCAGAGTAATTCAGTCAAACTGGTACAGCATATATATCTTACTAAGCATTTGATATACCATGGAACACAGTGAAGACCATCAAACAGTGGAGAAAATGTGGGACAACAGTGATGTTGCAAAGAACTGGACGTCCCTCCAAAATTTATGAAAAGACAAGACACTGTGGACAAATACCTTATGAGAATACTGTCTTCGGAGGAATTGACTACAGCCTTCTTATATACAGCTAAGAAAACCAGTGATGGCACTCTGCCCAGTTTCCTGGTAGTGGGCTAATAGAAGTCTTCACACAATCATGGGTAAAACAGATGTTCAGAATGGATTTATGCTAAGTCCTAAGCAAATAATTTAAAAAATCATCAGCCAAAATATAATTTCTCTTGCTGCATATATGGTGTGACCTACATTCTGTATAATGTCAAAACAGGGAGCTGCATAATACATCAGAATGTAGATGCAATCAAATCCATGGAAGTAGAATAGCATTTTGTCTAATACTGAGAATAGCATTTTTGAGTGAATTTTGCAGTGAACTTATTAAAATCTCTAATTATGTTAAACTGTTTAACTTGTTATTGTTTTATTGTATTTGTTGTATGTACATTTGCGTATGTTTATAATGAAAACAAAATAAAAATGTTTTTGGAAAAAAAGAAAAAGCATGCTCATTCAAAGGTACTTATTCTAGCAATGTTCCAAGACAAATGGTGCGATTTGGAACCCCTTGCCCCCCAATATCTTTGGTTTGGATGGTTGAAAGGTATGTGCAGTCATCAGTAAAATTATAAAAATGGACGTAGGACATGTACCCTTCTTTTCTTCAAAATTTTAAGTCATCTTGATTCAGATCTGATTTATGACATCTTTTTTCTTGTACTGATTTTACCTCTATCACATCATCATTTAAGAGCTTTATCATACATCTGTCTTTCCATTTTCATGTGAAACTATAAATAATGTCACCACTACATTTTCTGAACACCTAACTAGTAAACCACTATTCCATTTCCATTTTGTTTGCATGAAAAAGATTTTTCTCCGCTTCATCTACCTTGTCCTACCTTGCTCCATTTTGTAAGCCACATTAATACCCAATCAGCCATCTTTCATACTTTCCACATCCTGTCTTTATTCAGTTCTTGTCCTTCAGCTTTACTTTTTCTCTTTCATTTTAGATCAATCCACTGCTATGCCCATCTTTCATTCAGCTGTCTTGTGCTCACAAAAAGTAACCTTCTTCTTAGTTTCTGCATCTAGCTTAGCGCAATAATTTTTACATATGCCTTTTCCTATGTTCTCCATCTACACTTCTACTCATAATGTTGTGTGATCTGGAAGACCCATGCCTTCCTTTCTTTGTTGTACATGATTACAACACCAGTGGCCAGAAATAAACCTGTACAACACAAACAATCTCCTTGTGTGCCCCAATTCTAGTATTTGTTTTTGTAACCTAACACCCACCTCTTACATTTTCCCTCTTTGCCTTCTGTTCAAGTCACATAAATTGCTGTTGAAATCTGCTGCCTTCAACACCCATTACTTGCATCACACAAAGGCTTAATTTTCAGTAATACCTTTGGTGTATATATATTAACATAGTTTGCCCGTTATAGGCTGCAGTCCTCCAATTATTCCCATAATCAGTTTCAATCTTGACTTCACTTTGACAGAAATAACTGTTAGTAACCACTCCTCGATGCATTCAAGTTTCTTACAAAATGTTACTCCTGTAATTTGTTGATGTCTTTAACACCTGTTTATTTCTTACCCATTCCAGAACCCTGTTAGCATTGAGTGACAAAAGTTTCATTTTTCAAATACAGGTTTCTGGTTAAAGCTTTTGTATTTTTCCATATTCTTCCCATTTACCCCTTAACCCGTAGTTCCCAGTTTTATGTCTTCCAGCTCTGCTTCAGTTTCCTGTTCTGTAGCTTGAGTAAGAGCTCCAAATCATTTCTCTTCATATTATTTGCTCTGTCTATAAATGCTCTTTTATTAACATTTACTTCCCACTCTTCCTCCCATCACTTCTCTGATGTATTTCTTGTTCACATTGTACTCCACAAACACTTTTCATTTATACCATTATTTTCGTAATTTCACTCTCTGAAGTTGTTTTACTACAACCCCAAAATGACCCTCACATCTGCACCATATGTACATTTTAATATAACACTTTTTTTCCAACTCCATAATATTTTTCTGGTTCCCCCTCTTTCTGTAGTGTTCACAAATTAATTTATTATGGTTCACTTTAAAAATGTTGCACTTACTTTTTTGTTGTCAGTATGTCCATTTCACCAGTGGCTCTGAATTTCTTTCTGCAGATCGCTGGTTAACAGTTACCGTTACCGAATGCGCAAGGGATTATGGAGCGCAATCGTTACTTTATGAAGTGGGGTAGATTGCTAGCTTAGGGACCAGCAGGGTCTAAATGACTATCCAGGAAATTAACTTCACTTCAAGTGGCTTAGGCTGTCGCCAAATCATTGCTTTAGCTTTGGAAAGAAATGTTACCTCACGAGGTACTTTGCAAAGTTAAAAGGTTGGATGTGTGCATAAACACAGACACACGTGCACCAGCACGTGCACACACACACTATTACTGTAGAAAAACGCTAGTGATTTTTATAAAATACATTCTGCTGCTTGGATACTTCTATTTTAAACTTTTGAAAGGGGAATCAGGACCTCATCTGGTATGCAGAATATGTAGGCTGTAAAGAGTTTTAAACATTTAATCTGTCAGCTACTACCTAATAATTAAATATGCATATTCTGGAGAGTGTTTCATCTCATTATACACCCACAGCAAGTCGAAGACAGAATGATCATTTCTGTTTACCTATTCGTGCGCTGGTTCTATATAAATGTCAGAAACTGTTAAAAATGTGAACTTTAAAAGCAGCTCAAATGGAAAGCATTCCGAACAGCACTTGTTGAAGAAAACAGAGTTGTACAGCTCACAACTACATTTTTAGGAACTGGAATCAGGCACGCAATCTACTGGTGTGTTTTCAATTACTCTTAGGTTTCTGGAATCACCCAGCACAGTCGCAAAAGACACAGCTACAAAATCAGCTAACTCTGGTGATCGATAACACAGTTTCAATTATCTCCCTGCAATTCAGTAGGATCGGAGATTAAAAGATTCTGGTGCCGATGTTTCTTTGAAGAACCAATGTCCAGGATAAATAGAGGGATCCAACAGTAAATTCTGCAAGAAGATGAAACGAAAGGGAATATCTACTGTTGGGTCCCTTATTTAGTCAGAACAAAGTAGTATTGCGTGGCCACTACTCACTTGACTAACAGCATATGAAATCGGAATGCTGTGGAGAAGTACAGACTCTGTTGTAAGCCATTTTTCTCGAGAAAGCCAAATATGAACACCATGTAACTCCACGCTAAAAAATAAGATGACAAGGTAACTGACAAAGTTCAGTTACTTTGTCAACTTAATTGTCAGCAGTGGAGGTACAATATGACTGCAGAATTAGCTGCGCTGCTAGAAGGCACTCGGGTG
The DNA here is from genome assembly GCF_019279795.1 of Protopterus annectens. Taxonomy (NCBI): domain Eukaryota; kingdom Metazoa; phylum Chordata; order Ceratodontiformes; family Protopteridae; genus Protopterus; species Protopterus annectens. The sequence goes on along the minus strand of NC_056730.1, from coordinate 550,912,714 downwards.
TAACTACATGCAATTCCTACAGTCTCACAGCGCGCTCGGATGTAAGCACAAAGGCACCATGAGACTGTAGTCGGGTTTAATGAGTTAAACCACCATACTTGGTATTTCACAAGGATAGAGTATCTCTTAGACCAAACCCATCTTTTATACCAAAGGTTTGTTCTAACTTTTGTCTACAACAATCACTAGAGCTACCGGTCTTCTTCCCCAAGTATTCGAATAGAGCTGAATATACTTTTCACTGCTTGGATGTGCACAGACAATTACGTTTTTATTTGGATAGGACACACAAAGCACGAAAATCAGATCAACTGTTTGTGTCCTTTTCGGATAATAAATTAGGCAAAGCCGTCACAAAAGTCACTATTGCCAAGTGGATCAGGGACTGCATCAATCATGTTTATCTCATCTCAAATAAGGAACTTATAGTTCCAGTGAAAGCTCATTCTACTAGGGCTATGGCCACTTCGGCAGCTTTTCATTCCAAGCTCTCTATTGGCAACATTTGTGCGGCTGCCACGTGGACATCTTCACACACCTTTGTTTCTCACTACAAATTAGATGTGGCATCCAGGGGTCGAGCTTCCTTCGGTTCCACAGTTCTCAGGAGTGTTTTCCAGTGAGCCACCCAGGAATTAGGTGCTAGGGGCTGTCCCATCTGTAGAGAATGTAGGCGAGATAGGATCACATTACATCTTTTAGTTATGTACTTACCATAACTTTAGATGTATGGGATCCATCTCGCCTACATTCCTAATAACCCACCCTCCTTCCCCCTGCCTCGTAGACCAGGAGAGACCGGACGATCCGAAATTGAACTTCTTTCCTCTCTTGAAAGACCTGAGAATGTTATAACAATAGTATGTTTCTATCAGCATGAGTGCGGACAAACAAGATCTGGGGAAGTGGTAGTGGTGCATCCTGGGATATGAGGTAACTCAGCCAATAAGAGACTGCGTTCTATTGTATAGCTGCTGAGTCGGAGCCGAGGAGCAGCTCCGAACCCATCTGTAGAGAATGTAGGCGAGATGGATCCCATACATCTAAAGTTATGGTAAGTACATAACTAAAAGTTTCACTTTCTTCCTCTTGTTATCATTTCTCTTCTTTCTTTTGTCCTGTCTGCAACTCCAGGGGTATTTACTAAATGCCTGGCCCAGGTAGTTGCTTTTTGCGGACTTCAGGGAATTCAAATATGATGGCCTTCCGAGTCAAGCACCTTCTCAGCAGCTCCTGCTTTCAGAATTTACATGTCACTATGCTTTTCCTGCACAGTGAGATTCATCCTCTGTCTCAAAAAGGCAGCGACTCTCTCTGTCTATCAGGACCAAATGTTTTTGGGTTGCAGGATTTAGACAATCCCAATGTTGGCTTCTCTTGTACCTCCCAAGGTCCTTTCTTTGACTTTTTTTTCCCGGTCTCTTCTTTCTCTTACATATTTTCGTGTTTCACTGTTGCAGACCTAACTAATGGGTTATCTGGCTCCGGGTAGCCCTCGATCGGCCAGAATACCAAAGGTAAGTAAAAATGACATCGGCTGTTGTCGGCAGTAATGGACGTCAGGACGTCCGATACAAAAGAAGGCAGCCGACGTCACTTCCTCAGTCTTCCTTGCCACGGAGCCCGAAGCAGAAGCATTTCTTGCATGAGTGCCGGTCGGCAGTTTACCTTTTTTGGTTTCCGACTACAAAGTTGAAGTCAATTACAGCGAAGTACCCTGTTGGGGTTCTTCTTTTCTTGATAATAATTGTCTTACCTGTGGAAAGCAGATTCCCCATAGAGATATTTATTCCTATTGCATTATTTATTTAGGCCTTGACCACAGCGTTCCTAATTGTGATCTCTGTGCCTCTTTTAATCCGTGTACTATTCATTGTTGGGCTAAGCTTTTAGCTAAACATTTTGGGGTTTGGCCTAAGTTTGTCGGTATGGCATCCGCTGGTCTTCAGGCTTTGGATATCCCCAAGAAACGTAAGGATAAGGACTGCGACAGGTTTCAGAAGGTTAAGTCCTTGGATGATAAGATGATAGTCAGTCACGCCGCTGCCAGTGAGGCGCCTTTGCAGCCCCTGCAGTCCACAAATGGTCAACCGCAGGCCTTGGTTGAGACCATTTCAGAGTCCCCCAGGTCTCCGTCCTCCATTTTACCTTTGGGCCTTTCGCCTCTTCAGCTGGAGCCAGAGCCGCTAAGCTGACTCCGGTGTCTGAGGACTCCGTTCTTCATTCAGACAGCAAGCTCATACCGACGACCTCTACTGCAATTTCAGTGGTTGCCAGGCCTCCCGAGTCCTTCAGACTTGCAGTTAAATCTTCCATTCGTAAGCCTGTGAAAAAGCAGGCTCCAGATGTTCATCGTGTTTTACTGTTGCAGTCATTACTCTTGGGTTATCCTGCTGGCAGGCTACCCGCAGTCTGCCTAAATTCCAAAGTCTTGGTCCGGTGTCGGTTGCTGTCGCCTCTTCCCTGACGTCAGTGCACTAGGGGTATAAAAGATGCAGCCAACGCCATTTTCTTCAGTCTTTCTTGCCACGCGGTGCCCGAAGCAGAAGCAGTTCGCCAGTGCCAGTCGGCCGACTCCTGAGATTTTTGTGTTCGAATTTCAGATCCGAAGTCTTCATTTAAAGCGAAGTACCCCGTTGGGGAAACTTTTTTTTTTGCTCCAGACCGATGTCAGAAAAAGTTAATAATTGTATTTCTTGTGGGAAGCAAATACTTCATAAGGACTTCCATTCTTATTGTATTCCTTGCATAGGCCCTGACCACAACGTAGCTAATTGCAGATTTTGTGCTCGATTTAACCAACACACTACTGAGCGTCGTTACGATTTTGCATTTCATTACTTTGGCCGAAGATTTAATTACACTATATGTCGTCGGATAGCCATCCGATTACCGCACTTCACAAGAAACGCAAGGAAAAGGACAGGCATCCGAGGTCCAAAACTGACGACGAGGCTTCTAAGCCAGTCGCCGGTTCTCAGTGAGGCGCTTTCGCAGCCCCTGATGCCCACTACCTCAGAGCCACAGGCCGCTTCCAACTCCCACGTGGAGCAGACTAGGCCTCTGGAAACTCAAGGTATTGGACACTTCGAAAATATTCCCTCAGATGGGTCCGGAGCCGCTGAGCAGGCATCGGCTTCTGAGGGTGTTTTCAGGCCTACACAGTTATATATAAAACCGACTACAGCTTCTACAGCTTCAAAGACTAAAGCACCACTAAAGACAAAGAAAGAAGTGCAGCAAGCCCATGGACAGGCCTCCATGCCTAAAAAACAGATGCTCATAATGGCCGAAGACCTAATTACTTTGATCAGGGGTTCCCGTCCCCCTCCTGAGAAGAGGCCTAGGCAAGAGACAAAATACAAATCTTCAGGTCCGGTTTCCATTTCCTCTGACTCCTCTTCTGACCAAGAATACTCTCTCCCTCCCTATGAGGATTCCGATGCTGAAGAATCTATCCCTTCAGCCTCCCCTCCTGAGGATTATTCTTTTGGGGAAACCCTGCATACCATGAGGGAGCACTTCCACTGGGAGAGCCTAGACTACTCAGAATCTTAAGAAAAGGCTTAGAGATTTTCTTTTACTACCTCAGCACAGGCCCCTTGCTATCCCTCCCGTTTTAGACATTGTAGATGATGTATTTTCAGAGTCCGGCCAGTCCCCTGATTCTTTACCCCTGCACCTGTTAAGCCAGACAGATACTACAGGGTTCCAGATTCACATAAATTTCTTTATAAAAACCCTGCTGCTGACCCAGAAACTATTTCTCAGGGTCCCAAAGGGGTCAAGGCTTCCACTGCAAAAAAACCCTATCCCCTCTAATAGGGATTCAAGGGCACTGGACAGATGGGGGGAAAATGTTTACACTTCTGCTACCTTGGCTGTGAGGGCTTTAAATTGTTAATTTCATATGCTTAAATATCAGCAATACTTATTGTCAAAGCTTAAACAGAAAATGTTAAATTCTGAATGTGCAGAAAACAAGGAAATGCAGGATTTATTGCATGCAACTGAACAAGTGGGAAAGCATACTTTGCAATGTGGTTTTGATTCTCTGGAGGCCTCTTGTAGGGCCGCTGTTACGGGTTCTGTCATTGGACGACATGCTTAGTTAAAAGAACAGAATCTGCCTGATCATGTTAAAGCAAAATTATTAGATTCTCCATTACAGCATGATACTTTGTTTGGTGTTAAAGCAGAAGAGGTGTTGGAAAAAAATGGAGGACAAAGTGAAATCTATGCAGACAGTTAAGGATTTCTTACAGGTGCAGCCACCCAGATTTAGCAGGAACTGGCCTACAAAGAATTGGTCCTTTCCCGTGTCAGACAGGCCACAGAGAGGCAGATACAGCTGCCCCAGAGGCAGATCCCATCCCCAAGGCTCATACAGGCCTAAACAATGGGGTGCTTCTACCTCCAAAAGCGGAGCAGACAAATCGCAGTCATACAGGAAACGGTCCCAATGACTTTCCTCTGCCAGATCCAAGCACTTACCTTTTGGCAGCCACCTTAGGGGGAAAACTAACACTTTTTCACAAAATTGGCACAAGATCACACAGGACAAATGGATTTTGAACATAGTGTCTCAGGGCTACAGGTTCCACTTTCACACCCTGCCAAGGGCAAAAGGTATGCCAGACCTGCCACAAAATCAATGGGCAGAGGCACAAAAGCAAGTTTCATTCCCTCATGGACATGAGGGCCATTCAGTGAGTACTACAGCAAGAGCAAGGGACAAGGATTTTACTCAAGACTTTTCTTGGTGCCCAGAAAGGACAAAGCCTGGAGACCAATACTGGACTCGTCTATTCTAAACCGATTTCTGGACGTTCCAAAATTCAAAATATTGACTCTGCAGCAGCTGCTGCCCTTGCTAGGCAAGAAGGCTTAGCTTGTAACTTTGGATCTAAAAGAGGCATACCTGCATGTCCCAATCAGACAATCTTGCAGAAGATACCTCAGATTCACAGCTGGCTCAAAGCACTACCAATTCTCTGCACTGCCCTTTGGCTTATCTACTGCGCCCAGGGTCTTCAGAAAATGCCTGGCACCAGTAATTGCATTTTGCAGACAAAGAGGAATTCAAATATATCCTTACTTGGATGTCTGCCTTATTCAAGCAGAGAACAAGGACATTCTACTAAAGCATCTGGCGTTTGTAAAAAGATCATTAATTTGCCTAGGGTACACAGTAAACGAAAAGAAATCAAAACTAGTTCCCTCTCGAGATAATATTCCTGGGTGCAAGCTTAAATACAACTGCCCAGATGGCTTATCTCACACCAGACAAACAAAGGCAACTGACTTCTTACTTCAAAATGTTGGCAACAAAGACCCAGTTATCTGCAAGAAAAATTCTGCAGGCTTTGGGCTTCATAGCATCCTGCATTCTGCTAATTCCATATGCCAGACTGCATATGAGAAACTACAATGGTATCTAAAAAGTGTTTGGACTCAGCATTGCCACAGCCTGGAAACATTTAATTACCCTCATTCCCTGCCTGCAACAGGAGTTTCGGTGGTGGGCACAGGCCTGTCACCACTACAAGGGACAGCCATTCACTTTACCCACAGCCAGGCAGACACTAACAACGGATACATCAGATTATGCCTGGGGGGCCCACGTGGCAGGAAAATGTATTCAGGGTGCATGGCCCACAAGCCAGATGCATCTTCATATCAATCAAAAAGAGATGCTAGCTGTTCAGAATGCCCTGACAGCTTTCAAGGATCTACTTCATCCAGGACAACTACTGATAGACGGACAATACTACAGTCGTGGTACATAAGCAGGGAGGCACACATTTCTACCCCCTCTGCAGACAAGCCATGACTTTGTGGGACACAGCATTGACTTATCAAGTTCACCTGCAAGCACAATTCCTGCTAGGAAAAATAAATACTCTGGCAGACAAACTAAGCAGAAACCTCATGGATCCCCATGAGTGGAAACTGGATCCACAAGTCTTCAGCATGATAACAAGGAAATGGGGATGCCCAGACATAAATCTGTTTGCCTCCCCTCACAACTGCCAACTACAGAGATTCTGCACACGGATTTATCACAAGCAAGCATGGAAAGTGGATGCCTTATCCTTCAGCTGGAAAAACCTAAGAGTATATGCCTGTCCTCCACTGCCTCTCCTCCCCAAGGTACTCCTAAAGGTCAGACAAGAGAAGACAAAAATGATAATGATTGCCCCAGACTGGCCACGCCAGCACTGGTACCCAATCCTAAAGAAACTTTCTCAAGGTCCAGCCTTGACATTGCCTCAAATTTCTCACTTACTGACCCAACAAAACAATCCGATCCTGCACAGCCAGCTCAGGACCTTAAATCTGGCAGCATGGCAGATAATGTAGCCATTCAGAACACTCCTCTCTCCAAAGCTGTGATAGATGTTATTTTGGAGGCCAGGAGTCCCAGTACTAGAAAATCTTATGCAGAAAAATGGAAGAGATTCTGTGCTTGGAACCAGGCACAAGGAATTAACACGTTTGAATCAAATATTCCTCAGATTTTACAATACTTAACTGAGATGCTGGACAAAAGCCTATCCTTTTCATCAATTAAGATTCATGTCTCTGCCGTTTCATTCCATTACAATATGGAACCACCTAGCTTTTCTCATCCTTTAATAAGGCAGTACCTCAGGGGGGCCAAAAACATAAGACCTCCAAGGAGAGCACCAATACTTGCATGGGACCTCAATTATGTCTTGGAAAAACTCACACTGCCTCCTGTTGAGCAGGCCTCAACAGCTGATATAAAAATCTTATCCTGGAAAACAGCTCTGCTCCTAGCAATAACCTCTGCAAGACGAGTCTCTGAGTTACAGGCACTCATGGCTGTGGAACCTTTTATCATTTTCCATCCAGACAGGGTTTCTCTGAGGACAAACCTGACATTTATGCCTAAGGTGGTGTCCAGTGTGGCCCTTAACCAAACCATTCACTTGCCTACCTTTTATCCAAAACCACAGATTAAGGGTGAGAGACTTCTGCATTCTTTGGACATGCACAGACAGCTACGCTTCTACTTGGACAGAACTAAAGCTTTCAGAAAGACTGAGCAACTTTTAGTGGCTTATGCTGCAGGATCACAAGGGAAGGCTATCTCAAAACAAACTATTTCAAAATGGATAGGCCATTGCATTCGATGTTCATCGTGTTACACTGCTGCAGTCATTACACTTGGGTTATCCTGCCGTCAGGTGGTCCCGCAGTCGGCCAGAGTTCCAAAGTCTTGGTCCGGCGTTGGTTGCTGTCGCTTCTTCCCTGACGTCAGTGCGCCAGGGATATACAAGATGCATCAGACGCCATTTTCTTCAGTTTTTCTTGCCCCGGATGTCAGGTGCCCCCAAGTAGGTAGGCAATACATATTGCTAATAAGAAATATACAAATAAAATAAAAACAATACATTCAGTTACAAGCAAATACACCACAAAGGTTGTATAGGATAGAAAGGTATAGAGAAGTCCAGCTAGTACAGAGGGGATGGAGGGAGGGTAACCTGGACTGCAGCAGTGTCAACACTCGAACATCTACATTTATGGTAGGTACAAAACTGTATTATGTTCATCATGTTACACTGCTGCAGTCATTACACTTGGGTAGAATCCCAAAGTTAAGGTTGGGTGGCTGGTCTATAAAGAGTTAGGATTGGCTATGAGGCCCTGCAGAACTGCAGTGGCAAATCCTGCTCTGGATTTAGAGTAAAGAGGCAAGGGGTAATGCTTGGTAAAGGTGTGCACTGAACTCCAAGTTGCAGCCTCCAAAATTTCCTTGGTAGGTACTCCTCTGAGAAAGGCTGTTGAAGTGGCTGTTGCCCTGGTGGAATGTGGCCTAATGTTATTAGGGACTGATTTTACATGCTGTGTGTAGCAGTAACGAATACAGTGTCCTATCCATTTGGATATAGTCTGCTTTGAGATAGCCTTGCCCTGTGATCCTGTAGCATATGCTACAAACAGTTGCTCAGTTTTCCTGAAAGCTTTTGTTTTGTCCAAGTAGAAGCGTAGCTGCCTGTGTATGACCAAAGAGTGCAGAAGTTTCTCCCCTTTATTCTGGGGGTTTGGATAAAAAGTTGGCAAATGGTTTGGTTAAGAGCCACACTAGATACCACCTTTGGCATAAAGGTAGGGTTTGTCCTTAAAGAAACCCTGTCCTGATGAAAAATTATAAAAGGTTCCACTGCCATTAATGCCTGTAGCTCTGAGACTCTTCGTGCTGAAGTTACTGCCAGGAGCAGAGCTGTTTTCCATGATAAAAATTTTAGTTTGGCTGTATTGGCTGGCTCAAAAGGTGGCAGGGTCAGTTTTTCCAAAACGAAATTAAGGTCCCAAATTGGTGTTGGTGCTCTCTGGGGTGGTCTTATGTTTTTAGCCCCTCTGAGGTACTGCTTTAGCAAGGGATGAGAGAATAAAGGAGGATCCGTGTTGTAATGTGCTGAAATGGCAGAGGCGTGGATCTTAATTGATGAGAAGGATAGACCTTTGTCCGGCTTCTCAGTTAACTGAAGAAAATGGCGTCTGCTGCATCTTTTATACCCCTGGCACACTGACGTCAGGGAAGACGTGACAGCAACAGACCAAGACTTTGGAATTCAGGCCGACTGCGGGTAGCCTGCCAGCAGGATAACCCAAGAGTAATGACTGCAACAGTCAATACACTCTTAACATGTACATTTATGATAGGTACACAACTGTACTTTTCTTTTCATTCCCCTCAATCCCAAATGGTTAAAATGCTAATAACCTTTTGACTCTTATTAGGGGTTTTATCAGCCTCCTCTTTCTAAAAGGAATAGGGATGATGTTCTTCGTGTTTCACTGTTGCAGTCATTACATTTGGGTAATCTGCTGGCAGGTTGCCCTCAGTCGGCCTGAATAACAAAGTCTTGGGTCCTGTGTCTGTTGCTGTCTCCTCTTCCATGACGTCAGGTCGTCAGGGGTATAAAACATGCAGCCGATGCCATTTTATTCCGTCTTTCATGCCGCCCGGTGCCCGAAGCAGAAACAGCTTGCAAGTGCTGGTCGGCCGACTCCTGAAATTTTCGTATTCGAGTTTCAGAACCGAAGTCTTCAAACTAAAGCTAAGTACCCCGTTAGGAAACTTTTTCTTGCTCCTTACCGATGTCAGTAAAAGTTAATAATTGCATTACTTGTGGGAAGCAAATACCTCATAAAAATTTTCATTTGTACTGTATTCCTTGCCTAGGCCCTGATCACAACGTGCCTTGCTGTCGGTTTTGTGCTAGATTTAACCAACGCACCATTAAGCGTCGGTATATTTTTGCTTCTAAATATTTTGGTTCAAGATTTAACTATCCTGAAATGTCGTCTGTTAGCAATCCGACTACCGGAGTTCAGAAAAAACGCAAGGAAAAAGACAGAGACAGACCGTCGAGGTCCAAAACCGACGACAAAGCTTCTCCTAAGCCAGTCGCCGGTATTCAGTGAGGCGCTTTCGCAGCACCTGATACCCTCTACTTTTGAGTCGCAGGGCTCTACCGAGACCCATTCGGAGTCCGGTATGCAGCGAGATTCTCAGAGTATTGAACCCGTGGATGTCTCTCCCTTGGATGGGTCCGGAGCCGCAGAGTAGGCACCGGCTTCTGAGGGTGTTTTCAGGCCTCAACATATTTATATTAAACAGACGCCAGCAACAAAAACAAGGTCCAAAGCAACTTCTATGTCTAAAAAACTGACGCATGAGCCACATGCTCAGGCCTTTATGCCTAAAAAGCAGATGATCTAAATGGCTGAGGATTTAATTACCTTGATCAGGGGCTCCCAACTCCCCCCTGCTAAGAGGCATAGGCAAGGCACTGATTATGAATCTTCAGATCAGGTTTCCATTTCTTCTGATTCCTCTTCTGATCAGGAATTTTCTATTCCACCCTATGAGGATTCTGATGCAGAGGAATCCATCCCATCTGCATCTCCTCCTGAGGATTACTCTTTTGGAGAGACTTTGCATACTTTTATGGGAACATTTTCACTGGGAGAGTCAGGACTTCTCTGAATCAAAAAAGAGGCTTAGGGATTTCCTTCTTCCTCAGTATAGGCCTTTGGCAATACCTCCTGTATTGGACATTGTTGATGTGTTCTCGGAATCAAGCATGGCTACTGATTCCCTGCATCCGGCTCCTAGTAAGCAAGACAGATATTACAGGGTTCCTGACTCCCACAAATTTCTTTTCAGAAATCATGCTGCTAATCCTGAGACTATATTTCTCAGGGTCCCAAGGGTGTTAAGGCTTCTACAGCCAAAAATCCTACCCCTTCTGATAGAGATTCCAGGGCGCTGGATAGATGGGGTAAGAAGGTTTATACGTCTGCAACCTTGGCAATCAGGGTTTTAAACTGCCAGTTTCATATGCTTCAACATCATTTTCTGTTTCAGTAAGCCCATAACATGCTGTTGATAGTTATTTCTGATTGTGTGGAAAATAGTGTTACAGGATTTATTGCATTCAGCAGAACAGGTAGGAAAGCATACTTTGCAATGTGGTTTTGATTTCTTGGAGGACTCTTGTAGGGCCGCCATTACTGGATCTGTGATTAGAAAGCATGCCTGGCTCAAGGAGCAAAATCTGCCTGGTCATGTTAAAGCTAAATTGTTGGATGCCCCTTTTTGCAGCACGATACTCTGGTAATAAGGCGGAAGAAGTTTTAAAGAAAATGGAAGACGAAGCTAAATCTATGCAAACTGTAAAAGGTTTCTTGCAAGTGCAGCCACCCAGGTTCAGTAGGCACTGGCCTACTAAAAATTGGTCCTTTCCTGTGTCCAACAGAGCTACTCAAGGCAGACCCATGCGCTCAAAAGGCTCCAGATGTCAATCGCAGGGTTCTCACAGGTCAAAGCAATGGTGTGCCTTCACCTCCAAATCTGGAGGAAACAAAGGACAACCCTACAGTAAGCAGTCCCAATGACTTTCCTCCACCATCTCCAAGCACTTATCTTTTGGCAGCCCCCTTGGGGGAAAAACTAGCACTTCATGCTCAAAATTGGCAGTTAATTACCCAAGACAAGTGGGTATTAAACATAGTATCCCAGGGGTACAGATTTAATTTCCATACTTTGCCAATTCCAAACAGATGGCTGTCTCTGCCACAAAATCAGTGGGCAGAGGCCCAGAAACAAGTCACATCCCTCATGGATATGGGGGCTATTCAAACGGTACCAGAAAAGGAAAAAGGACAAGGTTTTTATTCAAGACTTTTTCTGGTACCCAGAAAAGACAATTCATGGCGTCCAAATACTGGACTTCGATTCTGAACACGTTCCTGGACATTCCAAAATTCAAAATGCTGACTTTACAACAGCTACTGCCTATGCTAGGCAAGAATGCTTGGTTAGTAACTCTAGACTTAAGAGGCATACCTGCATATCCCAATAAGAGAATCCTGCAGAAGATACCTCTGCTTCAAAGCAGGTTTTTTGCTTTACCAATTCTCTGCACTGCCCTTTGGCTTATCTACTGTGCCCATGGTCTTTACAAAGTGCCTGGCACCAGTAATTGCATTATGCAGACAAAGAAACATTCAAATTTATCCTTATCTGGACGATTGTCTTATTCAATTCAAGCAGAGGACAAGGACACTCGTCTTCAACATCTGGCGTTTGTAAAAAGGCTTCTAGCATGCCTAGGGTATACCATAAACGAAAAGGAATCACAACTGTTACCCTCTCAAATAATTACATTCCTGGGTGCAAGCTTGAATACAACTACCCAGATGGCTTACCTCACGCCAGACAAACAAATGCAACTGACAACATACTTCAAAGAAATGGCAACAAAAACCCAGTTGTCTGCAAGACAAATTCTGCAGGCTTTGGGGTTCATGGCATCCTGCATTCTGCTAATTCCATATGCGAGACCGCATATGAGGAAACTTCAGTGGTACCTAAAAAGTTTATGCAGCCAACATTGTCAGAGCCTGGAAATGATGATTCCTCTCATTCCCTGCCTACAACAGGAGTTTCTTTGGTGGGCAGAGACGTGTGGGACTGGCATTCACTCTACTCCCTGCCACCCAAACCCTAACTACAGACGCATCAGACTATGCTTTGGGGGCCCACCTGGCAGGGAGATACATTCAGGGCATATGGAGCCCAAAGCAAATGCATCTGCATATCAACCAGAAAGAAATGCTAGCTGTTCAGAATGCTCGGACAGCCTTCAAGGACTTGCTTCATCCAGGACAACTACTGATAGATGGACAGCACCACAGTTATGTGGTACATAGACAGGGGGGTACACATTCCTACCCCCTTTGCAGACTAGCCATGGCCTTGTGGAACACAGCCTTGACTTAACAAAATACATCTTCAAGCTCAATTCCTGCCAGGAAAGCAAAATACTCTGGCAGACTACCTAAGCAGAAATCTTATGGACCACCACAAATGGAAACTGGATCCACAAATCTTCTCAATGTTAACACAGAAATGGGGGAGCCCAGACATAGATCTATTTGCCTCTCCCCAAAATTATCAGTTGGACAAATTCTGCACAAGATCTCATAAAAAAAAGCATGGAAAGTGGATGCTCTATCCTTCAGCTGGAAAAAAACTATCAATCTATGCCTTCCCCCTCTGCCTCTACTATCCAAGGTCTTACTAAAAGTCAGACAGGAAAAACCAAACATGATCCTAATTGCTCCGGACTGGCCTCGCCAGCACTGGTACCCACTTCTAAGGAAAATGTCACACCTTTCTCCATGGTAGTTGCCTCAAATACCTCACCTACTGTCTCAGCAGAACTATCAAATTCTGCACACTCTGCTCCAAATTCTGCACACTCTGCTCCAAACTCTGAATCTTGCAGCATGGCTAATCAACTAATTATTCAAACCACACCTCTCAGTAAATCTGTGATGGATGTCAGTTTGGAAGCCAAAAGGCCTAGTACTAGAAAATCTTATGCTGATAAATGGAAGAGATTCTGTGCTTGGAACCAAGCACAAGGAACAGACACAGCAAAGCCCAATATTCCTCAGATTTTACAATACCTGACTGAGATGCTTGACAAGGGCTTATCTTTTTCTTCAGTAAAAATCCATGCCTCTGCCATCTCGGCTCATTACAACACAGAACTTCCCCTCTTTTCTCATCCACTGCTAAAACAGTGTCTCAGAGGGGCCAAAAATTTAAGGCCTCCCAAGAGAGCACCAATTCCTGCATGGGACCTCAGTTTTGTGCTGGAAAAACTCACCCTGCCTCCTTTTGAACCAGCAGCTACTGTGGATATACAATTTCTATCTTGGAAGACAGCTTTTCTTTTGGCAGTGACTATAGCTAGAAGGGTTTCGGAACTACAGGCTCTCATGGCATTGGAGCGTTTCATTATATTTTACCTGGACAGGGTGGCCCTTGGGACCAATCCTTCTTTTATGCCTAAGGTGGTATCCATTGTGGCTCTTAAACAGACCATTCACCTGCCAACATTTTACCCTAATCCGCAGAACAAGGTGGAGCGGGATTCTTCATTCATTGGATGTACACAGACAACTAAGATTCTACTTAAACAGGACCAAATCTCCAAGAAAGTCTGAGCAACTACTGGTAGCATTTGCTGCAGGATCAGAGGGGAAGGCTATATCAAAGCAGACTATTTCTAAATGGATAAGCCACTGCATTCGTTTCCGCTATTTGCGCCATGGTAAACCTGTGCCCAAGGGGATCAGATCACATTCCACCAGGGCTGCCTCTACTTCAGCAGCTTTTCTCAGAGGGGTCCCAACCAAAGACATTCTAGAAGCTGCTACTTGGAGCTCTATTCATACCTTCACAAAGCATTATCATTTACCTCTCTTCTCTAAATCCAGGGCAGGCTTTGCCACTGCCATCCTGCAGGGCCTTATAGCCGCTCCTAATGCTGTTTATTTCCATCCTCCCATCCATAGCTTTGGGATTCTACCCAAATGTAATGACTGCAACAGTGAAACACGAAGAACATAGTACAGTTGTGTACACTTATCATAAATGTAGATGTTCGAGTGTATTCACTGTTGCAGTCTGGATTACCCACCTGCCAGCCCCCTTTCTATACCTTTTCTTTCCTTCACTATACTCAAAAGCCTTTGTGGTGTATTTGCTTTTAGTTGAAGGTAAAGTTTGTTTCTAAAAGTGTATTTATATATTTACTCTTTATATATATATATATATATATATATATATATAAATATAAATATAAATTATATATATATATATTTTTTTTATAAATTATTATTATTATTTTTTTTTTTTTTTTTTTTTTTTTTTTTTGCTCCCCATTTGGGAGGCACCTGACATTTGGGGCAAGAAAAACTGATAAAATGGCGTTGGCTGCATGTTTTATACCCCTGACTACCTGACGTCATGGAAGAGGAGACAGCAACCGATGAGGACCCAAGACTTTGTTATTCAGGCCGACTGAGGGCAACCTGCCAGCAGATTACCCAAATGTAATGACTGCAACAGTGAATACACTCTAACATGTACATTTATGGTAAGTGTACACAACTGTACTTTTCTCCTGAGGCTTTGTCTTTTTCTGGTTCTAACTCTTCTAGCATTTTTGCTGATGAAGAGGAGGTTTCTCAGGCTTTTTCTCCTTTTGAGGATTCAGATGCAGAGGAGTCAATCCCTTCTGCTTCTCCCCCAGAGGATTTCTCTTTTGGTGATACTTTGAATACCCTCAGGGAGCATTTTAAATGGGAAAGACAGGATTATCCCCAATCTATGAAAAGGATTAGGGAGTTTTTGGATTTACCTCAGCCTAAGCTTCTGGCTATTTCCCCAGTGTTGGAAGTGGTTGATGAAGTTTTTCTGGAAAATTCCTCGACTCCAAATTCGGTTCCTCCTGCTCCCAGGAAAGCTGACCGCTACTATAGAGTCCCTGATTCTCATCTGTTTCTTTTCAGGAATCCGTTGGCTGATCCAGAGGTTATTTCTCAAGACCCTAAAGGTGTTAAGGCCACTGTTACCAAAAATCCTGTTCCCTCTGACATTGAATCTAGGAACCTAGATGGGTGGGGTAAAAAAGTTTATACCTCTGCTACTCGTGCTTATTAGATCTTCTAATTGTCTTTCTCATATGCTGAAGTACCAGCAGCATACCTTGGAGGCTATTAAGTCTAGGATAGCAAGTATGCCTCTGTTGGTAGAGAGTAAGGCTATATGCAGGATTTGCTGAATTCTGCCAGTCTTGTCAATAAGCATTCTTTACATTGTGGTTTTGACTTTCTAGAAGCCTCCTGCAGGGCTACAGCTACTGGATCTGTTATCAGAAGGCACGCTTGGCTCAGGGAACAGCCCCTACCAGAGCCTGTCAAGCTAAGTTTTTAGATGCACCTTTGCATAAGGGCAGTCTTTTTGGCAGCAAAGCAGAGGAAGTGCTTAAACTGGAGGATAAGGCCAAGTCTATGCAAACTGTTAAGGATTTTCTGCAAGTTCAACCTCCTCGCTTTAGCAGGAATTGCCCTTCTAAGAGTTGGATGTTTCCTGATACCAGCAGACAGAACCGTTCTAGGACTAGAGGTTACATATCTTCTAGGGGGCAGGTGGCTACCCCTCAAAGGTCTAATTGTTGGCAGGCTTCCACTTCCAGGGCGGGAAGTTCTAATCCTGCATCTCAGATTAAACACTCTCGATTTACTTTATCCAACTTCTGCCTGTTCTTGCCTGCCTGGAGAGTCCTTTAGGGGGAAGGTTGGCCCTTTTTGCAAATGTCTGGGCCACTATCACGGATGACAAATGGGTGCTCAGACCTGTATTCCTAGGGCACAAGTTTTTTTTCCACACCTTTCCAGCTCCCAAAGGATTCCCGGACGCTCCTCTAAACCAAAGGGCAGAAGTAGAAAAACAAATTTTGTCTCAGTTTCATCTGGGAGCAATAGAATCTGTTCCTGCTCAGCAGGTTGGCCAGGGTTTCTATTCCAGACTTTTCCTAATTCCAAAAAAAAGGCGGCACCTGGTGTCCTATCCTAGATCTATCCATTATGAACTCTTTCTTGGTAAATCCAAAGTTCAAAATGCTCACTTTGCATCAGTTGCTACCAGTGTTAGAAAAGGATTCCTGGCTGGTAACCTTGGATCCCCGAGAGGCTTATTTGCACATCCCTATCCAGGAAAGTTGCAGGCAATACCTTCGTTTCAAGTTGGGCGAGCAACATTATCAATTCTCTGCGCTGCTCTTTGTGAAAACTCTGAGAGCAGTAGATAAGCCAAAGTGTCTGCTCCAGTCATTGCTTTTTCCAGGCAGAAGAAAATTCAGATTTATCCATACTTGGATGACTGTCTAATTCAAATAAATTCTCAGGAACAGCTGTTAAAAGATCTAGTATTTGTAAAGATTCTTCTCTCTTCCCTGGGTTACACTCTCAACGAAGAAAAATCAAAAATGATGCCATCCAAGGAGATAACATTCCTGGGAGCGAGTCTGAACACAGCCACCCAGATGATATCTCACCCAGGAGAAGCAGACCACTCTTTCAGTTTACTTCAAGGACTTGGCAAGCCTTTCCCAGCTCCCTGCAAGGAAATACCTGCAAGCTCTGGGATACATGGCCTCTTGCATTCTCATTATTCCATATACAAGGCTGCATATGAGGAAATTGCAATGGTACCCCAAGAACATTTGGTGTCAACACACACAGGACCTGGATATGATAATTCCTCTGCTTCCATCACTGCAGACATAGTTTCTATGGTGGGCAACAGCTTGTCTACAAAACACAGGCATGCCTTTTCGCCCACCTCCTGCCACTCAAGTTCTTAACACAGATGCTTCGGACTACGCCTAGGGAGCTCACCCGGATGGCAGATGCATACAGGAACGTTGGAATGCCCAGCAAATGCACCTGCACATAAATCTAAAGGAGTTAATAGCAGTTCAGTGGCCTTCCTAGCTTTCAAGCATCTTATTTCTCCAGGCACCCTGCTCATCAGAACAGACAACACCGCAATCATGTGGTACATCAACAAGCAGGGAGGGATGCATTCTTACCCCCTGTGCAGGCAGAGCATGAATCTCTGGTCCATGGCTGCATCCCTGGGCCTGCATCTCTTAGCTCAGTTTTTTCCAGGAAGGCTCAATGTTTTGGCAAACCTGTTGAGCAGACAAACCCTGGATCCTCACAAGTGGCAGCTGAACAGAGCAGTCTTTTACAGCATCATTTAATGTTTGGGCACACCTCGGGTGGATCTTTTCTCCTCCACAGACGACCATCTTCTACCTCTTTTTTGCACCCAACAGCATCACAGCAGAGCCTGGAAAGTGGATGCTCTGTCCTTCACTTGGACGCTGCTGTCAGTTTATGCCTTCCCTCCTCTTCCCAGAGTGTTATTGAAGATCAGGGATGAAGGACCAAGGACTATTCTCATAGCTTTGGACTGGCCCAGACAGCATTGGTATCTACTGCTTCGCAGTCTGTCCCAATTTCCTCCTTGACATCTTCCTCTGAAACCAGATCTTTTGGTTCAGGAAGAGGGGAAACATTCTAGATCCTCATCTTCAGTCTCTCCATTTGGCAGCATGGCTCATTGTATGACTCCATCCTTTTCTTCCCTTTCCCAGCAGGTGGTTGATGTACTGCGGGAGGCCTGGAGGCCTTAGCACTAGCAAGTCCTACGCTGGCAAATGGGAAAAGATTCTCTCATTGGATGCACGCTAGAGGGGAATCTTCTCAGCCTACCCTTCCTTTGATGCTGGAATACCTGGCTGATTTGCTTCAGAGTGGTCTTTTTTCCTCTGTCAAGATCCATGCTTCAGCCATGTCTGCTCATTGTTATTTTGAGCAACCTATTTTTTCTCATCCCCTGATGAAAATGTTTCTCAGAGGTTCTTGCAACTTAAACCTCCCAGAAGGGCACCTACCCCAGCCAGAGATCTCAGTTTTGTTCTGGAGAAACTCACTATTCCTCCTTTTGAGCCAGCTGCCACTGCAGATGTAAAGTTTCTCTCTTGGAAGACTGCCTTCCTCTTGGCTATAACTTCAGCTAGGAGGGTTTCGGAGCTGCAAGCTTTGATGGCTCTGGAGCCTTTTCTTATTTTCCATGCAGATAGGGTCTCTCTGAGAACCAACCCCTCCTTTATGCCCAAGGTGGTTTCTAGCCTGACTCTTAATCAGTCCATACACCTTCCTACCTTCTTTCCTAATCCTCGAAATAGGGGTGAAAGGATCCTACATTCTCTTGATGTGCACAGACAGCTTAGGTTTTACCTGGACAGGACTAAAAACCTTCGGAAATCAGCACAGTTGTTAGTTTTGCCCCTGGAGCCCAGGGCAAGGCTATTTCTAAGCAAAGCATTTCTAAATGGATTGCACATTGCATTACTTTTTGTTATTCCTTTCATGGCAAGGTTCCTCCTCAGGGGGTTAGGACCCACTCAACTAGAGCAGCTTCCACTTCTGCAGCCTTTTTAAGGGGTGTCCCTACTAGACATTTTGGAGGCTGCCTCATGGTCTTCTGTTCACACTTTCAAAAAGCATTATAATTTGCCTTTGTTTTCCAGAGCCAGGGCAGGGATTGCCACTGCTGTTCTGCAGGGCATTATCTCCAACCCTTGATTCTGTTGGTTCCTCCTCCCTTTTCTCTGGGCTTTGGTAATCAACCCATTAGTTAGGACTGCAACAGTGAAACACGATTAGCATAGTGCAGATGTTGTTCGTGTTTCATTGTTGCAGTCATTACATTTGGGTTATCTGCTTGCAGTAGCCCTCAGTCGGCCTAATTAACAAAGTCTTGGGTCCTGCGTCAGTTGCTGTCCCTTCTTCCATGATGTCAGATTGTCAGGGGTATAAAACATGCAGTCATTATATCTGTCTTTCTTGCCGTGCAGCGCCCGAAGCAGAAGCAGTTCGCAAATGCCAGGCCAACTCCTGAAATTTTTGTTTTCGAGTTTCAGAACCAAAGTCTTCAACTAAAGCTAAGTACCCCATTGGGGAAACTTTTTCTTGCTCCTTTCCGATGTCAGTAAAAGTTAATAATTGCTTTACTTGTGGAAAGCAAATACCTCAAAGATTTTCATTTGTACTGTATTCCTTGCCTAGGCCCTGACCACAACGTGCCTTGCTGTCGGTTTTGTGCATTATTTAAACAGCGCACTATCTATCGTTGGTATATTTTCGCTTCTAAATATTTCGGTTCTCTGTTTAATTATCTATCTTCTGACTACCAGGATTCCGAAAAAACACAAAGATAAAGACAGAGACAGGCAGCTGACGTCCAAAGCTGCATACGATGATTCTCCTAAGCCAGTTTGCAGGTACTCAGTGAGGCGCTTTCACAGCCCCTGATACCTGCTACTTCTGACTCACAGGCCTCTACCGTGACCCATTTGGAGTCTGGTATGCTGTGAGATGCTTCAGCCATGGAACCAGCGGATGTGTCTACCTTGGATAGGTCCGGAGCCGCTGTGCAGGTACCGGCTTCTGAGTGTGTATTCAGGCCTACAGACTTTCATTTCAAAGCGACGCTACCTTCTTCATTTAGGCCAAAATCTCGACCCATGCTTAAGAAACTGACGCTCAGGCCTCTATGCCTAAAAAAACAAATAAGAATGGCTGAAGATCTCATATCTCTAATCAGGGGAAGCCAGCCTCCCCCTTCTAAGAGAACTAGGACTGAAGTTGTTTATGAATGTTCTGAACAGGATTCTGATTATTCTGATGATCTGGATTTGCCCTTATCTACTTATGAGGATTCTGATGCAGAGGACGCTCTTCCCTCTGCTTCCCCTCCAGAAGATTTTTCTTTTGGTGAAACCTTACATATTCTAAGGGAGCATTTCTACTGGGAAAGCCAGGATTTTTCTGAATCAAAAAAGAGGCTTAGGGATTTCTTACTCAGTTATACCTCGTGTACTAGACATTGATGCTTTCTCGGAATCTAGATTGGCCCCTGATTCTTTGCCTCCTGCTCCCAGAAAACCTGACAGATATTACAGGAATGTTCATCGTGTTACCCTGCTGCAGTCATCACACTTGGGTTATCCTGTCGTCAGGCGGTCCCACAGTCGGCCAGATTTCCAAAGTCTTGGTCCGACGTCTGTTGCTGTCGCCTCATCCCTGACATCAGTGCGCCAGGGGTACATATACTGCAACCGACACCATTATCTTCAGTCTTTCTTGCCGCGCGGTGCCCGAAGCAGAAGCAGTTCGCAAGTGCCGGTCGGCTGACTCCTGAGATTGTCGAATTCGAATTTCAGACCGAAGTCTTCTATAAAGCTAAGTACCCGTTGAAACTTTTCTTGCCTCAGACCGATGTCAGAAAAAGTTAACAGTTGTATTTCTTGTGGGAAGCAAATACCTCATAAGGATTTTCATTCTTATTGCATACCTTGCCTAGGCCCTGATCACGACGTCACTTCTTGTCGTTTTTGTGCTAGGTTTAATAAGCGTACTATTAAAAGGCGATTTGATTTCGCACAACACTTTTTTGGTAGAAAATTTAACTATAACATGCCGTCAGAGCTACCGACTACCGGCGTGCACAAAAAATGCAGGGACAAGGACCGACAGCCAAGGCCTAAACCCGATTCCGAGGCCTCTGTTGATCCGGTCTCCGGTCCTCCGGTTATCAGTGAGGCTCCGACGCAGCCCCTGACTACCGCAGTCCTGGAACCCGAGGCCGCTACGGATATTTTGACGGAATGTACTAGGCTGACGCAGCCTTTTACTTCAGGCCCTTCCGACGACATACCTTCTAAGGATGTTGGTGCTTCGGAAACGCCATCGGTTTCTGAGGGCATTTTCAGACCAACGACTCTCACAGTCAAAATGTTTTCCAGGTCTAAGACTCCTTCTAAAGCTAAAAAGACTACACTTCAGTCTCCTGTTCAAGGCCCTATGCCTAAGAAACAGATGCTCAAAATGGCTGAAGATTTTATTTCTCTTATCAGGGGTTCACAGCCTCCTCCTGACAAAAGGCCTAGACAAGAGGAAGATTCTGCTTCTTCTGAGCAACTGTCTATTTCTTAGGAGTCCTCTGAAGACCAAGACTATTCCTACTCTCCTTATGAAGATTCTGATGCTGAGGACTCTATTCCCTCAGCTTCCCCTCCTGAAGACTACTCTTTTGGGGAAACTTTACACACTATGAGGGAACATTTCCACTGGGAAGGTCAGGATTTCCCTCATTCCAAGAAAAGGCTCAGAGAGTTTCTTTTACTCCCCCAACACAGACCTCTAGCCATCTCACCTGTTTTGGATATTGTGGATGATGTCTATTTAGAATCCAGTTTCAACCCAGACTCTCTACCTCCTGCTCCGGCTAAGCCTGACAGATACTACAGAGTACCTGGTTCCCACAAATTTCTTTACGAAAGCCCAATAGCTGACCCAGAGACCATCTCCCAGGGTCCCAAGGGGGCTAAGGCTTCCATGGCTAAAAACCCAGTACCTTCTGAGAGGGACTCAAGAGCACTAGACAGGTGGGGGGAAAAGGTTTACACCTCAGCCACATTAGTTATGAGAGCACTAAATTGTCAATTTCATATGCTCAAGTATCAGCAGTTTCTAATCTCTCATTTAAAACAAAAGATAACCTCCCTTCCCCAACAATCTGAAGTACAGGATTTGTTGCACGCCACCGAGCAGGTTGGCAAACATACCTTACAATGTAAGTTTGATTCTTTGGAGGCCTCCTGCAGAGCAGCTGTCACTGGATCAGTTATACGTAGGCATGTCTGGTTAAAGGAAAAAAGTCTACCTGATCATGTCAAAGCAAAACTACTGGATGCACCCTTTACAGCAGGATGTTCTTTTTGGAGTTAAAGCAGAAGAAGTGCTAAAGAAAATGGAAGATAAGGCGAAATCAATGCAGACAGTCAAAGATTTCCTACAGGTACAACCCCCTCGCTTCAGCAGAAACTAGCCAACAAAAAATTGGTCCTTTCCAGCCACTGACAGACCTCAGAGGGGTAAATACAGGTGCCCAAGGGGTAGAGGACAACCACAAGCCCAGTATAAACCTCACCAATGGGGCAGTCCAACCCAGAAAGGAGGAGAAGATAGGTCTCAACCCACCAGAAGGCAAACTCAATGACTTGCACCTCAACTGGTCAAACAAAGCTCTTTTGTTAGCCCCCCTTGGGGGGAAAACTAGCACTTTTTGCAGACAACTGGCACATGGTCACAAAGGACAAATGGGTCCTAGACATAATTTTACGAGGATACAGATTCCATTTTCACACCTTGCCAATGAAAAGAGGAATGCCAAACCTGTCACTAAATCAAAGGGCAGAGGCTCAAAAACAAATTACAGCTCTTATGGCCATGAGAGCCATTCAACGGGTACCGATTCAAGAGCAAGGCCAAGGATTTTACTCAAGGCTCTTTCTAGTACCCAGAAAGGACAATGCTTGGAGACCAGTTCTGGATCTTTCAATTCTAAACATTTGCTTACAAGTACCCAAATTCAAGATGCTAACACTACAGCAGCTACTTCCCATGTTGGACAAGGAAGCATGGCTGATAACGTTGGACCTCAAGGAGGCATACCTGCATGTCCCTATCAGACAAAGTCGCAGAAGATACCTCCGTTTCATTGCAGGTTCAACCCATTACCAATTCTCTGCACTGCCCTTTGGCTTATCTACTGCGCCCAGAGTTTTCACAAAATGCCTGGCACCAGTAATTGCATACTGCAGACAAAGAGGAATTCAAATATATCCATACCTGAACGACTGCCTCATCCAAGCAGAAAGAAAAGACATTCTCTTACATGCCTCATCCAAGCAGAAAGAAAAGGCATTCTCTTACATCATCTGGCTTTTGTGAAGCATCTACTAAATTGTCTGGGGTACACAGTAAACGAATAGAAGTCAAAACTAGTACCCTCACAAAAAATGACATTCCTGGGTGCCAGCTTGGACACAACGGCCCAGAAGGCTTATCTTACACCAGACAAACAACTACAACTGACTCAATATTTCAAGACAATGGCAACAAAGACCCAATTAACTGCAAGAAAATTTCTGCAGGCTTTGGGCTTCATGGCATCTTGCATTCTGATAATACCATTTGCAAAACTGCATATGAGGAAATTATAGTGGTACCTAAAAAGTGTATGGTCTCAACACAGCCACAGCTTGGACACAGTGATATCTCTCATTCCCTGCCTTCAACAGGAATTTCTATGGTGGGCACAGGCATGTCACCTCAACAAGGGTCAGCCTTTCACCTTGCCCCCAACCAGGCAAACTATCACAACAGATGCCTCAGACTATGCCTGGGGGGCACACATGGCAGGGCAATGCATTCAAGGCCTATGGACTGCAGAACAAAGAACTGCACATAAATCAAAAAGAGATGCTAGCTGTACAGAATGCTCTGACAGCCTTCAAGGATCTTCTACATCCAGGACAACTTGCAATAAAGACGGACAACACCACAGCAATGTGGTACAAGGGGGCACACATTCCTACCCTCTTTGCAGGCAAGCAATAATCTTATGGAACACAGCTCTGGCCTGCCAAGTCCAGTTACAAGCTCAATTCCTGCCAGGACAGAAAAACACATTGGCAGACGACCTAAGCAGAAACATCAAAGATCCCCACGAGTGGAAGCTAGACCCACAAATATTTACAATGATAACTCAAAAATGGGGCCTGCCAAATATAGACCTGTTTGCCAGTCCTCAAAACTACCAACTGACAAAATTTTGTACAAGGACATTCCACCAACAAGCTTGGAAAGTGGACGCTCTCTCCTTCAGTTGGAAAAACCTGACGGCATATGCCTTTCCTCCATTACCTCTTCTCACAAAGGTTCTTTTGAAGGTCAAAAAGGAGAAACCTCGACTGATTCTCATAGCCCCAGACTGGCCACACCAGCACTGGTACCTGCTATTGAAGAATATGGCTCACAGCCCACCATGGATATTGCCTCAAATACCTCCTTTGCTCACGCAGCAAAACAAACCGATTCTACACAGCCAGCTAAAAACCTTAAACCTGGCTGCATGGCAAATCTTTTAAACATCCAACCAGCCCCTCTTTCACAAGCAGTTCTGGATGTTATTCTGGAAGCCAGGAGGCCAAGCACCAGGAAGGCTTACTCGGACAAATGGAAAAGGTTTTCTGCCTGGAACCAAGCTGAAGGCCAAAGACGCAACTCAGCCTCATATGCCTCACATTCTGCAGTATTTAGCAGAGATGTTGCACAAAGCACTTTCCTTCTCTATTAAAACCCATGCTTCAGCTATTTCAGCTCACTACGACACGGATCCACCTTTATTTTCACATCCTCTTCTAAAGCAGTTCCTCAGAGGGGCAAAAAACATTAGACCACCTAGAAGAGCTCCTACACCAACATGGGACCTCAACTTTGTTCTGGAAAAACTAACGTTGCGTCCCTTTGAACCAGCTTTCTCTGCAGACCTTCAATTCCTATCTTGGAAGACTGCCCTGCTCCTGGCAATAACTTCTGCTAGGAGAGTCTCAGAATTACAGGCACTAATGGTAGTGGAACCTTTCCTCATTTTCCATCAAGACAGAGTTTCTCTACGAACTAATCCTTCCTTCATGCCTAAGGTGGTTTCCAGTGTAGCTTTAAATCAAACCATCCATCTACCCACCTTCTTTCCCAAACCACAGAACAAAGGTGAGAGACTCTTGCATGCCTTGGACATTCACAGGCAACTTCGTTACTACTTGGACAAAACTAAGGCTTTCAGAAAAACTGACCAGCTCTTTGTATCCTATGCTACAGCTTCTCAAGGGAGGGCTATATCCAAACAAACCATTTCTAAATGGATAGGCCATTGCATACGGTTCTGTTATACCAATCATGGTAAACCAGTTCCTACTACCATTAGATCCCACTCTACCAGGGCAACAGCTACCTCTACAGCCCTTCTCAGAGGGGTCCCTACCAAGGAAATTTTAGAAGCTGCAACTTGGAGTTCAGTACACACCTTCACCAAACACGATCACCTACCTCTTTATTCTAAGTCCAGGGCAGGCTTCGCCACTGCAATTCTGCAGGGCCTCATTGCCTCCACTAACCCTCTATGATACCTCCACCCTGCCTTAGCTTTGGGACTCAACCCAATTGTGATGACTGCAGCAGGGTAACACGATGAACATAGTACAGTTTTGTACCTACCATAAATGTAGATGTTAGAGTGTTCACCCTGCTGCAGTCCAGGTTACCCTTCCTCCAACCCCTCTGATCTTTTGGCTAAATCTCTGCTATACCTTACTGATGTATTTGCTTATAGCTGAAGGGATTTTGTGTTTGTACAGTGTTCACACCATTTGGTACTAATTTTGATCACCTTTTTGGGGGCACCTGACATCTGGGGCAAGAAACACTGAAGATAATGGCGTCGATTGCAGTATATGTACCCCTGGCGCACTGACGTCAGGGATGAGGCGACAGCAACCAACGTCGGACCAAGACTTTGGAAATCCGGCCGACTGCGGGACCACCTGACGACAGGATAACCCAAGTGTGATGACTGCAGCAGGGTGAACACTCGAACATCTACATTTATGGTAGGTACAAAACTGTACTTTCCTGATTCTCACAAGTTCCTTTTTAAAAATCCTATTGTGGATCCAGAGACTATTTCACAGGGACCCAAAGGCATTAAGGCTTCTACTGCTAAAAATCCTACCCCCTCAGATAGAGACTCCAGGGTGCTGGATAGATGGGGTACGAATGTTTACACTTCTCCAAACATGGCAATTAGGGCTTTAAACTGCCAGTTTCATATGTTAAAGTATCAACAACATGTTATTGGATTGCTTAAACAGAAAATGATGATGATTCCTGACTGCGCTGAAAGTAAAGAATTACAGGATTTAATGCATTCTGCTGAACAGGTTGGAAAACATACTTTGCAATGTGGATTTGATTCATTAGAGGCCTCTTGCAGGGCCTAAAATCAGGTACTATCTGTCTTAAACATGGGGACTATTTGGTTGGTACCAGAAGAGGAAAAGGGACAAGGATGTCCTTCATGGATGCATCTGCAGTCATAACAACTGGGTTGTCCTGTCGTCAGGCAGCCCTTCGGTCGGCCGGATTCCAAAGTCCGGGTCCGGCTTCAGCTGATGTCGCACTTCACCCGACGTCATCTCTGCTGGTCTTCGGGTATAAAGGCATCAGCCGACGCCATTTTCCTCAGTCTTTCTTGCCGTGGCTCAAGCAGAAGCTGTTCGCAAGTGCCGGTCGGTCAGATCCAGAGATTACTACTACCGAATACTACTTCGAAGACTTCTAAAAGCTAAGTACCCCGTTGGGGACTCTTTCTTGCCTCAGCCGATGTCAGAAAAAGTCAATAACTGTTTAACTTGTGGGAAACAAATACCTCATAAAGATTTACACTCTTACTGTTTGCCTTGTTTAGGCCCAGACCACGACGTAGCAGCCTGTTCAGCCTGTGCCTCATTCAACCGACGAACGCTTAGGCGTCGGTCGGAGTTTGCTGAACAGTTTTTCGGCTCAGATTTTGCGTACATTATGCCGTCGGATTCTCCGACTACCCAAATTGTTAAAAAACGCAAAGAAAAAGACCGACACTCGCGGTCCGCGGTTTCGGCCGAAACCATGGTTAAGCAAACCGCGAGTGTCTCGGTTTTGGCCAAAACCGAGAAAACTGATCAAAGCACAGCTGAATCAATGACTACTACTGAGGTTCCTGCTACCTTACTTGAATCGGCCTCAGAAATCTTACCTACAACAGTGGTTACTAGTGACTTATCAGACACCATCCCTTTGGATGTCTCTACCCCAGCACGTGGTGCTGCTAGGCCTCCTGCAGCCATGTCTATTAAGGCCTTTGCCAGGGCTAAAGCAGCCAAATCTACTAAATCAGTGCCTGTTAAACCCCCCTCAACTAGGCCCACTTCTAGTTCACAAATGCTTACTCTGGCAGAAGATTTAATATCCTTAATTAGGGGATCTCAATCTCACCCAGACAGGGCCTCTCAGCCCCCAGAAAAGAGACCTAGAGCAGAGCCCCGAGCCTGTGTCCTCTGATGATTCTGCGGATGACTCAGATATTACAGACCAGCCAGAGGCTCATTTCTCCAATTATGAAGACTCAGATGCTGAAGAATCCATTCCAGCTGCTTCTCCACCAGAAGAATTCTCCTTTGGGGAAACCTTACATGCCATGCGAGAACAATTCCAATGGCAGGAACAGGATTTCTCAGATTCCAGCAAACGGCTTAGGACTTTTCTGCACCTTCCACAACACAGGCCTTTAGCTATACCTCCTGTCCTCTCTGTTGTGGACGATGCATTTAATGATGTCTGCACTGCACCAGATTCCTTACCTCCAGCCCCTGCCAAACCAGACAGATTTTACAGGGTACCAGACACTCATCATCACTTATACAAGGCCCCACTTGCAGACCCGAAACTATATCCCAGGGGCCTAAGGCAGTAGCCTCGACCACAGCAAAAAACCCTATTCCTTCTCAAAGGGAAGCCAGGTCTTTAGACAGATGGGGCAAAAAGGTTTACACCTCCGCTACTCTCTCAGCTAGAGCTTTAAATTGTCAGTTTCACATGATACAATACCAAGAGTTTATGCTTGATCAGTTAACTAAAAAGCTATCCTCTGATGACTCTATAGATAAGAAATGTATATTAGAAATGGTAAATAACATACAACAGGTTAGTAACCATTCCTTAAAATGTGGCTATGATGCACTGGAGGCTTCATTTAGATCAGCCATGACTGGCACAGTGATAAGAAGACATGCATGGCTGAAGGAACAGGTCTTACCGGATCATGTTAAAGCTAAGTTATTAGATGCACCTATGGATAAGGCCAGTTTGTTTGGTACACCTGCCCAGCAGGTAATGAAGAAAATGGAAGAAAAGGCAAAATCTGTACAAACGGTTAAAGATTGCTTGCAGGTTCAGCCCCCAAGGTTTAGCAGGAACTGGCCTGCCAAAAATTGGTCCTTTCCTGACTCCACAAGATCCCAAATGGGCAGGAATAGATGTCCCAGAGGCAGAAATCAATCCAGAGGGGGTGCCTACAGAGGACGACAGTGGCAAGGTAATAACAGAGGCACAGACACAGCCACTGCCACTACAACAGCACAGTGACTTGATTCTAACTCCGCCTACCAGGGAACAAATAGCAGCACCATTAGGCGGAAAATTAACCTTATTTTCGAAGAACTGGCACTATATCACAAAAGACAAGTGGATTTTGCAAACCATAGACCAAGGATACCGGTTCCACTTCCACACTTTACCAGTCAAAAGAGGAATGCCAAACCTGCCTCCAAATCAAAAAACAGAAGCTCTACAGCAAATAATGCAACTAACAAAGATGAGAGCTGTGGAAAGAGTGCCAATAACAGAACAAGGCAAAGGATTCTACTCCAGACTATTCCTAGTTCCAAGAAAGGAAAAAAGTTGGAGACCTATTCTCGACCTGTCCACCTTAAATACATACATCATTGTCCCAATATTCAAAATGCTGACCCTACAGCAACTTCTTCCCATGCTGGGCAAGGAGTGCTGGCTGGTAACTCTAGATCTCAAGGAGGCATACCTGCACGTCCTCATTCGACCAATTTGCAGAAGATACCTCAGATTTCTTGCAGGATCAGAGCACTATCAATTCTCAGCATTGCCCTTTGGCTTATCTACTGCGCCCAGAGTATTCACAAAATGCCTGGCATCAGTAATCGCCCACTGCAGACTACAGGGAATCCAAATTTATCCATACCTGGACGACTGCCTACTACAGGGGGACAACAAAAGCAAGCTGACAACAGATTTACAAAGGGTCATTTACTTGCTACAAGCACTGGGATACACAGTCAATTTACAAAAGTCAAGGCTACCACCATCCCAAACAAGGACATTCTTGGGCGCGGAATTGGACACAGTAAAACAAATGGCATTCCTAACTGCAGAAAAACAAAAAGAACTCCCTCTTTACTTCTTGGCACTAACAAGACAGAACAAGCTAACAGCAAGAAAAGTTCTACAGGCCTTGGGCTTCATGGCATCCTGCATAATCTTGGTTCCACATGCCAGGCTACATATGAGAAAACTTCAGTGGTACCTAAAGAATTTATGGTCCCAACACAGGCACAGCCTAGAAGCAGAAATTCCTCTAATCCCATGCCTAAAACAGGAGTTCCTATGGTGGGCTCAAGCATGCCAGTCAAACCCAGGCCTACCCTTTCACAGCTTTCAAGCAAGCCAAACCATCACAACAGACGCCTCAGACCTAGGATGGGGGGGCTCATATGCTGGACAAATGCGTACAAGGATTGTGGACACAGGACCAGCTCCACCTGCACATCAACCTAAAAGAAATGCTGGCAGTAAAACTGGCAATCCAAAAATTCAGACCATTTCTCAAAGCAGGCCATTTGATGATAAGGACAGACAACACCACAGTCATGTGGTACATCAACAAACAGGGAGGCACTCATTCATACCCCCTATGCAGAATGACTTTGGACCTTTGGAACCTGGCGCTCAGCTACAACATCCAGTTACAGGCAATATTTGTACCAGGAAAGGAGAATACTCTAGCAGACATGTTAAGCAGAACCACCTCGGATGCTCACGAATGGATGCTACACCCGGACATCTTCAAGGCCATCTCAAAGAAATGGGGAATGCCACAGATAGATCTATTCGCTTCCCCTCTCTATCACCAGCTCAAAAAATTCTGCACAAGAACATTCCACCCACTTGCATGGAAAGTGGACTCGCTCTCCTTCAGCTGGAAAGGTCTGACAGCATATGCATTCCCACCTCTTCCCTTGATACACAAGGTATTACTAAAAATCAAGGAGGAACGTCCAAGGATAACCCTGATAGCTCCAAAATGGCCAAGACAACACTGGTACCCATTGCTGAGGAGCATGTCTCGGGACAAAATGTGGTCAATACCCCTGATGCCTTTGATGTTAACTCAGAACAACTACAGCATCATGCATCCAAACCTAAAAACGTTGCAACTGACTGCATGGAACATCACATAGCAGCGACTAATCCAGAGCTTTCCCAAAGGGTTAAAGACATTATCCTTGAAGCCCGCAGACCTTCAACAAGAAGGAACTATGCAGGAAAATGGAAAAGGTTTGCCATTTGGAGTGCTGAAAGAGGAAAAGATGTGTCGAATATAGATATTGCTAACATTCTGGAGTATTTGGCAGAGCTTCTACATACAGGCCTGTCCTATTCCTCCATCAAGATACATGCATCAGCTATTTCAGCAGAATACAGCTTTGATCCACCTGTCTTTTCACATCCTTTACTCAGGCAGTTCCTCAGAGGGATCAAGAATGTAAAACCTCCTAGGAAACCACCATTGCCAGCTTGGGATTTGAACTTTGTGCTGGAAAAGTTGACACTCGCACCTTTTGAACCAGCAGCAACAGCAGACCTGCAGCATCTATCGTGGAAAACTGCTTTCCTACTGGCAATAACCTCAGCAAGGAGGGTTTCTGAACTTCAGGCCCTAATGGAAGTACAAACCTTCCTAATCTTCCACCAAGATAGTGTCCATGAGGACTAATCCTACATTTATGCCTAAGGTGGTATCCAGAGTGTCTTTAAACCAGGCAATCCACCTACCTACCTTCTTCCCAAACCCACAAAACAGAGGGGAAAGAATGCTGCATACCTTGGATGTACATAGACAGCTACGCTACTACCTGGACAGAACAAAAAGTAACAGAAAAACTGACCAGCTTTTTGTAGCCTATGCAACAGGAAGGGAAGGAAAAGCGATTTCAAAACAGACAATCTCCAAATGGATAGGAAATTGCATACGATTCTGTTACTCCTTTCATGGAAAACCAATTCCACAGAACATAAGGCCTCATTCTACAAGGGCAACAGCCACTACCACAGCCTTCTTACGAGGAGTGGCAACCAAGGACATTATTGAGGCGGCTACTTGGACCTCCGTGCATACATTTGCCAAGCATTATAATTTACCTCTGTATTCCATATCCCGAGCAGGGTTTGCCACTGCTGTACTGCAAGGGATCCTAACCACACCATAATCTATTCTTCCTCCTCCCTAGTTGGCTATGGTATTCTACCCAGTTGTTATGACTGCAGATGCATCCATGAAGGACATAGTACAGTTTTGTACCTACCATAAATGTAGATGTCCGAACTGGATAGCATCTGCAGTCAGGATTACCCTCCCTCCTTCCCCTCTGTGGTACTCCTAGGGTATTTACCCTCCTAATAGCTAGCTGGCGGGGGGAGTCTCTTATGGTGTATTTGTTTGTATATATGTACATACATGCTTATTTTGTGTGTTTGCCTTCTATCTTTTTGGAAACATTGGCATTTACCCAAAATTTAGCCTTCCAAGAGGGCAACTGGCATCTGGGGCAAGAAACACTGAGGAAAATGGCGTCGGCTGATGCCTTTATACCCGAAGACCAGCAGAGATGACGTCGGGTGAAGTGCGACATCAGCCGAAGCTGGACCTGGACTTTGGAATCCGGCCGACTGAAGGGCTGCCTGACGACAGGACAACCCAGTTGTTATGACTGCAGATGCTATCCAGTTCGGACATCTACATTTATGGTAGGTACAAAACTGTACTTTTCTATTCGAGACTTTTCCTGGTACCCAGAAAAGGCAAGACATGGCATCGTATCCTGGACCTTTCTATTCTTAACACCTTTCTGGTGATTCCAAAATTCAAAATACTGACTCTTCACCAGCTGCTTCCTATGGTAGGCAAGGATGCATGGTTGGCAACATTAGACTTCAAAGAAGTATACCTGCACATCCCTATCAGGAAGTCTTGCAGAAGATACCTACTCTTCAAAGCAGGCTACATGCACTATCCATTCTCTGCACTGCCCTTTGGCTTATCTACTGTGCCCGGGGTATTCACAAAGTGCCTAGCTCCAGTCATTGCATTTTGCAGGCAAAGAAATATTCAAATATACCCATACCTGGACGATTGTCTAATTCAGACAGAAAGCAAGGACATTCTTTTCAATCATCTGGCCTTTGTTCAAAGGGTACTGACTTGTCTGGGGTTCACCATAAACGAAAAGAAATCCCACCTGGTACCCTGTCAACAAATTTATATTCCTGGGAGCAAGCTTGAATACAACTTACCAGATGGCTTTCCTCAAGCCAGAGAAATAGATACATTTAACAACTTACTTCAAACAAGTGGCCACAAAAACCCAGCTATCTGCAAGGCAAGTACTGCAAGCCTTCAGGTTCATGGCCTCATGTATTATTCTAATTCCATATGCAAGGCTGCATATGAGGAAACTACGATAGTATCTCAAAAGCCTATGGTGTCAACATTCACAGGATCTGGAAGCAAGGATTCCTATCATACCTTGCTTACGCCTAGAGTTCCTTTGGTGGCCAGAGGCCTGCCACCAAAATAGGGGACTACCATTCCCATTACCCCCTGCCAAAGAAATCTTAACAGATGCAGCAGACTATGCATGGGGTGTTCACCTGGCAGGGAAGTACATTCAGGGCAAATGGAACCCAAATCAAATGCACCTGCACATAAATCAAAAGGAAATGTTGGCTGTACAGAATGCTCTGACAGCCTTCAAGGACCATATTCTTTCAGGACAGCGAATGGTCGGACAACACCACTGTCATGTGGTACATAAACAAGCAGGGGGGTACACATTCTTACTCCCTCTGCACACTAGCCATGGCATTGTGGAACACCGCTTTGAGCTACCAAGTGAATCTACAAGCTCAATTCCTGCTAGGAAAACTAAATACA
Organism: Protopterus annectens; assembly: GCF_019279795.1. Taxonomy (NCBI): domain Eukaryota; kingdom Metazoa; phylum Chordata; order Ceratodontiformes; family Protopteridae; genus Protopterus; species Protopterus annectens. Next base: position 550,879,992 of record NC_056730.1, on the reverse strand, counting down.
CTGGCAGACTGACTAAGCAGAAACCTCATGGACCCACACGAGTGGAAACTGGAACCAAGGATTTTCAATATGTTGACAAGCAAATGGGGGAGCCCTGATATAGACCTGTTTGCCTCCCCCCCAGAACCATTAACTGGACACATTTTGCACAAGGATTCCCCACAAGCAAGCTTAGAAAGTGGATGCTCTGTCCTTCAGCTGGGAAAAACCTGTCAGTTTATACCTTTCCTCCTCTGCCTCTGCTCTTCAAGATACTACTAAAGATCAAACAGAACAGTCCAAGGACTATTTTAATTGCACCAGACTGGCCTAGCCAACACTGCTACCCACTCTTGCGCAGTGCGTCACGCTTGGCTCCATGGCACCTGCCTCAGACTCCTTCCCTGTTGTCTCAGCAGGAGAACATGATTCTGCACCCCTCAGCTACAAACCAAGGATGCCTATTACTAGAAAATCTTATGCTGCAAAATGGAAAAGATTCTGTGCTTGGAGCCAGTCTCAAGGAATGATTGCAGCAGTGCCCAATTTACCTCAGATTCTACAATACTTGACTGAGATGCTTCATAAGGGCTCTTTTTCCTCCATCAAAATTCATGCCTCAGCCATTTCAGCTCATTATAGCAGAGCCTACCTCTTCTGTCACCCACTGCTCAAGCAGTTCCTCAGAGGGTCCAAAAATCTAAGGCCATCCAGGAGAGCTCCAGCCTGGGATCTTAACTTTGTCTTGGAGAAATTCTCTCTTCCTCCTTTCAAGCCAGCTGCTACTGCAGATTTAAAATTTCTTTCCTGGAAAACAGCTTTCCTTTTGGCAATCACTTCTGCAAGAAGGGTATCTGAATTACAGACCCTTATGGCAGTGGAACCTTTCATCATCTTTCATGCGGACAGGTTGCCCCTCAGAACCAATTCCTCCTTCATGCCCAAGGTGGTATACAGTGTGGTCCTTGATCAGTCCATACATTTGCCAGCCTTCTTTCCTAATCCACAGAACAAAGGGGAATGGATTCTGCACTCCTTAGACATGCACAAACAACTTAGATTCTACTTGGACAGAACTAAACCTCAAAGGAAATGTAATCAACTACTGGTGGCATTTGCTGCTGGGGCAGAAGGGAAAGCTATTTCATAGCAAACCATTTCCAAATGGATAGGCCATTGCATTCATTTCTGCTACAAACACCATGGAAAGCGTATCCCACAGGGGATCAGACCCCACTCTACCAGGGCTGCATCTACCTCTACAGCCTTTCTCAGAGGTGTCCCTACAAGGGACATCTTAGAAGCTGCTACCTGGAGTTGTGTACATACTTTCACCAAGCATTATCATTTGCCAATCTTCTCTAAATCCAGAGCTGGTTTTGCCACTGCAGTCTTGCAGGGCATTTTAGCTGGTCCTAATTCTATTTAAATTCTTCCTGCCATCCTTTGCTTTGGGAATCTACCCAAAAGTGATGACTGCTACAGTGAAACACGAAGAACATAGTACAGTTGTGTACACTTACCGTAAATGTAGATGTTCAAGTGAATTCACTGTTGCAGTCCTAGTTACCCTCCCTCCAGCCCCCTTTTCTTCCGTTGTCTATACCTCTTCTCTCATTTACTATGTTCTGAATGCTTTTTGGTGTGTTTGCTTTTCTGTTGTAGGTATATCCTTGTATTACAGATTGAATTGCTTCCCATTAGGGGGACATCTGACATCTGGGGTAAGAAAAACTGATATAATGACGTCAGCTGCATGTTTTATACCCCCTGATGTCATGGAAGAAGGGACAGCAACCGACGCAGGCCCCCAAGACTTTGTTAATCAGGCCGACTAAGGGCTACTGCAAGCAGATAACTCAAATGTAATGACTGCAACAGTGAATACACTCAAACATCTACATTTATGGTAAGTGTGCAAAACTGTACTTTGTGTACACTTACCATAAATGTAGATGTTCAAGTGCATTCATTGTTGGGAGTCCTGGTTTCCCTCTCTCCTTCCCCCTTTTTTGGTCCTCTCGTATTCTCTTTTCCTAAGGTACAGGCTAAATTTGATATTATTTGCCAAAATTGCTTTTGGTTTAAGCCTGGTTTTCTGGGGGCTTCTGGCTTTTATGGCAAGAAAGACTGAGGAAGTGACGTCGGCCGCCTCCTTTTGTATCGGACGTCCTGATGTCCTTAACAACCGGCAAGAGCCGATGTCATTTTTACTTACCTTTGGTATTCTGGCCGATCAAGGGTTACCAGGAGCCGGATAACCCATTAGTTAGGACTGCAACAGTGAATACACTCAAACATCTATATTTATGGTAAGTGTACACAACTGTACTTTCTTCCTGCTAGGGAATTTCTCCAAGCCCTTGGGTTCATTGCATCCACTATCTCCATGGTTCCTTTTTCCAAACTCCAAGAGGAAATTTCATTGGCACCTTAAGACTGTTTAGCTCCAGCACTGTGCCACTCTGTGGAGTTTTCAGTCTTTTACCCTTTCTCAAACTCCTAACTCTGCCGGCGGATTTAGCAGACTCCCTTAATCCAGGTCTGCCTTTTCAGGCTCTTTTACTCAAGCTAGGCACAGATGCTTCATCAAGGTTAGATAGCTTCCTCCAACAATCTGAGTATTCAAGGTCTGTGCTCTCCTCTTTAGAGGTCATACCACACGTGTATCAAAAAGATGAGGGCTCTCACCCTGGCTTTTTAAGCCTTTCACTTCCTTAGAGTTCCAGGTCCTCTGAAGGTTTTTATTGAAAGTATCACAGTCATGTACATAAACAAGCATGTGGACACAGTCTTACCTTTTAGCAGCCTGGCTGTTCAGGCTCGGTATTTTGCAATCCACCATCACTTGACCTTTTGGATGATATGCATCTCTTCAGAGCACAGTCTAGTGGCAGACGCTGAGTGGGTCCAGGACACATCCTCACAAGTGGATGCTTCACAGACTGGTGTTTCTGGACATTGTCCATCAGTGGGAGATACTCCTCTAGTAGCTCTCTTTGCCTCCCTTGTGGATAGACAACTTGTGTAGTTCTGTTCCAGGTCCACTCTCTTGGAAAGTGAACAGCATGTCTTTTTCATGGAGGAGGATGTTTCTGTATGCCTACCCTCCTGTCCTGTACTTCCCAGAGTCTTGCACAGCATCATGGGGGACACATCCAAAATCTTACCATCAGAGAGAGAGAATCAAGAGCTTTAGAAAGGTGGGGGGAAAAGGTGTACACTTCGGCCACTTTAACCATGAGGGCATTAAACTGTCAGTTCCATATGTTAAAGTATCAACAGTTTTTGATATCTCAGCTGAAAAGCAAGATGACACAACCAGAACAACAAGATTTAAAAGAGTTGCAGGATTTGTTGCATGGTGCAGAGCAAGTGGGTAAACATACCTTGCAGTGTGGTTTTGATGCTTTAGAGGCCTCATGTAGAGCTGCTGTTACGGGGTCTGTTATACGTAGGAATGCTTGGCTCAAAGAGTAAACCTTACCAGATCATGTCATAGCTAAATTATTAGATGCACCTCTTCAAAAAGATGTATTGTTTGGTGTTAAAGCTGAGGAGGTGCTAAAGAAAATGGAGGAAAAAGCTAAATCAATGCAAACAGTGAAAGATTTCCTGCAGGTACAGCCTCCACGTTTCAGCAGAAACTGGCATTCAAAAAATTGTTCCTTTCCAGCCACAGATAGACCTCAAAGGGGCAGATACAGGCGCCCAAGGGGCAGAGGGCAACCTCAAGGATCCTTCAGAGTCAGACAGTGGCAAGCACCAACCCCAAGAGGTGGAGAAGATAGATCACAGTCTTTTAGAAAACAGACACAATGACTTCCCCCTACACCTGCCAAGCAAAGCTTTAATGGCAGCACCTTTGGGCGGAAAATTGACATTCTCAAAAAATTGGCATATTGTTACAAAAAGACAAATGGATTCTGGACATTATAGACAGAGGCTACAGGTTCCACTTTCACACCCTTCCAAAAATGAGAGGCATGCCAAACCTGCCACAAAATCAAAGGGCAGAGGCACAAAAACAAGTTTCAGCTCTCATAGACATGAAAGCAATTCAAGAGGTACCTGCAAAAGAACAAGGTCAAGGATTTTATTCCAGACTGTTCCTGGTACCGAGGAAAGACAAAGATTGGAGACCTATCTTAGACCTATCCATCCGAAACACATATCTACAGGTGCCAAAATTCAAGATGCTCACATTACAGCAGCTTCTTCCCATGCTGGGCAAGGAGTCTTGGCTAGTAACATTGGACCTCAAGGAGGCATACCTGCATGTCCCTATCAGACAAGATTGCAGAAGATACCTCAGATTTCTTGCAGGTTCAACCCATTACCAATTCTCTGCATTGCCCTTTGGCTTATCTACTGCGCTCAGAGTGTTTACGAAATGCCTGGCATCAGTAATCGCCTTCTGCAGACTACAAAGGATACAAATCTACCCATATCTGGACGACTGCCTGATCCAAGCAGACAGCAAGGACATACTACTGCAGCACCTGGCGTTTGTAATAAAACTGTTGAACTTCCTGGGATGCACAGTCAACAAAAAGAAATCAAAACTAATACCCTCTCAACAAATAATTTTCCTGGGTGCCAGCTTGGATACAACCACCCAGCTGGCCTACCTCACGCCAGACGAGCAAGGGCAACTGTCTCAATACTTCAGAAAAATGGCAACTTACACCAGGCTAACTGCAAGGAAAATCCTGCAGGCTCTGGGATTCATGGCATCTTGCATCCTACTAATCCCATGTGCAAAGCTGCATATGAGGAAACTTCAATGGTACCTGAAAAACTTATGGTCTCAACACAGCCACAGCTTGGAAACAGTTATCCCACTCATTCCATGCCTTCTAAAGGAATTTTTGTGGTGGACTCAAGCATGCCAGAGAAACACAGGTCTTCCTTTCTGTGTACCTCAAGCAACACAAATCATCACAACAGACGCCTCAGACTACGCCTGGGGAGCCCACATAACAGATCAGTGCATTTAGGGGAAAATGGACCCAAAAAGAGAAGCACCTCCACATCAACCAAAAGGAAATGCTAGCCGTGCAAAAGGCTATTATGACCTTCAAAGACCTACTGCATCCAGGCCAGCTATTGATAAGGACAGACAAACACCACAGTGATGTGGTACATAAACAAACAGGGGGGAACTCATTCATACCCCCTGTGCAGACAAGCCATGACCCTATGGAACACAGCACTGGAATTGCAAATTCAACTGCAGGCACAATTCCTGCCAGGGAAGGAAAACACACTGGCAGACAACCTAAGCAGAAATATGATAGATCCACATGAATGGAAGTTGCATCCTCAACTTTTCACAAAGATAACTCAGGCATGGGTACAGCCAGACATAGATCTCTTTGCTACCCACAGAAATTGCCAGTTGAAAAAATTTTGTTCAAGGACCTATTATCCACAGGCCTGGAAAGTGGACGCACTTTCCTTCAATTGGGCAACATTGGCAGTCTATGCCTTCCTGCCTCTTCCTCTGCTGCCCAAAGTTCTATTAAAAGCCAGAGCAGAGAGGCCGAAAATTATTCTCATCGCTCCATACTGGCCAAGACAACACTGGTATCCGCTCCTGAGGAGGAGCCTGACACATTCCCCACCATGGATCCTACCTCTAGTCCCTCTTCTGTTGTCCCAGCACAACTACAAAACCTTTCTCAGCCATCTCAAAACTCTAAATCTAGCTGCATGGAGAATTCCTTGATTTCCCAACAGTTTCTCCTCTCCAAGGAGGTACACAATGTCATCTTGGAGGCCAGAAGACCTTCTACTAGAAAGGCTTACTCTGCCAAATAGAAACGATTTTGTGCCTGGAATCTAAAAAAGGGACAGAATCCTTGGGTAATAAATATATCTCAAATTTTACAGTACCTAGCTGAGATGTTAAACAATGGACTTTCCTTCTCCTCCATCAAGATAGACGCTTCAGCCATTTCTGCACAATACAACACAGATCCTCCATTATTCTCCCACCCTTTCTTAAGGCAGTTCCTCAGAGGGGCAAAGAATTTAAAACCCCCAAGGAAACCACCAGTCCCTGCTTGGGAACTCAACTACGTATTGGAAAAGCTGACCCTTCCTCCCTTCGAGCCAGCTTCTTCAACAGAGTTACAGTACTTGAAAACAGCCTTTCTTCTGGCTATCACCTCAGCACGCAGGGTTTCGGAGCTACAGGCCCTCATGGCTGTGCAACCATTCATCATTTTCCATCAGGACAGAGTTTCCTTACGAACCAATCCTACCTTTATGCCAAAGGTAGTATCCAGTGTAGCTTTGAATCAGACTATCCACTTGCCTACCTTTTATCCTAATCCACAAAACAAAGGGGAAAGACTACTACATTCCTTGAACATTCACAGACAACTACGTTACTACTTGGACAGAACAAAGCCATTCAGGAAATCTGAGCAACTCTTTGTGTCCTATGCTGTAGGTGCTCAGGGAAAGGCTATTTCCAAACAGACCATTTCAAAATGGATAGCCCACTGCATACACTTTTGTTACTCATTTCATGGAAAAAACTGTGCCTGCATACATCAGATCCCACTCCACCAGAGCCACAGCTACCTCTGCAGCCTTCCTCAGGGGGGTCCCTACCAAGGACATTTTGGAAGCAGCCACCTGGAGTTCTGTGCACACTTTCTCCAAGCACTATCACCTCCTACTATACTCAAAATCTAGAGCGGGCTTTGCCACAGCAGTCCTGCAGGGCATCTTAGCCCCTCCTAGTTCCACTTAGTGCCTACCACCCTTACTTAGCTTTGGGATTCTACCCATCTGTTATGACTGCAGCTGTATGCACAATGAACTTAGTACAGTTTTGTACCTACCATAAATGTAGATGTTAGAGTGCTCATATACAGCTGCAGTCCGGGTTTCCCTCCCTCCAACCCCTCTTAGGACAGGCCTTATGACAAACACTTTTCATATAACCTTTTTGGGGTATTCTTTTATGGTGTATTTGCTTGTAACTACTGTTTTTGATTTATCAACATTGCATCTTTGCATAACATTATGTTTGCCTTCCTTCTGGGGGCACCTGACATCTGGGGCAAGAAAAACTGAAGAAAATGGCATTGGCTGCCTCTTTTATACCCCTGATGCACTGACGTCAGGGAAGAAGCAATGACAACCGACGCCGGACCTAGACTTTGGAATTCGTCCGACCCGAGGACCCGCCTGACGGCAGGATAACCAATCTGTTATGACTGCAGCTGTATGAGCACTCGAACATCTACATTTATGGTAGGTACAAAACTGTACTTTCCTAATTCCAAGAAAAGAACAATGGAGACCATACTTAAACTCATTGCTGAACACTGTGCCAATCTTCAGAATGCCCTCCCTGCAGACATTGCTGCCTTTTATACTTCAGCAGTCATACCTAGTCTCCCTGTATCTTTAGGATCCCCATTTCAATATTCCCATTCACCCTTCTTGCAGAAGATTGCTCAGGATTTTGTGCTGGTTCATCTCACTTTCATTGTACTGTTTTGCTTTCTGGGTTTTCCACAGCCCCAGGGGTATTCACAAAGGCCCTAGCACCAGTAATAGCCTTCTGCTGAACTCTGGGAATTCATATTTTCCATTAATTAGATGGTATGCTAATCCCGTTTTTTTTTTTTTTGCTGTTCACACTGCAAAATTTCTATTTCAACCTCAGCCTTCTCTTACAGTTGGGGTTAACCATCCATTACAAAAAATTCTCTCTTCAGCTTACTCAGTACTTGGTGTTTATAAGCTGTAGACTGGACACCGAGTGTAGATCGGAGTGTAACATGTATGTGCTATGTCTTTAAGAAGCATGCAAGGCTGTGCTTGCATGTATAAATTCTAGACAAGTGCAATCCGTAGTGCCATTTTGTAGAAGCAGCCAGTGAGCGAGCATGTATGATCGCAGTAGTTAATTTGTATATAAGTTACTTAGTCATAGTAATAGCTTGTACAGTAATGTTTGTATAGAGTAAAGGTGCTTAGACAGAACCCATGAAGACTCGTTTATTTGTGTACCAACACAAAAGCAACATGTCAGAAGTGGGCTGGAAAAGAACATTGGGAGCCATAAGATTTAAAAATGACAGCGAAGGTAAATCCGAGAGAAAACTGTACAAACACAGAGAGAGTTAAAGGTAATGAAAAGTAATACAAATTATTTACTCAATGCAAAGAGGCAAGAAGGGGCATTACAAATGCACAAACCACATTATTAGGCAAGCGGAAAGTACAAAAAATTTAAAGGAAATGTTTAAGATAAAAGTATTTGATAAGATGATTGACTTTATAAAGTACAAAACGAGCATGTTAAGGCAGAATAAGTGTGTTTAAGGCAAAAATGGGCATGTTTAGAGCAAAACGAGCACAAAGAAAGTACGTCAGGCATAAAAAGGGGTTTAAATGAGCAAAAAGAATATAATAAGAAAGGCAAAAGAGCACAGTAAGCAAAAATAACGCAAGGCTGTGTTTGGGCCAAGTGTTGTATGTGGGCATAACTATGACTTCGTATTGTATCAAGGGCGTAATTAAAGTTATTCGAAGTATCTCAGAGTGTTTAAAAGAGCTTACAGTACTTATTACTCTACGTATTTCAGAGAGTTCACTGTGTGCAAAGTGCAACTATTTTGTGTAATCCAGTCAAAGCATGTTTTTTTTTGAAGAAAAGCTCTTGTGCTGGGCGTGCCTATTTGCAAAGTGCTGCCATTACTGAGTGCTTCTTATACTGTAAAGAGTTGCCAAGCAAGGTACTGCTGTATTGGGGACATTTCAATGTATTGCATGTAGTCATTTGCAAAGTGCAAATACTTCAAAAGATATTGAATTTGAGCAACAGACGTTCGATGTATTCGCATTGTACAGTTACTTGCTATATTTCTTGCATTGATAAAAGGTGTTTCTTGCAAAAGATTGCAAGAGTATTACAGTGCTCATGAATTGCGCAGTTGCATGGTAAAATTTTCATGTTTCTTAGTGATGACAAGTGATGGCACATGACTGTAGCATTCCTGCCTTTGTCAGTAAAGTTCCAAGAGATTATTTTAACATTTCTGCCTTTACCAATTCCCCAAGCGTAGCGAGTGATGATAAATGACTTTAGCAATTTTGCCTTTACCAATTTCAAAAAGTAAATGACTTTAGCATTTCTGATTATACCAATCGAACATTTTATAAAGCATAGTCTGAGAAATTATTCCACAAAGCTCCGTAAAGCATAGAAAAGTTGAAAAGCAATTCCGCAAAGCTTTGTAAAGCATTGAGAGCGTGAAAAAGCCATTTTGCAAAGCACAGAAATGTCGAGAATTCTAAAAAGCTATTTCGCAAGCACTGTAAAGCATCAAGAATTCTAAAAAGCTGTTTCTCAAAGCACAGTAAAGCATCAAGAAATTTAAGAAGCTATTTCGCAAAGTACAATAAGGCACTGGGAAATCTGAAAAGCTATTTCGCAAAGTGCAATAAAGCATCGTGAAGCCAAATAAGTTTATTTCGCAAAGTCCAGTTATTTGAAAGTACTACCAGGTTGGTCATTCCCACAATTCTGAAAAGCTCAGAGAGAGAAAGTATAAGTACAGAGCACAAAAGCATTGAACACCTCGACCACTTGTGTTTGATCAGAATTTTGAAGAGAACTGGAAGAATATTTGAGCAGGAGTACTATATTTTCATAGAAGCAGCTATGCGCCAAGGCGTTTATTTTGCTAAATCTAGCAGGATCTGAGGCCTTAGAATGGGAATGTTCATTTGTATATGCACCAGCAGTGTATGACTGGGAAGGTGCAGACTGCCATATTGTTCTACAATCAAGGGAAGACCCTGAGGGTTTGAAGTGCAAGTTCAGAGAGATGCGCAAGCCCCCAGACTAACATTACATTATAGAGGGATTTGTTTTACACAAGAAATCAGAAACCAGGGGAAACATTTGCAGTTTGTAAAACTGAGTTGAGAAACAAAGCTAAAACATGTCTGTTTGGCGATTTTGAAAGATGAGCTGATAAAGGATAGACATGTATGTGGTATTAATAGTGCTCAGTGAAAAAGATTCGCCTTCATGACAGTGTTTTGACATTAAGCAAAGCAGTAATGATTTACCAGATCCATGAGGTGACAGAAAAACGTACGAGCATGCTTACGAGAGATGAAAGCATGGTTTCATCAAGCTCCAGAGTGAATGTCGATAGTATGCAACACGTGGCAAACAGGCCTAAGCAAGGGGCAGCCACAAGGTTTTCAAAGAAGAGACATTTTCCAGAGTGTTCCAGAAAAAGAGCAAGCTCCACCGTAGCTCAGTACAACACAAATGTGAGTCAGCAAAACCCAAGTCTGGCTTTATTGTTAACTTGTCACAATTGTCGTGCAAATCATGAGTCTGAAAGAGAGAAGTGTTTAGTGTATGGTCAGCAATGTCACAAGTGTAAAAAGTGGAATCCTTTCCAAAAGTTTTGCAAATCAAGTAAGCCTCACTCAGTTGTAAGCAAAGGTCGCATAAAAAAGCAGGTTGATCAAATAGAGCCAAAACACTGTGGATGGTGTATCAGTACTTGAAGAAAGAGTTGATGCAGTAAACTTGTTAACAAGGAGTGAAGTGTTTTGTACGGTTCAGATAAATGGAAAATTCACATAGCTCAAAGTAGCCACTGGGTCAAAGTGTAATGTTATATCAGCCGACACATTTACAAATGTGATAGCTAATGGACAACTCAATGTGACCAGCAGTGCAAGACTTGTTGCGTATGGTGGTGAAGAAATTCAAACCGAAGGTTCAGTAATACTTTCATGTTATTTGGCTGAGAACTGTTGCATCTTTACGTAGTCTGATGATCAGTGCAATCTTTACTAGGTCTCAGACAGTTTGAGAATTAATCTGGTTTCTTTTGCTAAAGAAGTTCATCATGTGAGTGCAGTTCCAAGTTCATGTTTTTCCGAAGCCATTTTCTCAGAATATGCTGATGTTTTCGATGACAAGTTGGGCAGACTTTCAGTTGTATATTCTATGAAGTTAGATCCTGAGGCCACTCCAGTAGTCAGACCAGCAAGAAGAGTTGCAATTAAAATACAAAAGAAAGTCAAAGCTCAGTTGAATAAGATGGTGCAGCAAGGTGTGATTTTCCTCAGTTACAGAACCAACTGAAAGGGTGTCGTCCAGGGTAGCCGCTCATAAGAAAGGCTCAGACAGAATCAGAATATGCATTGAACAAAGCATTAAGGCCATATCCTATCCGCACAGGTAAAATTGCAGCTCTAGTACCGAACGCCACTGTATTTTCTGTTTTGGATGCAAAGAGTACATTTTGGCAAGTGACGCTTGATTGTAAATCCTCATTTCCAAGTACTTTTGGTGCTCATTTGGCAGGTACAGATTCCTAAGGGTGCCATTTGGAGTAAATTCTGCAAGTGAAGTCTTTCAGGTTGCAGTGGAACAAATTTTCTCAGGTTATCCTTTTGCCATAATAGTAGATGATCTATTAGTTGGAGGCAGTGTAAAAGCAGAGCATGACCGAAACCTCAAAGTCCTAGAGAGAGCATGTGAAGTAAACTTGAAGCTCAGTTCTCTGAAGTGCAAATTCAGAATTCCAGAAGTGACCTACATAGGACATTTGCTTACAAGTACAGGCTTAAGACCTGACCCAACCAAACAGCTATTTTAGAGATGTCAGCACCAGATAATGTGCAAGGTTTACAGCGTTTTCTGGGCATGGTCAACTGTTTAGGCAAGTTTATACCAGACTTCAGTGAGTTAACAGCACCTTTGAGAGAGCTAACATGCAAAAATGTTATGTGGTCCTGGTTGGAACATTGTCAGAAGGCGTTTGATGACCTTAAGCAGAAAATTGCCACCCCCGCCTACGTTAAGATACTATGATGTGAATAAACCATTTCTTTCCTGTAATGCTTCAAATTTTGGTCTTGGTGCAGTTATTTTGCAAGAGGGCAGACCAGTAGCCTGTGCATCTAGGACACTTACTCAAACAGAGATGCATTATGCGCAAATTGAGAGAGCTTTTGGCGATAGTTTTTGCATGTTCCAAGTTTCACAATTATATTTATGGTAGAGCTATCCAGATTGAAACTGATCATCAGCCTCTAGTTACCATTCTAAAGAAGCCTATGAATTCCCCTCCAATGAAATGACAAAGAATGATGCTCAGATTGCAAAAGTACAATTTCAAAATGGTGTACACTAAAGGTAAATTGCTCTGTGTGGCTCATACCTTATCCAGATCACCTAGAAGTACAACAGAACAGCATGATGCTGAAACTTTTGACTTTGATGTAATGTCAGTGCGTAATTTTTCCATCACTAGACCTGAGTTGGTCACAACTTCGACTGATCCAATTTCACAAAAGATTAATCACTACATCAATTTTGGATGGCTGTCAAAGCAGTCTAGTATACATCACCTGAGATGCAGTCATATTTTTTCTTACAGAGATGAATTGTTGATGTAAGATGGCATTATTTTCAAAATGTCCTAAAATTGTTGTTCCTGCTTCCTTACAGCGAGAGTATATTCAGATTTTGCATTGTGGTCACTCAGGTTTATTATCCACTAAGAAAAGTGCAAGAGAACTAGTATTTTTTGCCTTCATTATCAAAAGCCATTGATAAAGTTCTTCCTTCTTGTTTAGTATGTAATAGTACTAAAGCACATTTGCAAAGAGAACCACTTCAGCTAAATCCAATACCTGAACTACCTTGGTCTACTGTAGCAACTGATATCTTTGAGTGGAACAATCAACACATTATTTGGTTTTGATAGACTCGAATTGGTTTGAAATTGATCTGCTACCAAACTTAACCTCAACAGCTATTATCACCCAAGGTGAAACATCATTTCTGAGTTCATGGTAGTCCACACACCATTTATTCTGACAACGGTACTCAATTTACTAGCCAGTTGTTGCAGAAATTTGAGAGACAGTGGGACTTTGTACATGTCATTCGTAATCCTGAATATCCAATATCAATCCAATGGGTCTAGCTGAACAAGCAGTACAGAGTGCATAGCAAATACTTAGTCAAAGCATGACAATACGGGTGTATTCTTGAATTTACTTAATCTCAGAAACATACCTTGTGATGATATTCTTGGCTCACCTGCTCAAAGACTACTTTCCAGACAAACTAGAATTACGCTACCTATTTCATCAAGTTTGTTGCAGCCTACCTCTAAGAACATTAAACCCATCAACGCTCAGTTGTTGAAGGGTAATATCCAGAAATCTAGTTCCGACAGATTGAGCAGATTACTTTGTTCATTGAGGGAAGGAGAGACTGTATGAATTCAGACAATGAAAGGTTTTGATTGAATAGGACAGGTTACAGGCATCTGTACCGAGCCGCGATCCTATTTGGTAAGCTACAAGGGTGTGGAGTATAGGAGTAATCGCAGACATATTCTTCCTGTACCAGAATCATCATCATTGCAATCACAACATTGTATCTGATTGCAAACTCTAAATCAAAGAATGAGTCTGACATTGTTTCTGGACCAGAATGTGTTCAAAAGTCTGAATCTGATATTGTTAATCCTCATTCATTCCTTACACCTGGGTGATCGGTTCCGACTTCGGAACCGAGCCGACCATCTTCAAAGCTCGCAACAGCCACAAACTCTCGAGCTAAACTCTTACCCACAATTCCCCTCTCCCTGTGTCCCCATTCAGTCGTGCCAAGCCACTTCTCTTGAGCTAAGTAAAATTTTCTTTTATAATACTTAATCGTATTACAGTTCTTCTCAGTTCAAATCTTGTTAAATAGTTATCTCTTACCCCATCGCATCTAGCAACTCTGTTTTGTTTTTTTCTAGCCCTTCTTTCTTCTTACAGTGCGGTAACTCCTTTACCATCGTTGGTAAAACCTTACCTTGCTTTACCTTCGGGTATTTCTTGTACCATTGTTGGTACCTTCTTCCTTCCTTTTTACCTCCTTCCTATCATGGCAGAGAAAAAAGGTGGTCCGGGATTTAAAAGATGTGTGGTTTGTGGGCATAAATTGGCTATTTCAGATGCACATGCGTTTTATGTGTTTACTGTTTGAGTGTGCCTCACTTGACTGTTGATCCGCTTTGTGGGATTTGTGCTAACTTTTCTAACAGGACTTTGGTGGAAAGGAAAAATAAACTGATTTTAAAGGGACTAATTAAATCTTCCCTTTCAGAGGCTATTTCTGGGTCGGAGGCTTCAACCCCTCCTAGTTTCCATAAGAAAAGAGATCAACTCAAGAAAGGCCAAGTCTCTTCAGTCGTCTCCTGCTGGGGACCACCAGGAACCGAGACCTAAGAAGGCCAAACTTTCTAGTCCGGATTTGACTTCCTCGGCCCCAAGGCTTTTGGTGCCTAGATCTTCTGCACCAAAGGCTTCGGCACCATCCGTTACTTTGGCTCCAGGTATTGTGCCCTACACCTCATCAGAACGAGGGGTCCTTCGGTTCAGACTTCCGTACTGGCACCGACGTTTTCTTCACTGCAGACCTTTTCGGCATCTATGACTGTTCCAATGCCCTCTCCTGCTTAGACTCCCGACAATTTATACGGCACCGACTATCCTCTTGGTACCGACCACCTCGTTTTCAGCACAGACATTTTTGGCACCTACCATAGTGCCAACTACCACTTCGGCACCGACCTCACCTTCGACACCGATCTCCTCGATGCAGACACCAGTAGTACCGCCTTAACGGCTTCGTTGTTCTCTGTGCAGACGCCTATTTTAGCACCATCCAAAGACCCCTTTGTGGGCACAGAACTTCCTTCATCCTTGGATAAACCTGACTCCCCTTCAGCTATGTCCATGAGATCCACTAGAAGCCTCTATGAACATGAATGTGGTGCATCTTGTGGATAAGTTGCTTTCGGCCAGAGGTATCCAACTATCCAGGACCTACTCTTTCTTTGGAGGTGAACACCCTTCTCCAAAGATCCCTACCTATTCTCCTCCTTCATTGCCTTTGAAGCCCCTTGCTGTAGCACAGACTTCCCTCACTTTGGCTCCTTTCATGGACCTCACTAAGGAGCCGCAGTTGCCTCTGTGGCAGGAGAGACTTGTCATTCCAGTCATTGCTCAGGATGCCAGCTGTGACGTACATACTCCTGTTTTTCACAGCCATCCAGGGACTCCGAGTTGGCGGGCTGATTTGCTTGAGTGAGGTGCGACCTCCTCAGGTGGACCAGCCTTCCAGCTCATGGAGAAGGTCATTGCATCTGTTGGTGATCCTGTACTGTCAGTGCCCCCGTCCTCCTCTGGACTGCAATTTACACCCCCCCCCCCCCCGGCAGACACCGGGCACAAGGACACACTCCCACAGGAGGCCACTTTTGCATGGTCTTCCCCAGATTCTCCCCCTGAGGAAGTTCATCGCAAGAGTTCGTGTAAGAGGAAGCACATGGACTCCTCACGGAAGACACAGACTTTGATGATGGGGAAGGGTCCCCTTGGTCACCTTCTGAGGTATCCTTTGGAGATATCCTCTAAATACTTAAGCAGTGAGGTGAATGGTGGCCCTCTAACCTGACCTCTGAAGAGTCTGTGTTCCTGCAGGCCTTTCATGCCCGGCCCCCTACCTCCTGGGTTACTCCACTTGCCGACGACCTTGTCTGACTCATTGTGCAGCGTGCATGGAAGGCTCCAGACACCCTTGACGTCATTCCCCGCAGACCAGATATAATCTTGTTCCCTCCAGATAGTGATCCTCACTGGTCCAAAGGTCTTCCTTTAGATGCCTTGGTGGTGGCGGCCGCAACAAAAAAGGATCTGGTGGAAGAAAGCCGGACTGTCCACCCGCCCAACAAAGAGTCCTGGGTGCTGGACAGATTGGGGAAGCTTACTTTTTGCATCAGCGATCTTTGCAGTCAGGTCCCTGAATTATATGGCACATTTTACCAGGCTTCAGAGAGACTTCATTTCTGAGCTGTCTGAAACTTTGGCCAGAGCTTTGCCTGATGAGGTCCGTGACAAAATGGCCTCACAGCCACCCTTGAATCCATCTCCAACTCCTCCATGCGTCTGATTTTTCACGCATCAGAAGGAGCAGCTAGAGCAGCGATTGCAGGCATAGTTATGAGACGGCATGCCTGGATGCACTTGTGTGATTTTGCACAACCCTTCAAGGCTTCCTTTCTGAACGCTCCCGTTGAAGCCTCTTCATTATTTGGACCCAAGGTAAAAGACACACTGGCTAGATGTGAACAGGATGGTAAGACTATTTCTGTCGTGGATGTTGTGGGTGTCCATTATTCTTCCCCTCAGTGGGCTTTCTCCAGAATCCAGAAGAGTGGGAAGATGTGGCACAAAAAGTCTCCAGGTTCTTTCTGTGACACACAAGCCGAGTTTTCCCCTAGAGGCAGAGGGGGAAACTCATATGGAAGACGCCCCTTTCGGAGCAGAGGAGGTCCGCGTAACCAGGGTTCCAGAGATTTTCTCTGGCCAGTCCTACCAGTGCTTCTGAAGAGCAGACCAACTGCTTTTCTTCTGATTTTTGACTTTGATTCTGATTGCCCCAGACTGGCCACGCCAGTACTGGTATCCGATCTTAAGGAACTTGTCCCAATGCCCAGCCTGGACCTTACCTCAAATACCTCATCTACTGTCCCAGTAAAACAATCGGGTTCTGCACAGCCAACTCAGGACCCTAAACCCGGCAGCATGGCGGATAATGTAGCCATACAAACCACACCTCTCAGTAAAGCTGTGATGGATGTCATTTTAGAAGCCAGAAGGCCTAGTACTAGAAAATCCTGTGCTGGGAAATGGAAGAGATTTTGCGCTTGGAACCAAGCTCAAGGAACTGATACAGCTGTCCCAAATATCCCTCAGATTTTGCAATACTTAACTGAGTTGCTGGACAAAGGCCTATCTTTTTCATCAATTAAAATACATGCCTCTGCCATTTCAGCTCATTACAATACAGAGCCACCACTCTTTTCTTCTCATCCTTTATTAAGGCAGTACCTCAGAGGAGCCAAAAACATAAGGCCTCCAAGGAGAATGTCAGTACCTGCATGGGACCTCAATTATGTCTTGGAAAAACTCACCTTACCTCCTTTTGAGCCAGCTGCTACTGCGGATATAAAGTTCTTATCTTGGAAAACAGCTCTGCTCCTAGCAATAACTTCTGCAAGATGAGTTTCAGAGCTACAGGGTCTCATGGCTGAGGAACCCTTTATCATTTTTTATCCAGACAGGGACTCTCTGAGAACAAACCGTACAGTTATGCCTAAGGTGGTATCCAGTGTAGCCCTTAACCAAACAATTCATTTCCCAACTTTTTATCCAAATCCACAGAACAAGGGGAAGAAAATTCTGCATTCTTTGGACGTACGCAGACAACTTAGATTCTACTTGGACAAAACTAAAGTTTTCAGAAAGACAGAATAATTACTAGTGGCATATGCCACAGTATCACAAGGAAAGGCCATCTCCAAGCAGACTATTTCAAAGTGGATAGGTCACTGCATTCGTTTCTGCTACTCACAGCATGGCAAACCAGTGCCTAAGGGCATTAGGCCACATTCAACCAGAGCTGCAGGCACTTCTGCAGCCTTTCTCAGGGGAGTACCAACCAAAGACATTTTAGAGGCTGCTACTTGGAGTTCATTGCGTACCTTTACAAAACATTACAGTCTGCCTCTTTACACTAAATCCAGTGCAGGCTTTGCCACTGCAGTTCTGCAGGGCCTCATAGCTCCAGCCCCCCAACCATAGCTTTGGGACTCAACCCAAATGTAATGACTGCAACAGTGAAACACGAAGAACATAGTACAGATGTCCTTCATGGATGCATCTGCAGTCATAACAACTGTCTTCAGGCAGCCCTTCAGTCGGCCGGATTCCAAAGTCCGTCATCTCTGTTGGCCATTTTCTTCAGTCTTCTGCAGCGTGGGGCGCCAAGCAGAAGCTGTTGATGTCAGAAAAAGTTAATAATTGTTTAACCTGTGGGAAACAAAATACCTCATAAAGATTTCGGACATCACTTCGTGATTCTGCCAAAACGAAGAAAGAAAAACAGGAAGGGTCGGTCCCGTTTGGCCCGAAACCATGGTTACAAAAAACTGATCAAACTACACCTGAAACTATCACTACAACTGAGGTCCCTAACACCTTTGAATCGCGGCCAGAATTTACACACTCTGATTTACCACTGACTTATTCAGCACCATCCCTTTGATGTCTCTCTCCCCAGCACGTGGTGCTGCTAGGCCTCCAGCAGCCATGTCCATTAAGGCGCAGCCAAGACTACTAAAACAGTGCCTGTTAAACCCTTCCACCAGGCCCTCTGCCAGTTCTCAAATGCTTACCTTGGCAGAAGATTTAATTTCATTAATTAGAGGATCTCAATCTCACCCAGACAGGGCCTCTCAGCCCCAGAAAGAGACCTAGGGCAGAGCCCTGAGCCAGTGTCCTCTGATGATTCTGCTGATGAATCAGACATAACTGACAGCCAGAGGCTCCTTTCTCCAATTTTGAAGATTCTGATGCTGAAGAATCCATTCCAGCTGCTTCCTCCAGAAGAATTCTCCTTTGGCACCTACCACAGCACAGGCCCTTAGCTATCCCTCCTGTTCTCTCTGTGGTGGATGATGCTTTCAATGATGCATGCTCAGCTCCAGATTCTTTACCCCAGCCCTGCCAAACCAGACAGATTTTACAGGGTGCCAGATACTCATCTCTTGCAGACCCGAAACTATATCCCAGGGTCCGGTCATTAGACAGATGGGGTAAAAGTTTACACTTCAGCCACTCTTTCAGCTAGAGCTTTAAATTGTCAGTTTCACATGATACAATACCAAGAGTTTATGCTTGATCAGTTAACTAAAAAGCTAACCACTGATGAATCCTTAGAATGCATGGCTAAAGGAGCAAGCTTTTAGGATCATGTTGTTAAATCTAAATTGCTTGATGCTCCTATGGATAAATCAAGTTTGAAACCAATCCAGAGGAGAGGTGCCTACAGGAGGACAGTAGTGCAAGGTACAGAGGCACAGAATCAACACCTGCCTCTACATCAACACAGCCACAGTGACTTAAACTCCTAAGCCGCCCAACAGGGAACAACTTATTTTCAAAAGCGGGCACACCACACAAAAAAAGGACCAGTGGATTTCACGAACCACCGGTTCAAGGTCCACCACCCACTTACACTTTACCAGTCAAAGACAAACCTACCTACTACCAAAAAAAAAAAACAGAGGCTCTACAACAGATAATGGGAAACATATGAGCTGTGGAAAAGTGCCAACAGCAGAGCAAGGAAGGGGGTTCTACTCCACTATTCCCTAGTTCCAAGAAAAGAAAAAGTTGGAGACCAATTAGAGACCTGTCTACCCTAAATACTTACATCATTGTCCCAAAATTCAAAATGCGGCTGGTAACTCTAGATCTCAAGGAGGCATACCTCAGAACCTACCCTCAGATTCTGCAGGATCAGAGCACTATCAATTCTCAGCATTTGCTTTTTTGGCTTATCTACTATTAGAGTATTCACAAAATGCCTGGCATCAGTAACAACAAAAAGCTGCAAGACAAGATTTACAAAGGGGGTCATTTACTTACTTAGCTCACTACAGTCAATTTACAAAACAAAAGCTGATAAAGCTGATACCAGACAAGACAAGGACTGGGATGGGAATTGGAATTGGACACAGTAAAGACAAATGGCATTCTAACTACAAAAACAAAAGAACTCTCCTCTTTTTGGCATAACAAATCTGAACAACAAGTTAACAGCAGAAAGGTACTGGGGGCCTTGTTTCATGGCATCGCCATAATCTTGGTTCCATTTGCCAGACTACATATCCAGTCATACCCAGGCCTGCAGAGAAGGTCACAGCAAGCAAGACCATCACAACAGATGCAGACAGACCTGGGGGGGGGGGGGACCTGGGAAATGGGCTGCAAGGATTGGACAGTGTGGACACAGGTTACCACCTGCCAAAACAAAAGAAAATGCAGCTGGCAGTAAAATCTGGCAATCAAAAGTTCAGACCATTTCTCAAAAGAGCCAGTTGATGATAACCAGACAACAACCAACAGTCATGTGGGTAGTCAACAAACAGATCAACAAACATTTCCCCCCCCCCTATGCAGAGAATGACTGGCTGCTGTGGACTGGCACTCAGCTACAACATCCAGTTTTACAGCAATATTTGTAGGAAGGAAAAGAAAACTCTAGCAGATACTTAACAGGACTACATCGGATGTGTCCCACGATGGCAGCTGCACCGGACATCTTCAAGACCATCTCAAGAAACTCTCCTTCAGCTGGAAAGGACTAAACAATATGTGGCCAATACCCTGATGCCTTTGATGCTAACTCAGAACAACTACAGCACCATGCATCCAAATCACATAGCAGCTGCTCCTGTCCTATATTCCCATCAAGATTTCATGCATCAGCTATTTCAGCAGAATACAGCTTTGATCCACCTGTTTGGCAGTTCCTCAGAGGAATCATGTGCTAAAAATTGACTCTATCACCTTTTGAACTAGCAGCTAATCTTCCTTCTTTCCCAACCCACAAAACAGACAGCCACTACCACAGCTCTTTCGAGGAGTGGCTACGGACATAGTACATTTTGTACCTACCATAAATGTAGATGTCAATAGCTAGCTAGTGGGGGTTGTATTTATGTACATACATGCTTATTTTTGTGTTTACCTCTATCTTTTGGAAACATTGGCATCTATCCAAAATTTTTAGCCTTCTCTGTACTTTGTGTACACTTGCCATAAATGTAGATGTTCGAGTGTATTCACTGTTGCAGTCCAGGTTACCCACTCGCCAGCCCCCTTATTTTTGCTGGAACTTATCTTTATTTCTCTAATCTATACAACCTAGGTGGTGTATTTGTTTATAGATGAAAGTTAAAGCTTATTTTGGTGCATGTATGTTTTATTTACATAATTTTAGCCTAGCCTTTTGGAGGCCCCTGATATCTGGGGCAAGAAAAACTGAATAAAATGGCGTTGGCTACATCTTTTATACCCCTGACGTCAGGGAAGAGACGGCAGCAACCGACGCAGGACCCAAGACTTTAGAATTCAGGCAGACTGAGGGCAGCCTGCCAGCAGGATAACCCAAATGTAATGACTGCAACAGTGAATACACTCTAACATCTACATTTATGTTAAGTGTACACAACTGTACTTTTCTAATCCTAGTGTGAAATACACTGCAGCATGGACTTTATTTTATTTTTTGTGTGTATAATATATATATATATATATATATATATGTGTGTGTGTGTGTGTGTGTACTTAGTATTGTGTAATGCATGTCTTTAGATTATCTGTGATTTATGCATGCTAAATAATCTCATGACAAATTGCATTATCTATTTCTCAGAGGGAGGATTTAGATCAGTGTGTAACATGTATGTGCTATGTCTTTAAAAAAACCTGCAGTGCTGTGTGTGCACATAGAAATTCCAGACACGTGCAATCTGTAGTACCATTTTGTAGAAGCAGCCAGTGAGTGAGCAGGGTATGATCGCAGCAGTTTGTATACAAGTTACTTAGTCATAGTCAATAGCCTGTACAGTAATGTGTTTGTATAGAATAAAACTGCTTAAACAGAACCCATGAAGACTTGTTTATTTGTGTACCAATACAAAAATGACAAAAGGGAATGCAGGCCTACTTTCCTCAGGAGAAGGTGCAAAGGCTTTCAGCTTACTTTCACCACATTTCCTTCCTCAACAGATGCTCAGCCAGGTGCCCTTAAGATCTCTGGGATTATGGCAGCAACCATCCCAGTGCTTCCTTTAGACAGGTTGCACATGAGGAAAACTCAGTGGTACCAGAAAAGAGTAGGGTCCCAACAGTCATCCTCTAGACACAGAGCTCCACTTGATAACTTGTCTCTAGAAGGATTTCTAGAGGTGGGTAGACCAGATGAAACTCAACCCAGGGCTCCTCTTCACTCCACAGACTCCAACTTGGGAGATGTAGACAGGTACTTCAGACAAAGCTTGGGAGGCCTGGATGAGTTCCCATAAGAGATCAAGGCAAGTGACCACCCAAGCTCAGACAGGAGCA
The DNA here is from genome assembly GCF_019279795.1 of Protopterus annectens. Classification (NCBI taxonomy): domain Eukaryota; kingdom Metazoa; phylum Chordata; order Ceratodontiformes; family Protopteridae; genus Protopterus; species Protopterus annectens. The sequence goes on along the minus strand of NC_056730.1, from coordinate 550,857,963 downwards.
TGTTAGCCTGAGAGTTGAAAGTTCTGATCCTAGCATTTCAGGTTTTCTCGTACACCTGGATACAAGGCCCTCTGCGAGTGGTCACAGCCAGCACTATAGTCATGTGGTACATAAACAGGGAGACACCAGATAATACCAACTGTGCAAACTAGTACAGAGTGCTTGGGACTTAGCCACCCAGCAGAGAATGTCTCTGCTTGCCCCATACATCACATCACGGAACAGTGTTCTAGCAGACTCGTTAAGCAGGTCTATCAAGAACCCTCATGAATGGACCCTAAACGAACAAGTCTTACTGGACATCCTACACAGGTCAGAGGCACCTCAGATAAATTTATTTGCCTCAGAGAGCAACAAACAACTCCCCCTCGTTTGCACCAGGGCCCCCTATCCCTCAGCTTGGAGGACAGACACATTCCCCTTCTAGTGGACAAGTAAGTTTTTGTGTGCCTTCCCTCCACTACCTCTAATTCCAAATGTATTAAGTCCAAATAGAAAGACTAAAACTTGCTGGTGACACCTTTTTTGGCCGAGACAGCACTGGCTCTCTCTTCTCTTCTCTTCCATCTAACCAGGGGAATCCATCACAAAGTACCACATGAGGCAGATCTCATCGTATAGCAGAAGGGTTCACTATTTCATCCAAACTTGTCAGGATGTTCTTTGGGTCCTCCCGGAGGTGAGGAGATCCACAACTCAAACATCCTACATAGCCAAATGGAAGACATTTTCCTTCTGGTGTCATAGCAGTAGTAAGGACCCCACAAAATCAGAAGTCTTTCATCTTAAAGTATTTGTGCAAACTCATGAATGCAGGTCTTGCATCCTCCTCCATCAATGCCCACCTGTCAGCCATCTCTGCCAGTCTTCCTGTCAATCCACTGGTTATGTACAGGCCCAAGTTCAAACAATTCCTAAAATAGACAATACATCAAAGAACCCCAAAGAATCCTGTGCCCCTCCCCCCGCCCTCAACTTTGTACTGGAAAAGCTCATTCTACTTCCTTTTGAACCAGTCGCATCAGTAAGTTTCATTCTGCACCTGGAAAACAATCTTGCTGTTGGCTCTCATTTCTGAGAGTTACAGGCACTCGTTGCCCTTCCACCCTTTCTTATTTTTCATAAGGGCAGGGTAACCCTGAGGGTTAACCCCTCTTTTTTGCCTGAAGTAGTGAACAAAATGTCCCTCAATCAGGCCATAAAATAACTTACTTTCTTTCCCAACTCCTAGGTCAGGGGGAAAGACTCCTGCACTCTTTGGATGTACAGAGACAGCTAAGGTTTTATTTGGACAAGACAGATTATATTTGTAAGTCAGACCAACTATTTTTGAGCTGAGGTCATATGTCGGACGTACTGTTCACAGAGGGTTAAGCTTTGGTACCCTGGCTGAATATCAGCAGAGAATAACCATCTGCTGTGACAATGATCAGTAGGACATCTATTGTTGCGGTATGTTTTTATACAGCTGTACTTTACCTCATCAAGTTGACCTGTTGACCCAGAACAAAGGGTCTATACTTCCCTCCAGTTTGTAGACTCCAAGCGGTATAATTTGGATGGTTTAGCCCTTATCCCCTACCAGGATCATGTTCTGTAAAATGTACTACATATTTTGAGGGATGCCGGGAAACTCAACACTAGAAAATCTTAAATAAAATGTTGGAAAAGTTTTTTTTTTGTTTGTTTTGTTTTTTTTTTTCCCCACTGACGGTCTTAAGTGAGAATAGGACCCATTATTGGCACAGGTGCCCCTATTACTCACCTGTCTGTAAGCTCTGTAAAGAGAGGGCTGTCCTATGCCTCTTTGAAGATACTTGATTAGATATTTCTACTTCCCTGCCTTTAAACACCCATTGTCCTAAAATGTGCTTCACCTTAAGACCCCCAGAAGAGAGCGTATTCTACCATAGGACCTTACCTGAACTTTGTACTAAGAAACCCACTTTGTCATCCTCCCCCTCCCCCTTTGAACTGGCTGCTTCCACCCCAATAACCTTCTCTTGGAAAAGCTGCCATTCTGGGAGTGTTTGAATCTGCCAGGATAATATCAGAATTGCATGCTCTTGTATGCAAGGAGTTCTTTGTTTTTTTTTTTTTTTATTTTGTTTGTTTGTTTTTATATATATTATTATTATTCCGCATGGACAGGGTCACTGTCTTCCATTGTCCATCCTTCATGTCCACGGTAGATACAGAACTTTCATTAAATCAGTCAATTTATCTTCCTTTACTTTTTTTTCTTTTTCCACAGAACAATGGGAAATCTTACATTCCTAGACAGGCAAAGAGAGAAGTTTTATGTGAACACCACAAAGTAGTACAAAAAGCCCAGTGAGTTTTTTATTGCCTTTGCCAACGTCAGAGATGGAGATACCTACCAACAAGCAGACCATATCAAAATAGATAGCATATCACAATGCCTTATGTTGCACCCATCATGTCCGATTAGTTCCAGATAAGGCAAGAGCGCACTCTGAGTCATGGCTACCACTACAAACTTCCTCAGACAGGTGACCGTGCTGGTCAGCTTAGAGGCAGCAACCTGGTGGTCTCTGCACGTTTGTCAAACATTACAACCTAATGATTCCTGAAATTTTGCCTTATTTCCTTCCTTAACTGATTCAGCAGTGGTAGTTACATCAGCTTTGAATGTCAAGCATGTTTTGAAGTTAATGCCTTCAGACAAACTTACCTTCTTTCTTCCATCACAGCCAACCTCTCCTAACCAGTTGTTGAAGCACTGCTCAGTATCTCGATGCTTTTCTGAAACTCATTTTTCCCAGTCAGAGGCAACAATGGAATTGCTTAATTAACTTCCAGTACATCACAAAACGGGTACCCTTTGCATGTCTGCTGTGTACATTTCTCTTTTTACTTGCAATTTACAGATGTTCTTCGAGTTTCACTGTTGCCGTCATTACATTTGGGTAATCTGCTGGCAGGTTGCCCTCAGTCGGCCTGAATTCCAAGGTCTTGGGTCCTGCGTCGGTTGCTGTCTTCTCTTCCATGACGTCAGGTCATCAGGGGTATAAAACATGCAGCCGACGCCATTTTCTTTAGTTTTTCTTGCCACGCGGTGCCTGAAGCAGAAGCATTTCACAAGTGCCGGTCGGCCGACTACTGAAATATTCACATTTGAGTTTCAGAACCGAAGTCTTCACTAAAGCTAAGTACCCCATAGGGGAAACTTTTTTTCTTGCTTTTTACCGATGTCAGAAAAAGTTAATAATTGTATTACTTATGGGAAGCAAATAAATACCTCATAAGGATTTCCATTTATACTGTATTCCTTGCTTAGGCCCTGATCACAATGTGCCTGGCTGTTGGTTTTGTGCTAGATTTAACCAATGCACTATTGAGCGTCAGTATATTTTTGCATCTAAGTATTTTGGAAACCGATTTAACTATGACTACTTGAGTACATAATAAACGCAAAGAAAAGGACAGAGAAAGGCAGTCGAGATCCAAAACCGATGAAGCTTCTCCTAAGCCAGTCGCCGGTACTCAGTGAGGCGCTTTCGCAGCCCCTGATACCCGCTACCTTCGAGTCGTAGGCCTCTACCAACTCGCCAGATACTCAAGGTGTTGGACCGACGGATGTATCTTCCTCAGATGGATCCGGAGCCGCTGAGGAGGCACCGGCTTCTGAGGGTGTATTCAGACCTCAACATTTTTATATCAAACCGACGAAAGCTGCAAAACCAAAGGTAAAGACACCTAAAACTAAAAAAAATGACGCTTGAGCCACATGCACAGGCCTCTATGCCTAAAAAACAGATGATCAAAATGGCTGAAGACCTCATTACCTTGATCAGGGGTACCCATCCCCATCCCCCTCCAGATAGAGGCCTAGGCAAGACACTGACTATGAATCTTCAGATCAGGTTTCTATTTCTTCTGATTCCTCTTCTGATCAGGAACTATCTTTACCTCCCTATGAGGATTCTGATGCTGAAGAGTCTATTCCATCTGCATCTCCTCCTGAGGATTATTCATTTGGAGAAACCTTGCATACTTTGAGGGAGCATTTTCACTGGGAGAGTTAAGACTTCTCAGAATCAAAAAAGAGACTCAGGTCTTTCCTCTTTCTCCCTCAGCACAAGCTTTTAGCCATTCCCCCTGTTTTAGACATTGTGGATGATGTGTTTTCGGAGTCAAGCCTGACCCCTGACTCCTTACCTCCAGCACCCAGTAAGCCTGACCGGTATTGCAGGGTCCCTGACTCTCTTAAATTTTTATTTAGAAACCCTGCTGCTGATCCTGAAACTATTTCACAGGGTCCAAAGGGGAGTTATGGCCTCAACAGCAAAAAACCCTACCCCCTCCGACAGAGATTCAAGGGCACTGGACAGCTGGGGGAAAAAGGTTTATACATCTGCAACCTTGGCAATCAGGGCCTTAAACTTTCAATTTCATATGCTTAAGTACCAACAACATGTTATGGGATTGCTGAAACAGAAAGTGATGTTGATTTCAGAATATGCAGAAAATATGGAATTGCAGGAATTATTGCATGCAGCTGAACAAGTTGGAAAGCATACTTTGCAATGTGGTTTTGATTCTTTAGAGGCCTCCTGCAGGGCTGCAGTTACTGGATCTGTGATTAGGAGGCATGCCTGGTTAAAGCTAAATTGCTAGATGCACCTTTACAGCATGATTCTTTGTTTGGTATTAAGGCAGAAGAGGTTTTAAAGAAAATGGAAAACAAAGCTAAGTCTATGCAAACTGTTAAAGATTTCTTAAAAGTGCAGCCACCTAGATTCAGTAGACACTGGATTTGCCCCTTAGAGGTCTGTCTGACACAGGAAAGGACCATTTTTGTAGGCCAGACGCCCTAAGGGTTCCAGGAACCGGGCTCAAGACTCATACAGGTCAAAGCAATGGGGCGCATCCACCTCCAAATCTGGAGGAGATAAAGCGCAAACCTACAGAAAGCAATCGCAATGACTTCCCTCTGCCTACACTAAGCACTTATATTTTGGCAGCACCCATAGGGGGGAAATTAGCACTTTTTGCTCAAAATAGGCAGTTAATAACCCAGACAAAAGTGGGTACTAAACATCGTATCACAGGGATACAGATTCCACACTCTGCCAATGACAAATGGTTGGGTAGATCTGCCAAAAAACTAATGGGCAGAGGCACAGAAACAGGTTACGTTCCTCATGGATATGGGGGCCATTCAGACAATACCAGAACAGGAAAAAGGACAAGGTTTTTACTCAAGACTGTTCTTGGTACCCAGAAAGGACAAGGCCTGGCGGCCAATACTGGATTTATCGATTTTGAACACATACCTGGACATTCCAAAATTCAAAATGCTCACTTTGCAACAGCTTCTGCCCATGCTGGGCAAGAATGCTTGGCTGGTGACTTTAGACCTAAAAGAGGCATACCTGCATGTCCCAATAAGACAGTTGTGCAGAAGATACCTCAGATTCAAGGCTGGCTTAATGAATTACCAATTCTCTGCACTGCCCTTTGGCTTATCTACTGCGCCCAGTGTCTTTACAAAGTGCATGGCACCAGTAATTGCATTTTGCAGACAAAGAAATATTCAAATATATCCTTACTTGGACGACTGTCTCATTCAAGCAGAGAAGAAGAACACTCTTCTACGATACCTGGCGTTTGTGAAAAGGCTTCTAGCATGCCTAAGGTACACAATAAACGAAAAGAAATCACAACTGGTACCCTTTCAAAAGATAACATTCCTGGGTGCAATCTTGAATACAACTACCCTGATGGCTTACCTCACGCCAGACATACAAAGGCAACCAACTACTTACTTCAAACTGATGGCAACAAAAACCCAGTCTTCTGCAAGACAAATTCTGCAGGCTCTAGGCTTCATGGCTTCCTGCATCCTAATTCCATATGCAAGACTGCATATGAGGAAACTTCAGTGGTACCTAAAACATTTATGGAGTTAACATTCACACAGTCTGGAAACCATGATTCATTCCTCTCATTCCCTGCCTGCAATAGGAGTTTCTATGGTGGGCAAAGGCCTGTCACCAAAACTTGGGACGGCCCTTCACTCTACCCCCTGCCCAGCCGAACCTTAACAGACGCATCAGATTATGCCTGGGGGGGAAACATGGCAGGAAGATGCATTCAGGGCATATGGACACCAAATCAAATGCATCTATATATCAACCAGAAAGAGATGCTAGCTGTTCAAAGTGCCCTAATAGCCTTCAAAGACTTCATCCAGGGCAACTACTGATAAAGACGGACAACACCACAGTCATGTGGTATGTAAACAAGCAAGGGGGCACACACTCGTACCCCTTTTGCAGATTAGCCATGGCACTGTGGGACACAGCTTTGACCTAACAAACAAATCTTCAAGCTCAATTCCTGCCAGGAAAACAAAACACTCTGGCAGATGATTTAAGCAGAAACCTTATGGATCCTCACGAGTGGAAACTAAATCTACAAGTCTTCAGCATGATAGCAGAGAAATGGGGGAGCCTAGACATAGACCTATTTGCCTCTCCTCAAAATTATCAACTGAAAAGATTCTGCACAAGGACTTATCACAGACAAGCATGGAAAGTGGACGCCCTATCCTTCAGTTGGAAAAACTTATCAGTTTATGCCTTTCCTCCTCTGCCTCTTCTACCCAAGGTCCTCCTAAAAGTCAGACGAGAAGCCAAAGATTATATTAATTGCCACAGACTGGCCCCGCCAATACTGGTACCCAATCCTAAGGAACTTGTCTCAATACCCAGCTTGGACCTTGCCTCAGAAACCACAAATACTGTCCCAGCAAAACAGTCAGATCCTGCACAGTCAACTACAGACTCTGAACGTGGCAACATGGCTAATCCTGTAATCATACAGACGACACCTCTCAGTAAAGCTGTGATGGATGTCATTTTGGAAGCCAGAAGGCTTGGTACTAGAAAATCTTATGTTGACAAATGGAAGAGATTCTGTGCTTGGAATCCTGCACAAGGAACTGATGCAGCAGAACCGCATATTCCTCCTATTGCAATACTTAACTGAGATGCTTGACAAAGGCCTCTTTTTCATCAATCAAAATCCATGCCTCTGCCATTTCGGCTCATTACAATACAGAGCCACCAATCTTTTCTCATCCTTTACTAAAGCAGTATCTTAGAGGAGCCAAAAATGTAAGGCCTCCTAGAAGATCACCATTACCTGCATGGGACCTCAGTTATGTGTTGGAAAAGCTCACCCTGCCTCCATTTGAACCAGCTGCTACCGCTGATATAAAGTTCTTATGGAAGACAGCTCTGCTACTAGCAATTACTTCAGCAAGGAGAGTTTCAGAGCTACAGGCCCTCATGGCTGTAGAGCCTTTTATCATATTTTACCCAGACAGGGTGTCCGAGGACAAATCTTACTTTTATGCCTAAGGTCGTTTCCAGTGTGGCTCTTAACCAAACAATTCATCTGCCAACTTTTTATCCAAATCCGCAGAACAAAGGGGAGAGAATTCTGCATTCCTTGGATGTACACAGACAGCTAAGATTCTACTTGAGCAGGACTAAAGCTCTAAGAAAAACTGAGCAATTACTAGTGTCCTATGCTGCAGGATCAGAAGGAAAGGCTATTTCAAAGCAGACAATTTCAAAGTGGATAAGCGATTGCATCCGTTTTTGCTACTTACATGGCAAACCTGTGCCCAAGGGCATTAGATCTCACTCCACCAGGGCTGCAGCTATTTCAGCAGCCTTTCCCAGAGGAGTACCAGCCAAGGACATTCTAGAGGCTGCTACATAGAGTTCTGTTCACACCTTTACAAAGCATTACCATTTGCCTCTCTACTCTTAAGTCCAGAGCAGGCTTTGCCACTGCAGAGCTGCAGGGCCTTATAGCCTCACATAATGCTGTTTAGCTCCAGCCTCCCAACCATAGCTTTGGGATTCTACCCAAATGTAATGACTGCAACAGTGAAACACTAAGAACATAGTACAGTTGTGTACACTTACCATAAATGTAGATGTTCGAGTGTATTCACTGTTGCAGTCCAAGTTACCCTCCCGCCATCCCCCTGTCATTCTACAGTTCATCTTTCCTTCTCTGTCTTCTACAACCTATGTGGTGTATTTGCTTGTAGATGAAGGTAAAGTTTATATTGATGCGTGTGTGTGTGTGTGTGTGTGTGTGTGTGTGTGTGTATATGTATATATATATATATATATATATATGTATGTGTATATATATATATATATATATATATATATATATATATATATATATATTTTAGAATATTGCTACCTTTTGGGGGGCATCAGACATCGGGGGCAAGAAAAACTAAAGAAAATGTCATCGGCTGCATGTTTTATACCCCTGGCGTCATGGAAGAGAAGACAGCAACTGACGCAGGACCCAAGACTTTGGAATTCAGGCCGACTGAGGGCAACCTGCCAGCAGATTTCCCAAATGTAATGACTGCAACAGTGAATACACTCTAACATCTACATTTATGGTAAGTGTACATAACTGTACTTTCTATCTCTGTAATTGCCACAGAAGTCTTTATAGTTTCTTGTTAAAAAATTCTTAAAGTATCAGTTATGATATAGGCAATCATACATTTATGTAAATGAAAATAAATCCTATTGACATATTTTCATTTGCAAACATTTATGCATCATGCGTAAGCTATCTAGTCATTGTCAGTCAAACATTACGTAGCTTATTCACATCCTGCCTTCTTTTAAACCTCATTCCTTCTACAAAACATATGCTTGTATTGTTCCCACAATTCCCAATTTTTCTAGGTCATTTGTTCCTACCCTTTTCTAAAGATCTCATTTCCAGTTTTATCTTTTTTACTATATTCACAACTTCTAGTAGTTTTTCAATTTTCTAGTAACTGCTTTTTTGGTAGCTACCATAATCAGATTAAACAAGGCCTTACTATGTCTAGCAATTCCAATTCAATATCATAGCTCAAAAAATAATTTTCTTAGTTGTACCAATTCGCTCACCCAATATTACTGAACTAGTCTTCAGGGAATTGTCTGCCAACTCATTGCATTCCCAGAAAATATGTTCCCAATTACCTCTTTCCTCCCCATCACACCTCCAACATTTGCTATCTACCAGGGGAAAAATTCTTTGGAGTCTACTTGTGGTATAAAACTACCTATGTAAACACTTCCAAGCAAAGATCCTAAGTTTTCTCGACTTCGTTGCATATGTGGGAGACGTACATCTCCCCATTGTTTTTGTTTTGTGAATTGCTAATCCAGTCACTCTTCACAATCCGTTCTAACTTCCTTTGATTTGATTCTTATAGTTATGCAATATTTTATATGCACTACTAATTATCCTGTTTTTAACAACAGCTTCTGCTCTAGATTCTACTAAAAACTTTACCCGTGCTGATGTTCTTCGTTCCACATTGCTGCAGTCCTAACTATTGGGTAGTCCGCTGTCCAGTCGGCCTCAGGGCGCATTAGACGACGCCAGTACGCCAGGGTACTAACGCGCATGACCGCCATATCCTCAGTCTTTTGCCGCGTGGTCCGATGCAGAAGCAGTTTAGTGCAGGTTGGCGTTCTGAAATTTTCTGAAGTCGGAGTTTCAGACCGAATCAAAGTGGTTTTTCTTGCCTCAGTATTTAACCGGATGTCAGAAAAGTGAATAACTGTATTTCTTGTGGGAAACAGATACCTCATAGGGATTACCATACTTTGTGTATACCTTGTTTAGGGCCTGAGCACGACGTTGTTGGATGCCGCTCTTGTGCTAGATTTAACACTATTAAGAGAAGGTTAGACTGTGCCAGGTTAGTGTTTGGGAAGCGCTGTAATTATAAATGTGTGCCGGGATGCTCGGGCCGCTTCATCAAAAAAAGCAAGGATAAAACTGCAAAGCCTAGGGTTGATGAACCGGCATTCCCGGACGTCGGTTCTTTAGAAGGCTCAGTGGAGTCAGAGGTTTTGCCAGGAGTTTCTTTGGAGTCTCAGGCAGAGACTTTACTGTTACAGGATGTGCCCTCTCAGGAGGTAGGCCAGGCTGAGGGGCCTCTCAGGTAACTGTTCTTCCCTCTCTTCCCAAGGTAGTTAGAGCCTCTCCTTCTGTTTCCAAAACTTCTTTGAGAGGTAGGCCAAGTTTAGCTTCAGTGGGGGCTTCTCCTAGCACTTCAGGTTCTGTGCCTAAGAAACATATGCTTAAAATGGCAGAAGATTTGATTACTATGATTAGAGGTTCTATGCCCTCCTGATAAGAGGCCTAGGGTGGAACCTGAGTTTGAGAGTTTGGAACAGTGTTCAGAGGCGAGTCTTCTGCGGAAGACTTGCAGGAGTATCCTCCTTATTCTGATTCTGATGTGGATGATTCCACTCCTACAGCTTCTCCTCCTGAGGATTTCTCATTTTCAGAGACTCTGCATTCCATGCGGGAGCACTTTAAATGGGAAGGCCAAGATTACTCTGATTCTAGGAAAAGGCTTAGGGAATTCTTGTTTTACCCCAGCATAGGCCCTTAGCTATACCTCCTGTGTTGAATGTGGTAGAAGATGTTTTGGAGGCTTCCTTGAACCCTGATTCCTTGCCTCCTGCTCCTGTTAAACCTGATAGGTACTATAGGGTGCCTGAAGCTCATAAGTATCTTTTAAGAGTCCTAGGGCAGACCCGAAACTGTTTCTCAGGGACCTAAAGGTGTTAAGGCCTCTGTTGTTAAAAACCCTGTTCCCACTGATAAAGAGGCAAGGGCTTTGGATAGATGGGGAAAGAAAGTGTATACTTCTTCCACTTTAGCCATGAGGGCGTTGAATTGTCAGTTTCACATGCTAAAATATCAAAATTATCTCCTTTCACAATTGAAATCTAAGGTGGATGCTTTGGCGGAAGGTATTGAGTGTAAAGAGTTGCTGGATTTAGTTCATGTGTCTGAACAAGTGGGTAAGCATTCTTTGCAATGTGGTTTTGATGCTGTACAGGCCCCCTCGAGGGTGGCTGCCACTAGTTCTGTTCTTCGCAGGCATGCCTGGTTGAGGGATCAGAATTTAGCTGAGCATGTTAAGACAAGGATTTTGGATGCTCCTTTACAGTCTGATGTGTTGTTTGAAGCAGTTTTAAACAAAATGGAGGACAAAGCTAAGTCTATGCAAACTGTTAAAGATTTTGTTTAGTAGAAATTGGCCTACTAAGGGTTGGACATATCCTGCTTATGATTCCCAGTCTAGGGGTAGGTCTAGACGTGGTAGGGGCAGAGCTCAAGGTTCTTTAGGCCTAGAACAGGAGTTCACCTGCTCAGACTTCTGGTGAAACAGACCCAATGACCTGTTTTTCAGCTGCCAGTAGATTCTCGCCTGGCAGCTCCTTTGGGAGGAAGACTGTCTCTTTTCAAAGAAAATTGGGATTTAATTACTCAAGACAGATGGGTGTTGGATATCATTCACCACGGTTACAGGTTTTATTTCCATACATTGCCCCCTTTCAAAGGCATGCCAGACGTTCCTCCTCCACAAAGGAAAGAGGCTCACAAGCAAATTTCTCAGTTACTCCAAATAGCCATTCAGCCAGTCCCTGTATCACAAAGGCGCCTAGGATTTTTTTCTCGCCTGTTCCTAGTACCAAAGAAGGGGAACATGTGGAGACCAATTTTGGATTTATCTATCATCAACACTTATCTGGACATTCCCAAGTTCAAGATGTTACCTCTGCTGGGCAAAGATCACTGGATGGTAACTTTAGATCTCAAGGAAGCTTACCTTCATGTGCCTATAAGACTAAGTTGCAGGAAGTATCTGCGTTTTCGAGCTGGAAATTCTCATTATCAGTTCTCTGCATTGCCCTTTGGCTTATCTGTATTCACAAAGGTTCTGGCTCCATAGCTTAGTGATAGCTTCAGGCTACAAGGAATTCAAATCTATCCTACTTGGACGACTGCCTGATTCTGGCTCAAGAAAAGGAAGACCTTCTACAGCATCTGGAATATGTTATAGCAGTGCTAAGATGCCTAGGTATTCTGTGAACGAAATAAAGTCCAGTCTAGTACCCTCTCAAGACATATGCTTTCTGGGTGTGAGACTGAATACAGCAGCCCAGATGGCCTTTAACCCGGACAAACAACAGAGTCTATCACTTTACTTCCATCAACTATCTCATCAGTCCTGCTGACTGCAAGGACAGTCCTTCAAGCATTAGGGTTCATGGCATCTTGTATTCTGGTGCTTCCCAATGCCAAACTGCATATGAGGAAGCTACAATGGTATCTCAAAATGTATGGACACAGCACTGCCAGGATTTGGACACTGTCATTCAAATAATACCTTGCCTTCAAAAGAATTTTTGTGGTGGGCTCAGGAATGTCACCTAAACAAGGGACTCTCTGTGACCCGGCCAGTCAGATTTTAACGACAGATGCTCGGACATTGCTTTGGGAGCTCATCTAAATGGAAAGTGGATACAAGACAAGTGGCCTGCCAGACTACAGCATCTACATATCAACATGAAGGAGATGTTAGCAGTCCAGTTTGCATTAATGGCTTTCAAGGAGTTACTTCTTCCAGGGCAGGTGTTGATTCTAACAGACAACACAACTGTCATGTGGTACATCAACAAACAAGGGGAACACATTCTTACCCATTGTGCAGGCAAGCAATGATTTTATGGGAGACAGCTTGCAACTAACTCTTCAGGCAAGGTTTCCAGACAAATCATGGATCCCGTGGAAACTGGATCTTCATGTATTTCAAAGTTGACAGTGTCCTGGGGAACTCCAGACATAGATCTGTTCGCTTCTCCACTGAACCACCAGCTGCCAAAGTTTTGCACAAAGAGTTTTCACACACAGCTTGGAAAGTGGATGCTCTTTCATTCAGTTGGAAAAATCTTCATGTAAGGATGATTTTATAGCTCAGATTGGCGCAGCAGCAGCTGGCAGACACCATTACTGAGTCTGGTAAGAAGCCTCATGGGCCTTTACCTTGATTCCATTCTGTTGTGCTCAGAGGGACGGTCGCCTGCTCAATGTCAAGCTTCACTCTCTTCATCTAACAGCCTGGCATATCGGTTTGGCTCTTCAATATCTTACTGGTTATGGACAAAGGTTTTGTCTTTCTCTTCCATTAAGATTCATACCATTGTTTTCCATCCTTTTGTTCAAGCAATTTCTTAGAGGCAAAGAATATATAACCCCCCCAGAGCTCCTACTCCTGCTTGGGATCTCAATTTTGTGTTGGAGAAACTTACTCTACAACCTTTTGAGCCTGCAGCTACTGCTGAACTGAAATAGATTTTTGAGGTATCATTCATACTAATCCTTCTTTCTTTTATGCCCTAGGTGTTTTCTTGTGTGGCTTTAAACCAAACTATTCATTTGCCTACTTATGCAGATCCCAAAATAAAGGGGAAAAGATTTGCATTGCATTTTGTTATTCCCATCATGGCAAGGAGATTCCAGCTGGGATTAGGCCTCATTCCACTGCAGCAATGTGGAGGTGAGGTTATATGCTGATGATTTTGTATATATTATACATGTTTTGGTGTAGGTATATTAGGCCTTGTCTTTGCAATGTGGATCCTCGAACATCTACATTTATGGTAGGTACAAAACTGTACTTTCTTTCGCTTGGGATCCCCCCTATTTCTTTCTCTTTGCCTATATTCTGCCTTCCCTGTCAAGGACTGATGTCAAATCTTTAGCTTTACGTCCAAATACATTATTGGCCTCTTTCCATTATGTTACCTTTCCCACTGTAGTTATTTGCTCCCAGTACCTTAGTTTCTTTACCAGTTTTCTGCAGTAAATTCCAGTCCCCTCTTGCCTAGTGTATCTGTCCATAATTGCAGTCATTCATATGGCCAGAATTTCCTTGGCTTAATTCATAGAATACTTTCTACTCTTTCATGAATATAGTATTTTTTTAATGGTTATTGTTAAGTCTCCTTAAGGATCTGCATCGAAGATCCCGGTCTGTCCTTGTTTATTGAGCTTCCCCCTTTTCATCATCATACTTTTCCACTTTGAATTATAGCTTTCTGCTTGTGCTGTGTATAGGCGCCTTAATTTTGTAGTTCTGAAATACCCTTCAGATTAGATAATCCCAAACCACCTTGCTGTATTGGAAGAATCAGCTGATCCCACTTTTAGTCTCTTCCCACATATCCTTAGCCGCCACAACAGACTTCTTTTTAATCTATACTCCTAAGTATTTAATTTTATCATATCCCCATAAATATGGATATTGCTTAACCAATTTGCTTGGGAGTACATGATTTACATCTATTCCCTTTGTTTTATCTACATTAATTTTGTATCTTTGTATTTTATATAATTAAATTTGTAAACTGAGACCACAGTAGCCTACTGATACAAGGTTATCCTGTTTTCCACCTGAGAAATAGTTAAGAAATTATGTAGTTTCAGAGCAGTCCTTGGTCAATTCTGATTGTTAAACACAAACTTGTCTTTGCTTTGGCTCATTAGCAGCAGTACAAAAGAACTGCCTGCTCACACCCTTGTCCCTTCCCCCATTCCTGTTTATTACCTTGAGCCATTCCCAAAGTTAATAAATATTACCTGTGGCAGGCATCATTTTTAAAACTACAACTACCCTTTGAGCACCTCATGCTCGGCTCTGCCATAAAACTTATTAAAACTGCCTGAATTGGGCACAGCTAACTGATAGTTTGTGGAAATGCAGGGTACCTACCCGAGTCTCCATATTCACTATCGTGTTCTTTTATCAGTTTACTCTGTAACCTGATTGTTTCCAGCCCCCTCATAAGAGCAACTAACATGGTCTCTACCCGCTTCGCTCTCCACCCTGCCCCCTGTTCCCTCCCACCCCCAGTGGTCCTACCTTTATTACACTCACAAACCCCTCCCATCTTTCCAATAGCCAACCACTGCACTAAACCCAGCATTACCTTCTCCATCTTCCCACTACTGTCACTCCTCAGCTAACCTGTATAAGCATACCATACCTATGCTCACTGCATGCAATCTCCTTGCATATCTTACATCCTACCAAGACTCCATCATTCCCCCATTCGACAACTACCACTGTACTACTACTCACACCACCACTCGTCTCACCCTCTCAGCTGCCCTCCCCTCCCACCAACTCGAGAACCATCCCAATGCACCCCCCGCATATTTTTGCAACTATATTACTCAAACATAAAGCATTCCTACAACTTATCATAGTAACCCTCCCACCATACCTGTTATCCACAGAGCACAATCATAAAGTTTCCCTAATAAACAAACTCATTCAAAAACTGAAAACCTAATAACTTCATGCATATCAAAACTAGCCCTAAGTGGAGACATCCACCCTAACCCTTTCCCTACCATCTCCAACCCCAGTCCTCATAATCAGACTAGAAACCACAACTTCTCCCATATCACAGCCAATAGAAAGCCAAGTGACTTCCTTCTACTAAGCCTAAATATTAGAAGTATATCCAACAAAGTCCATGAACTCCATGACACCATAGACTTGTACTCCCCAGATATAGTCATCCTGACAGAAACCTGGCTAAAACCTCACATTACCAGTGAGCAAATCCTCCCTTCCGGTTACGGCATACTAAGAGTAGACCGGCTAAACAAGAAAGGAGGTGGTGTAGCTATAATATTTAAACAGCATGTAAACATCCAGATCTTAAAATCATCAGCTCCACAAATAGGCAATGAAGAAATAATATATACCAACCTCAAAATAAACCAAAACAAATCCATCAACATAATTGAATGCTACTTCCCACCTGGCCAAAACATACCTCCACTAGAAGACCTCCTCACTTACTCTACCCACCATCTCCCCCAAGAAACTATAATTTTAGGTGATTTCAATATTGACTGACAATCCTGTTCTGGCAACCATCCAGCCCATCATGTAAACCTTCATGGCTTCACCCAGCTAGTCCAGTCACCAACCAGGATAAATAAAAACTCCCAACAAGCACACTACCCTGGATTGGATACTAGTCAGTAAGAGCCCCCAGTCATGTATAACAGGCTGCTTATCAGATAGCCTCAGTGATCACTCACCAACATTCCTGCTCAAAAAATACCTATACCAAACTAAACCGGTCATCTACCGTCAAATACGTAAAAAAACTAAACTTTAACCCACTCACATTAATCTTATCCCTCAAAGAATGTAACTGGCATCCTCTAAAGTACCTCAGTCTTGATGATGCAATAGAATTTTTTAATACTACCTTCCTGAGTGTACTTAATTTACCATGCCCCCATAAGACTTTCCAGAACCAAAGCACAACCCTCCCCATGGC
Organism: Protopterus annectens; assembly: GCF_019279795.1. Classification (NCBI taxonomy): domain Eukaryota; kingdom Metazoa; phylum Chordata; order Ceratodontiformes; family Protopteridae; genus Protopterus; species Protopterus annectens. The sequence goes on along the minus strand of NC_056730.1, from coordinate 550,841,722 downwards.
TACAGAAAACCACTAAGTCAGAAATGAAAAACGGGGATAAAGTCTGGGAGCACTGGTGCAAAACTAAAACCTCCTCAACTAGACAGACATTCCTAGAACTACGCAATAGATTCAAAAAGCTAATAAAACAGGACAAATTCCAATATTACCAGTCTGCCGTAGACTCCTCGCAACACAGCCCCAAACAATTCTGGTCCTCCATAAACTCCAGCCTCCACCCAGGTAATGTCAGTACCCCTCCTCCTAACATCCCTCACTCCTCCAAAAATATTGCGACCTCATTCAACACGCACTTCATACAAACCATACTATCACTAGCTAAACAACACAACCCCCTCCCCTCCAAACCCACACCTTCAACTATTAATCTCCCCACTGCCTTCTCTTTTTCTCCTGTACCTACCTCCAACATAAAAAAAAAAAAAAAAACTCTTAACTAAACTTAAGCCCACCAAATTAGCAGCAGACAACCTCCTAAGTGAATACCTACAAATCACAGCTGATGCTGTGGCCTACCCAGTATCCATCTTGATTAACCGATGTCTGTCAGAAAGTTACGTTCCTACACTCTGGAAAGTATCACATATAATTCCCCTCCACAAAGGCGGCCCCTCCACAGAACTAACCAGTTAGTTACCACCCCATAGCTATTCTGTCTCCACTCTCCAAAATACTAGAGAGATGCATTCACTCTCGGGTCTGACTACCTCCTTACTAATAACCTTTTTTCCAGTACTCAGCATGGTTTCCGACCAAACCATAACACCACTACTGCCTTACTCTCCTTTACTAACACTGTCCTTCAGCATGAAAAAATGGCCGTCTCTCCTCTGCTACTTTCCTAGACCTATCTAAAGCATTTGACATGGTCCCACACAAACAACTCATCTCTGTCCTCAATAACCTATCCTTCTCGCAATCAGTCACCAACTGGTTTCAGAGTTACCTGTCTGACCGCCAGCAATCCGTTGTATGGCAGAATGACACATCTCCCCTTTACCTCTCTCTATAGGGGTTCCCCAAGGATCCTCCTTGGACCCCTACTCTTCTCTATTTTCACCAATAATCTAGCCTCTGCCACCAAACATGGCACACTCATACAATACGCAGATGACTCTGCCATCATCTGCTCAGCCCAGTCCCTACCCAAACTGCAAAAAGTCACACAGGAAGCCTTTTCCTCTGTTGAAACTTGGTTATCTGATGCCCAATTAATACTCAAGCCAAACAAAACTACGCTACTCCTCTTGCAACCCATCAAACATACTCGAAACAACTCTCACTTTAACATCACAGCAAAAGACAACACCACTATATACCCAACAGAACACACCAAATTTTTAGGAGTGGAAATAGACAATAAACTAAAATTTGACATTCACATATCTATGACCATAAAAAAGTCCACAAAAAACTAGGAGCATTATACAGAAATGGGCAACTTCTCACCAAAGCAGCAAAGATTTCAGTAACAAATTCCCACCTTATCTCCACCCTACTTTATGCCTCTCCAATAAATACCAACCTAAGGCAATGTGATCTAAACTAGCTAGAGACCTGCTGCAACATAATTGCCAAATTCGCCACAGGGGCATTCTATCGTAGTCACCACTGTCTCTCACTTGCTGAACTGGGCTGGCTTGAACTCCCTCACCTCCTTCAGTGGCATCAACTCGCACTCGCCCACAAACTAGTAAACCATCCACTAAATGTCCCATCCCTCCAGAATCTACTCCAACCCTATCGCACCACCAGACCACTAAGATCCAGCAACAAAAATCACTTGCAGATCACTAAAGCCAATAACTCTGCTGGTGAAGCACTATTCTCTTGTGCCATAGCCAAATTATGGAACTCCCTCCCACCCACAATTACCTCCGTACCATCATGCACCCACTTCAAAACTTTACTAAAAGCGCACCTAAAAACATGCTGGCTATGCCCTTGCAACTCCCACTCTGATATCACCCACCCACTACCTTTCTTTCCAGCCCACTAACTACCTTGATTATAGCAAGCTCAGATGCTCATAAGCCTACTACGTATGCAGCAGGAACTTCTTATTGTAACAATTGTTAATGTCTGGTATGTACTTCGCAGATAAAGAATCTAGTTGTCTACTGATGTACTATGTTCTTCATCTGTAACTATGTTTGTAATTGTTAATTGCTATGTTAATCAAATTAATTGCTATGCAAATCCATTGTAACTGTATATTTTAACTGTGGAGCTTTTCTCCCCGGGCCTCTGCTGAAAATGAACCTACGTTCAGTCCGACACTCCCGGTCAACAAATGTAAATAAATAAAATAATAAAATAAAATGTCCAGAAAAGACATGAAACTGTCTCAAATTGTTTCACAACACTGAGATGTCCTTTTCTGGTTTCATCAGATATAAAATATCTGCAAATAAAGCTAACTTTTCTTGACTACCATACCAATTATATCCTTGAATTTCTGAGTCCCTTATTTTCTTTGCCAGTGGTTCTTAATTTAATGCGAATAGAAAAGGGGAAAGAAGATGCCCCAGCCTGGTTTCTGTGCTCAAACAGAACTTAAGAGTGGAACCCACCCACTTTAATTTTTGCCTCTGATCCCTCATATGTCCTCTCTATCAACCTTATAATTTTATCAGGAAATGTAAATGCTTCTATTGCCCTGCTCATAAAGTTCCAGCTTACTCTGCCAAATGCTTGCGGGGTCTTCCCGCAACAACAGTCATATTTTATTATATTCTGCTTCCCTATTTTTCTGTTAATGTTGTCAAAAATGTTTGCCACCCCTCTACAAAACCACATTGATCTTATCTGTCAATTTTGGCATCATCTTTGCCATTCCTTTAGCTATTGTAGAAATAAACAGCTTATAGTCTTGGTTTAGAATTGAAATGGGCCTATATGAAGCTGGATTTACCCTCTATCTATTACAGCTAGCACCACTTACTTCCCAGAGGTTGGTGTTTCCCCTCCTCTTAAAGTACTTTTAAACAAAACTTTCCAGATCTTTCATTTTTTCCCCTCCTAGCTTCCAAAGTTCCACAGGAATACAGTCTATTCCTGGGGACTTCCTATAGATTGGTAATACATTACCATTTTTATCTCCTCTCGTCCTGTTAGTAATTGAGCCCTCATCTACATGTAACCTTCCCATATTTAATACTTCCATAAACATTTCCATTTGTACCTTTTCTTGATTTCCATATTTCTCTGCTTTATACAGATTTTCATAACATTTCTGAATATTTCTAGTACCTCTACAGGATCTCTTGTTTCTTTGTTATAGGCTTTGTAAGCTTGGCAGTAACCCTTTATACTTTTTGGTTGCCAGAGGAGTCGTGCTAAAAGTTTTTGTGCTCTGGAGTTATCAGAAAACAGTTGCTTAACAACAATATGTCTAAACTCGTGCATTTTATCAAGGTAATTCCTTATTTTCTTTGTAGCATTCTGTAATTAACTCTTCTTTTTCGGTGAGGTTCCCTTATTCTGTGATAACTTCACCTGTATCAGTCACTCTAAATAATTTTTCCTGCTACTTAAACATATCTTTTTTTTTTTATTATTTTAACCTTATTTTTAAACTCCACTTTAGTTTTATCCCACTCCCTAGCTATATTTTCAGAAGAAATTTCTGCCTTCTGTAATAAAACCTAAATAATTTCCAGTACCCATTCCTTAAATTCCTCTCTTTCAAAAGATAAGTGGAAAACTGCCAGTTGTATCTTTCGGCTTTTCCCGGTTAGGGGTCGCCACAGCGGAACTCCAGTCCGCTAATGATTGGCAGATTTTTACGTACCGGGTTACCAGCCCTGACACACAACCTTCAACGAAGGCACGCCCCATTCACGTATGCATCCCACACAGAAGGCGCTCTAGCTGAGAATCGAACGAGACATTGTCTTGCTATGAGGCGACTACGCTACCGCAGCACCATATTTATTTCATTGTCCTGCATTTGTATTTTAGTTATTATTGGCGTGTGATCTTAAATACTTACTTACCAAACTTTCAATTAAATGCACATGTTCCTCTGAAATATAAGTTCTGTTTAGCCTAGTCCTGTTTTTGTATCTTGGGAATAGTATGCAAATTCAGAGTCCAGACTCCTACTACCGAATTCACATCTTTCATATGAAATATTTTCGTAAAATTTTTCATAACTTTTTTCAAAAATTTACCATATTTGGTTATATTTTCCCTTCCTCCAGTCCCCACTATAAGTAATTAATATTCCCTGATGAAAGCTGATCATTTCTCCCAGAATTTTCTTAAGCTCCATTATAGCAGTTTTAGGCGGAATACAAGTACATGACAGTGCAGTCCTCCTTCTTTACCATAAGCCCCTACAAATCTACCATTCTCTTTTTTTTATCCTCTTCTACGTGCCTTTGTTGAAGGTTGGGTGTCGAGCTGGCACCTCAGCACCGTAAAAATCTACTGCCAATCATTAGAGGACCGGAGTTCTGCTGTGGCGACCCCTAACCGAGAAAAGCCGAAAGAAGAGCATCCTCTTCTATCACAGTTGGCAATCCTCTTGCATATAATATAAATATTCCCCTGTTTTCTGTCCTGGGTATTCCACTGAATAACCATTGCAAAAACTTTTCTTTATGAAATTCACATGCTCATTGCTTCCCAAATGTGTTTCCTGTAACATAGCTATTTGCACACTCGGTTTTTTTTTTTAATATAGTTCATTGGTCTTTCATTTTTGTACACGTCTGTGAGACCATTTACATTTAAAGGTTAAGTTTTCATTATGTTAAGAAGTTATTATTCCCACCTGTTATGTGTAAAGACTTTTTTAATGTCTTTTTCCAGCTTTTGTGTTGCATGCACACACTGTTTGACAGATTGATCTTTTATGCAGTTGTTTTTTGTCGTATCCATTTGAACCTTGTCACATCTTACAAAACTTTCTTTTTAGTGAAAACACTCCAACAAAAAACACACAGCCCCAGAACACCCCTATTAACTCACCATTAGATCTAATTTTAAATTTAATGGAACAGAACCCCTATTAACCTAATACTAACAAAGATATGCAAGTCTTCAAATATTGAAGTTTAATCCTCCTAATAGGAACAGTTGTCCAAGACTGACAGCCACACACACAGACTTGGTTAACCTCTAAGTAAGGTTATCCATGCTTAGATGCATAGTACAGCCAGTGCTTCTACCAAGTGCTGTCTGTTTTTGTCTTCTCGTTGTATCTGTCACATATTTGGAAAACAATTGAATGCTTTTAGAAACCATTATCTCCTAGCCATTGAAAGAAGTAAGTATTCTATTTTTATTGCACCTTATTTTTCTCCATGGAGACATGAGGACCAGATACATGGCTATCTCTAGAAATGCTCCTTTAATTGTTAGAGGAAAAGTTATTATATTCGGTGTTCTTTTTTTATTTATTTGCTTACCCTTAAAACTTGTTACTAGTTCAAACCAAGGGCTTTAATCCAGGAATTCCCCTATGCAAGAATAAGAAAAAGCACAGCAATTTTTCTTGTATCGTGCTCTTTTAACCAGACTCCTTTTTTTTTTTTTACATTGCAGTGCCTACATTTCTTAAACTGAAGAAGGAAAAAGAAAGAAAAAGGAAAAAAAAAAAAGACTGGAACGTGTTTACTTTAGTTATCCCTGTTACACTTGAACATCTCTGAGAAAGCTTTACTTTATAGCATGCAGATTGTCATGCAGATTGTCATGCATTACAAAAATACTACCGTTGGGAACATAATTTTGTTTTGATTACAGTTTATCTTTTTCTTTCTTTCCTCTTCCCCTCCTAAACATTTTTCCAAATATTAATGGCATGACATAGGATATATGCTTTGGAGTCAACTGTTATTTATTTATTTATTCCAGTTTGATGACTGGGGAGGTCCACTGGGCTCGGGGAGCCCGTTTTCAGTGGAGGCCCGGGGAGAAAAGCTCCAACAATACATAGCTACATGAATAATTACTAAGAAACTTTCCATTACTGACAAACAGGTAGCATTCATAAAGAAACAAACAATTACAATTTTGTTTAGGTGTAAAAGACAGGCAAATGGCTTGAGGCTAGATTTTACAGTATAGTTATTTATACATAATACAAATGAGCAAAGTTAGCTAGGTGAGAGGTTAGCCAGTAGTAAAAGTGGAGGAGACCTTGAGAGAGGTATAGGGTGAAGAGTACAGTTGCATTTCCTGTTTGAGTAAAGGTGAGAATGAAGAAAAGTTTTAAAGTTTGAGGTTATCGCAGGTCCTAAGAGTGGAGGGAAGAGCATTCCATTTTTTGGCTAAGGTGAAGGAAAGCAGAAGTTGACCAGCAGGGCGCTTGGGTTTGTGGATGGTGATTAGGTTTTGGTGGGTAGATCTAAGTGTTCTATGGGAGTATATGGTTGGAGGATACTGGAAAGTGCAGGGCACTTGGAAGGTTGGAATAGTAGTCTATAGACAGTCGTGATTTGGAGAAAGTCAAGTTTGGTATGGAGTTCAAGCCAGTTTAATGAGTGAAGGGAGGAACAGTGATGAGAGGAAGATTTGGCTTTGGTAGCAAATCTGGAGATTTTATTGCAACATACTTCTAGTTTGGAGGATAGTGAGGAGGATAAATTAGTAAGCAGTGGGGCGCCATACAGTAGAGAGGGAAGGAGATAAGTAGTGGTGAGAGTCTGATAGCAGGAGAGAGGAAGTGGTTGTTTCTATAAAGTAGGCCAAGTTTTATGTGGGTTTTCTTTGTTTAGCAGAACGTGAGTATTAAATTGTAGGTGTTCATCAATGGTTACACCAAGAAGTTTGGCGGAGGGAACTACCTCTAAAATGGAGTTATGGCTGGTTATTTGGAATGAGTTTTTATCAATAGGGGAGGACTTAGAAGGAGAGAATAGAAGGATTTTAGTTTTGTTAGCATTTAATGAGAGGTGATTTTGGAGCATCCAGTTTTCAGTAGTTGAGAAGGCTGTGTCAGAAGATGGAGATTTGGAGGCGCAGCAGATCAAAGTAGAATCGTCAGCATATTGAACAATTTTTGTATTGGGTATGGCCTTGTAAAAGTCGTTAATAAAGACGTTGAATAGAACTGGGCCAAGTATGGATCCTTGGGGAACTCCAGTGGGGGTAAGACGGAAGGTGGAGGTGCCCTGGCCCCATTTGACAGCCTGGGACCTGTTGGAAAGATAACTGGAGAACCAGGAGAGAGTTTTGTGGGAGAGATTGAGATTAGACAGATGATTAAGAAGGTGGGTGTGGGAGATGGTATCAAAAGCTTTAGATTAGTCCAGCAGAACTGAGGATACTAAATTACCTGATTCACGAGCTAAATTCTCAGCATGTAAGAATGAGGGAAGGGTGGTGTTTGTACTATGTCCTGGGCGGAAGCCGTGTTGGGTAGGAGAGAGTAGCTGTTTGGTAAGGAATGGAGAGAGCTGAAGGTGGATGCATTTTTCAAGGAGTTTAGAGAGAGGGGAAAGGATGGCTATGGGGCGGAAATTAGATACGTTAGTTTTTGCCACCCTTATGAAGTGGAAGAATATATGCAGAGCACCAAAGTTTGGGTACATAGGATTCAAGTAGGGATCTATTGATCAGGATGCTAATGGGAGAGCAGTACCATCGGAGGCTATTTTTAAGGAGGAGGGAATGTTGTCGGAGGCATTGGAGCATGGCTTTAGTTTAGAGAGTAGTTTCGTTATTTGGTAGGTGGAGATGGGTTTGAGTTCGAAAGTAGGGGGGAGAGGAGGGAGAGGATGTTTGGTTGGGGTGGGGTTGAGGGTTGTTGTTGGTAAAGGTCTTGGTTAGCTCAGCAATAGAAGTGATGAAGAAGGTGTTGAATAGTGAAGCAATTTCAAGGTCAGATTTGCTGGTGTCGGGGCAGGGATTGTTTTTAGTACCTGGCCTAAGGAGAGAGTGATAGAATTCCAGAATTTTGGGGGGGGGGGGTTGCATGATTTATTTGCATTTTGATGTAGTAGGACTTTTTATCTTTAACTTGTTTTTTGGCAAGGTTTCTTAGTTGTTTGTATTTAAGTAAGATGTCTGGTTGTTTAGTTTGGAGGTAAGTTTTCCAGGTTTTATCTCTTGTAGCATAATCTTTTTGGTGTCTTTGGTAAGCCATGGGATGGTCTTAGTTTTTACTCTTTTTGTTCTTATGGGAGCTAGGGAGTTAAGGACATTTAAGAAAGTTGAATTGAAAAAGTCAACGGCTGAGTCTAATGGAAGAGTTTTCAGGGGGTTCCAATTGGTATTCCTGAATGAATCAGAGAAAGTAGTAGGGTTAAAGTTAGAGAGGTTCCGAGTGTGGATAAAACCGGTGAATCTTGTGGGGGGGGGGCTCGATGGATGAAGGCAGGGAGGTGGTCTCCTAATGGGTCTGGTATGGCACCAGATTGTATCACTTTATGGGATGAGATACTAGGATCCAGTCTAGTATGGAGCCTGGGGGGTTGGTTTTGTTGGGTCTAGTGATGGTGTTAGTAAGTTGAGTGTAGTTAAATAGATTGACATGGTGGGATTAGGGATGTTGATTTTGTTCCAGTCTATATTTACATCACCCAATATGTAAGTTTCCATTTTAATATTTGAGGAGGCTACACGTTTAACAAATTCAAAACTGTACAATATTTCCAGCTTTTTTTTTTTCGGTCATATTACACCAATAAATATAATTAATGTGTTGTAATCCCATGTTACTTGTCAGTTTCTGAGTTGCTGGTTTTCTTCCTGTTGAGCTCCATTTCCCATATCCAGTTTATGCTTTATTTCTGACATCCTCCCGGTTCTTCTAGTCAACTATTTTGCTTTTTTTTTACAGCTCCCAAGCATTTTCCATTGGAGCATTGGAAAAAGTTTCAGTAGCACAGTCTCTCTGTGGGCTTTATTACCAGAATAAGAAGAAGCAGAATCTGCTTCGGTTTCAGAGCTCACTTTTTGTTGGGCAAACTTTATTTCCTCCTTAGCATATTCTGCATCAAAAAATAAATACAGCAGCTTGAATCTCACTCCTGCTTCTCTGCATTCTCTGACTAGTGGAATAAATGTACTCCTCTTCTACCTGGTGTACAATGAGTAATCATTTTCCACACACTGTCTCCCACTTTTAGTACTTTGTCCTCCTGCCACAGTTTTGTCAGAATCCACCGTTTCTGCTGGTACCATTGCATCTTTGCTATTAAAGGTCTAGGTTCATTTCTCATGGTCGGGTTTGGAGCATACAAACTATGTGCAACAATTCATTCTGTGGAATACCAGTCTAGTTGCTTATTTGTACTTTCATAAAGTTAATACAGTCTGTTCCTTCCAACTTCTTTGGTACACCAGAAAATCTCAGGTTTCCCTATGTGTTCTGTCCTCTAATTCAGTTACTTTTTGCAACATCTCTTCTTGGACAGTCTCCTATTCAGCCAGCCTTTTCTTCAATTCAACCTCTGATTTTTGCAGTTTTATCACATCATCTGAATATCTGTCTAAAGCTTCTTCCATTTTTCCAGCCTTTTGTTTGAGTTGATAATACTCCGTGTTTTATTTTAATCAGCTCTTTAGTATGTTTGACTTATTTTTCCTATAGGTTATTGGAAGTTGTCTTGCTGAACAGCTGCAGAATTCTTCCCAGTCAGTGTATCTCCTCACCTTTTCTGATTTTCTTTTCTTTCATATTCTTTGGATTTCTTTTTTGCTGGCATCCAGGAAGTGCAGGTACTAGCCAGTTACTAAAACTTACCCAAAAAGACAAGTTCATTGGCTCTGTTTTCTGAGTTTCTGTTTTTTACACTTGGAGAGCTGAAATTAAGCCGTTACTCAGTGTGCAGCCATCTTTCAAGTTCCCACCTTCAGAGATTGCTGTTGTCTTGGAGAAATATTCCTGGGTGGAGTCTTTTGTATTTTTGTTCTGAGGTCTTGTGTACTTGAGCAGTTACTTTAGGGCCCCTAAATATGAAATACATCTGCCGTGAGCTTCAGTTGTAATTCTGAGGTGTGTGTTTTTGAACAGTAGAGGTTCACTACTGTTTGCAGTTTCATTTGAAAAGGTGTCTTGTTTGTAAAGATGCATATTTTTTATCCTTCTTGGTAAAGAGGGTTTTGCAGTGGAAAAACAAAACCTAAATATGGCTTGTTTACTACATTTTCTGTCATCTACAAAACATACAGAATCATGCAACTCTGAGAATTTAAGCTACTTTTTTGAACCACCAACAGACCCTGGGTTGCAGAGAGGAAGGTATGGGTGGACAGTTATAAGTGGCTCTTTCAAATGGAGGGCAAGTGACCTGCAGAACAAAGCAAGTTAAGACTGAAACTTTTGTTGGTGATACTGGACCAAACTGGTTGGCATTAATGGTTCTGAAGAATAAGTACGATGATAGATGTTAGTAACTGGACAGTGAGGTTTTGCACAAGCTAAATATGGTCAGTAGTAATCTAGTTACAATGAAACTGGGGCACAGACTACGTTTAACATTGTTCTCAAGTGGTAAAAAAGATGCTAGAACCAGGAAATGTATATCAGGCTAAAGCACACAGACTTCATGACAGCAGATATGTGGTACTCTTAAGATCACACACTCCAGACAGAATTTTGAGCCTTTCACCCCTGTATATAAAACAACAGTGCTTAAAGTTCTTGTCCTTAATGTGGCTTGAGTAGCTGTAGTAACCATAGTTGCTTCAGACAGGGGTCTGCTACTAACCATGCAGTGGCTGATGCTGTCAGCCTCATTTGTAAGCATAACAAATCCCAGGGTGGGAATCAGAAGGAAGGAGTAGTGTAGTTGTGATGCTGCATTATTCTTCCAGTAAAGAGATGATCTAGGACAGCAGACATGTAATGAAGAATACCAGGTTCGATTTGGAACCATGCCTTACATTACATAAATAATCCTCTGTGAGTATCCATATCTGTATGTAATGAATCACACCAGGACGTTCCTGTGATGCAGTGATAGATGGTCAAGTGTTCTGTTGGATCTCAAGATCATTCTTGTCGAAGGCTGCTATGAGTGCAAGGAGGACCAAAACTCTGTAGAGCCATTGATCTGCTTATGTGAACAGCTTGCTGGAAACTCATGCAGACTGTTTCAGTACCAAGAGAAGTTTGGACGTTGGTCTGGAGCACATCATAGAGTTTGTATTCTTTGAGAAATTAATCAAGTTGCACATAAACCACCTTCTCCAAAGCTTCATTGATAAACATTTCTCTCTTGTCTATATTTTTCTCTTTTTTGTATGTGTTTGTTATTGGAGTGCATATATTGTAAAAGGTGAGTGTTGATGTATATTTACATATATATCATGCTTAGATTTCAGGTAGAGCAGGCAGTAGGTAAATAGTTGTTTGGGTTCTGAGATGGCTTCTTCAGAATCTGAGTAACTTAAGGCCTCTGTTTTTTAACTGGAATAGATAGAAATAAACAAATTTAGAGTGAACCTTATTGCCCTGTACAGAACAGGATGCTCCTATACACATTGCTGTTTGCATTACATATAGAGCTTTCGGCTTCCCGACTCAGAATCTGGGAGTACAATTGTGTGTGTGGTACTCACAATTTTTTTTCCCCCACAGATGTTTTCTTAACTGACATTGAGTGATCTTGCACTGCAAGACTTTGGGAAAATAACCAATTCTAAGGTTATTGTAATTAAAGCTAAAGTAATTTTATTAAATGTTGAGCTAACGCAGAAGCTGATGGGGGAGTATTCTTCTCTCTGGGGGTATAGCAAGCTGAATTGTTTGATTGTGTGACAAGCTTTTACAAACAATTACCATAGCTGTTGTGTGGCAAATTACTAAATAAAATAAGAGTTATCCAAAGAGGAAAAATTGAGTGCTAGATACGGACTAGAGAGCCCACGTGTTGTATGTATGTATACTTTTATTTATTTTGCTGCAGGTTTTTGTATGTTGGGCATGCCTTTTGACTTGAGACTCCAAAGGTATGCATGGTCTGGCTGAAGCAGTTGATGGTAGACCCTTTATGGTAAATTTGAATTAGCTGGGTTGGCATGGGATGTGGTGGTGGTACCATATGCCAGGGTGTGCTGGGAGTCGTGAATCCAACTATTTAACTGCCATTAACAAAGTGTGAGGGATAAATTTACCACTGTATGGAAATAAATGATATAATGGAGAGAAATGCTATTAGCGAAGGAGATAGCTTGAATATTTCTTTGAAGTTGAAAAAGGAGTGCAAAAGCTTACAGTTTTGGAGAACCTAGCAAAGGCAATATGCAGATATTTGTAAGCAAAAATTAAATTAAATGTGTATTTTGAGGTAGATACTACTGATAGCAGTAACAATGGAATTGTTGGTTTGTGTTTTGTGGTGGATGATTTGGAATACAAGATTAATATGTTTAAAACCAGTTGGTAGTAGATAAGGTGATGCTACCATGGCAACAAATGCAGGGGAAAGTGTAGGGTCCTCCTGGGATTACATTTGAGGTATCTAGCGAAGGCTTAGATTATTGCTGTGGGTGACGCCAGCCACAGACACATACCTGGATTTAGCAAATTAGGTGACTGAAGTACTAGAGGATGGATCTGATGCAAGGGCATAATTAGCAAAACTTATAAGTGTTGCGTTCATTGAATGATACAGTGGTCCAGGGAATGATTTGAACTTGGGGAAAGGTTGGCTAATAAGGTGGATTCTGATGTGCACCATGATGAGATATGACACAAAATTAAGGGAATTTAGAACCATGTGTTTCACAAATATTTTTGCATGCTGAATAAGTTGGCTAATGAGAATTGCCAAAGGTGTAATAAGGAGAAGTAGGATACATATGTTTGGGCATCTTCAAAAGTAGAATAAAATAAACATTGCATGGAGATGCTGATAAATGAGGTATGATGAGATAAGACTTGAGCACACAGTAAAGATGTGTTCTGTTGCAATGTACAGCTCTTAATGGCTAATTCTTTTTAACAGAAGGTAGTAACAGCATTAGAAGATGCAAATGGAACAGGACTAAAGGGACTTCAGAAGTTTAATAATGGATTTGTCAGATGAGGAGGAAAGGATAATATTAAGCAGTCAAAAATAAAGGTGTACTGACACCACACGGCAAAAAAACTGCAGTGGTGGTGCTGCGGTATTGGTGTCGCCTCACAGTAAGATGTTGTCCTGTTCGATTCTCAGCTAGAGCGTTTTGTATGTGGAGACATGCATGAATGGGCGTACCTTCGTTGAAGGTTGTGGGTCAGGGCCGGCAACTCGGCACTTTAAAATCTACTGCCAATCATTAGCGGACTGGAGTTCCGCTGTGGCGACCCCTAACCAAGAAATGCCGAAAGACGCAACAACAACAACTGACACCACACGGCATGTTTATATGTATCTAGACTGTAAAGGGTGATACAAGATTCAGAAATGGGATTGACTAAACTGGGGGTTGATATTTCCTGACTGCATTCCCTCACTGTTCCTGCTCCCTGTTTTCAAACTTATATAGTCACATCTGTCAGAGTTGCTTTTAGATGCAGTATCCTTGACAGCATGTTTGGAAGGGTGCAGAGGGAAGAATGCAGTGAGGATTACACTTTGAAAAACACAGTAATGGTATATGGCGACACCAAGTAAGATTATGGTTAGACACTGAATGCTCATGCCAGATAACCTCATCTTTCCGCACAACAGCAACAGCATCTACTGGCATGACAGTGTCATAACCAAGTGGATTCTTTGCCCTTAGAATAAAGTCCTCTACACATCAAAGTAACATGTCTGCTTTCAGAAGTAGACATGATAGATGGGAAACCTTAAATTCATGCCTGGGGTTTGTCACTAATGTTCTCCCAGCTAGGCATTTCACTGGCCTTTTGGCCATAAGGTTAGTATGAACCCTTGAAGTTAAGATGTTAGTACTAGGCTGTCTTTATGGGCCATTTTAAGCCTAGCCAATTACCCTGTGTGAGAATCAAACCCTGCACCTTGTGTCTGTAAGGTAAACACCTTAACCATTATACCAGTCTAATATCGATTTACCATTAGTTAAGTTGCAGAAATCTAAAAGTGTCTGTGTGTGTGTCTGTGTGTGTGTCTGTGTGTGTGTCTGTGTGTGTGTCTGTGTGTGTGTGTGTGTGTCTGTGTGTGTGTCTGTGTGTGTGTCTGTGTGTGTGTCTGTGTGTCTGTGTGTGTGTCTGTGCGTGTGTGTGTCTGTGCGTGTGTGTGTGTCTGTGCGTGTGTGTGTATGTGTCTGTATGTCTGTGCGTGTGTGTGTCTGTGTGACTGTGTCTGTGTGTGTCTGTGCGTGTGTCTGTGCATGTGTGTATCTGTGCGTGTGTGTGTCTGTCTGTGCGTGTCTGTGTCTGCCTGTGCGTGTCTGTGTCTGCCTGTGCGTGTCTGTGTCTGCCTGTGCGTGTCTGTGTCTGCCTGTGCGTGTCTGTGTCTGCCTGTGCGTGTCTGCCTGTGCGTGTCTGCCTGTGCGTGTCTGCGTGTGCGTGTCTGCGTGTGCGTGTCTGTGTGTGCGTGTCTGTGTGTGCGTGTCTGTATATATGCATTCATATATGAATACCTGTGTCATGCCATATGTCACCCAGCAGTGTTGAACATTGGCTGTAGGCGATTCAGTGACTATAGTGACATCCTGACTCATGTTCAAAATGGAAAAAGGGGGTTGATGCTGATATATAATATATACACACAGACACATTTGTACAAATACAGCTGTATAGATACAGATTTGTATATAGATATGTGAAATGGAAAATGGTACTTTTTGAGTATTGAAGTTGCTGGCTGAGCCCCTTAACAGAGCTTCATCAGATCTACAAAATCAGAAAACGCTTGTATGTTTAATATTTTTTTAATAAAGAAGTATTGACTTGTAAACAAGCTGTAAGTGCCCGATTGCTTTGAAGTCTTAGCTGAGATTGACTGCATTCTTTTTTGAGGGTTTTAAGGAGGCTCAGCCAGCAATTTTGATGCTCAAAAGTACCAGTTTTTCCTTGTAATTTTTTTCCTTAATGGTGGGAGACCACTTACCCTAAGGGTGGAGAACCATTGCACCTCACTGCAAGGATGTGTTCCAGCTTGTATCTTGTATATACGCACACACATACTGTGTATGCTCTCACACCCACCCAAGTTTTGTGTTCCAGCATATTTTAGTGTCTGTCTTGTTATATTAGAATTCAAAAGTAATGAGCCTAAAGATAGTTTCTTAGCCAGTGCACAAGCCTGTTAGTTGGCTTGCATGCAATACTTAAACCTTGCTGCGTAGTGGTTCTGCATTGCATTCTTTTTTTCCACTCAAACATGTGCTGTGAACTTGTACGTCTTTTGCTTATACTCTTACATTTGTTCTTCGTGTTTCACTGTTGCAGTCATTACATTTGGGTAATCTGCTGGCAGGTTGCCCTCAGTCGGCCTGAATAACAAAGTCTTGGGTCCTGCGTCAGTTGCGGTCTCCTCTTCCATGACGTCAGGTCATCAGGGGTGTAAAACATGCAGCCGACACCATTTTAATCCTTCTTTCTTGCTGTGCGGTGCCCGAAGCAGAAGCAGTTAGCAAGTGCTGGTCGGCCGACTCTTGAAATTTTCGATGTTCATCGTGTTACACTGCTGCAATCATTACACTTGGGTTATCCTGCCGTCAGGCGGTTCCACAGTCGGTCTGAGTTTCAAAGTCTTGGTCCGGCGTAGGTTGCTGTCGCCTCCTCCCTAACGTCAGTGCGACAGGGGTATATAAGATGCAGCCGACGCCATTTTCTCCAGTCTTTCTTGCCGCGCGGTGCCCGAAGCAGAAGCAGTTCGTAAGTGCCGGTCGGCCGACTCCTGAGATTTTCATTCCGAATCCAGAACCGAAGTCTTCTTAAAAAGCTAAGTACCCCGTTGGGGAAACTTTTTCTTGTCTCAGACCGATGTCAGTAAAAGTTAATTGTATTTCTTGTGGGAAGCAAATACATCATAAGGACTTCCATTCCTATTGTGTTCCATGCCTAGGCCCTGACCACGACATCACTGGTTGTCTATTTTGTGCTAGGTTTAACAAGTGCACTATTAAACGTCTGTTTGATTTTGCCCGACATTATTTTGGGAGAAAATTCAATTACACCATGCCATCGGAACTTCAGACGACCGGAATGCATAAAAAGCGCAAGGACAGGCATCCGAGGGCCAACACTGACAACAAGGCCTCTTCTAGGCCGGTCGCTGGTTCTCCAGTTTTCAGCGAGGTGCCTACGCAGCCCCTCACGACCGCAACCACAGACTGCCTCAGACTCCCACGTGGAGCTGGCTGGGCCTTCGGACGCACTAGGGTTTCAGCTTTCCAATCCCAGCCCTACAGAGGGAACCGAAGTAGCTGAGCAATCCACCGCTACAGAGGGTGTTTTCAGACCTACCCAGTTAACTATTAAGCCCTCTGCTAAGTCTCCAGGACAGGCTTCCATGCCTAAGAAACAAATGCTAAAAATGGCCGAAGACCTAATCACCCTGATCAGGGGGTCCCATCCCCCTCCTGATAAAAGGCCCAGACAGGATGCAGACTATGAATCTTCCGACCAGGTGTCCATTTCCTCAGACTCATCCTCAGATCTAGGATATTCTTTACCCCCTTATGAGGATTCTGATGCTGAGGAATCCATTCCATCAGCCTCTCTGCCTGAGGACTACTCCTTTGGGGAAACCTTACATACCATGAGGGAGCATTTCCATTGGGAAGGCCAGGATTACTCAGAATCCAAGAAAAGGCTCAGAGACTTCCTTTTATTGCCTCAACACAGACCCCTTGCTATCCCACCAGTTTTAGATATTGTGGATGATGTGTACACTGAATCCAGTTTAAACCATGACTCCTTACCCCCAGCCCCAGTTAAACCTGATAGATATTAGAGTCCCTGACTCTCACAAATTTCTGTAGAAAAGCCCTGTTGCTGACCCTGAAACTATTTCTCAGGGACGCAAAGGGATTAAGGCCTCATCAGCAAAAAAAAAACAGTTCCCTCTGACAGAGATTCCAGAGCATTAGACAGATGGGGAAAGAAGGTATATACATCTGCAACTTTAGCAATGAGAGCCTTGAATTGCCAGTTTCACATGCTAAACTATCAGCAATTTTTGATGTCTCAGTTGAAACAAAAGATGCTTCCAGATTCAGATCCTCCTAATTTTAAAGAAATGCAGGATTTATTGCATGCAGCTGAACAAGTGGGAAAACATACTTTGCAATGTGGGTTTGATTCCTTAGAGGCCTCCTGTAGAGCAGCAGTTACAGCCTCTGTCATTAGAAGGCATGCTTGGTTAAAAGAACATACGTTACCAGATCAGGTTAAGGTCAAATTATTGGATGCACCTTTGCAGTGGGATGTGCTGTTTGGAGTTAAAGCAGAGGAGGTATTAAAGAAGATAGAGGATAAGTCAAAATCTATGCAAACGGTGAAAGATTTCTTACAGGTTCAGCCTCCTCGTTTTAGCAAAAATTGGCCAAGAAAGAATTGGTCCTTTCCAGTCACAGACAGACCTCAAAGGGGCAGATACAGACTTCCAAGAGGTAGAGGTCAGGCACAAGGCCCTTACAGGCCTCGACAATGGGGTACACCAGGCCAGAAAGAAGGGGAAGACAGGCCTCAACCTTATAAAAAGCAGCCTCAATGACTTTCCACTGCAGCTGCCAACCAGCTCTCTCTTGGCAGCCCCCTTAGGAGGAAAACTGGCACTTTTCTATCACAATTGGCATTGCATCACCAAAGACAAATTGGTTCTCAACATTGTATCTCAAGGTTACAAGTTCCACTTTCACACTCTGCCAAGGTTAAAAGGAATGCCAAATCTGCCACCCAATCAATGGGCAGAGGCTCAAAAACAAATTACAGCACTCATGGACATGAGAGCTATTCAAAAGGTGCCACCACAGGAGCCAGGACAAGGATTTTACTCTACTCTTTCTAGTTCCCAGAAAGGACAAAGCCTGGAGACCCATTCTAGACCTTTCTTTAAACACTTACCTGGATGTTCCGAAATTCAAAATGTTGACACTACAGCAGCTTCTTCCCATGCTGGGCAAGAAAGCTTGGCTCGTGACTTTGGACCTCAGAGGCATACCTGCATGTCCCTATCAGACAAAACTGCAGAAGATACCTCCGATTTCTAGCTGGTTCAATGCACTATCAATTCTCTGCACTGCCCTTTGGCTTATCTACTGCGCCCAGGGTCTTCACAAAGTGCCTGGCACCAGTAATTGCATTTTGCAGGCAAAAAGGAATTAAAATTTATCCTTACCTGGACAACTGCCTGATTCAAGCAGAGAGCAAGGACATTCTACTAAAGCATCTGGCGTACGTAAAAAAGTTATTAAGTTGCCTGGGGTACACAGTAAACGAAAAGAAATCAAAACTAGTGCCCTCGCAACAGATAATATTCCTGGATGCCAGCTTGAACACAACGGCCCAGATGGCTTATCTCACGCCAGACAAGCAAGGACAACTGACTCAATATTTTCATTTAATGGCAACAAAGACCCAACTCCCTGCAAGAAAAATTCTGCAGACCTTGGGCTTCATGGCATCTTGCATACTACTAACACATATGCCAGACTGCATATGAGGAAACTTCAGTGGTACCTAAAGAGTGTATGGTCTCATCACTGTCAAAGTTTGGAAACCGTTATACCACTAATTCCTTGCCTTCAACAGGAGTTTTGATGGTGGGCTCAAGTTTGTCACCGCAACAAGGGACAGTCTTTCACTCAACCCACAGCCAGGCAAACACTGACAACAGATGCATCGGATTACGCCTGGGGAGCACACATGGCAGGAAAATGTATCCAGGGCGAGTGGCCCACAGAGCAAAGACATCTCCACATCAATCAAAAAGAGATGCTAGCTGTACAAAATGCAATTATAGCTTTCAAGGACCTGCTGCATCCAGGACAATTACTATTAAAGACATTCAACACCACAGTTATGTGGTACATAAACAAGCAAGGGGGCACACACTCCTACCCCCTCTACAGACAAGCAATGACCTTGTGGAACACAGCTCTAAACTACCAAGTTCATCTGCAAGCACAATTCCTGCCAGGAGAGAAAAATACACTGGCAGACGACTTAAGCAGAAACATCATGGACCCCCACGAATGGAAATTGGACCCACAATTATTCAGAATGATAACACAAAAATGGTGGAGCCCGGACATAGATCTATTTGCATCCCCAATGAACTGCCAATTACAGAAATTCTGCACCAGGAGCTACCATCCACAAGCATGGAAAGTGGATGCACTCTCATTCAGCTGGAAAAAACTGCAAGTATACACTTTCCCTCCTTTACCTCTCCTTCCAAAGGTACTCATAAAAGCCAGGCAGAAAGAGACAAAAATGATCCTTATTGCACCAGACTGGCCACGCCAGCACTGGTACCCAATCTTAAAGAACTTAGCACAAGAACCACCCTGGATTTTTCCCCAGATCCCACAGCTGTTGACACAGCACAACAATCAGATACTTCACAGGCAGCTAAAGACCTTAAATCTTGCTGCATGGAAAATTCCTTAGTCAAGCAAGCAATGCCTCTCTCCAAAGCTGTTATGGATGTCATTCTGGAGGCCAGAAGGCCTAGCACCAGGAAAGCCTACTCGGAAAAATGGAAGAGATTCTGTGCCTGGAACCAAGCACACAGCCTTGACCATCTTGTCCCAAATATTCCTCAGATACTTCAAGAGATGCTGGATAAGGGCCTCTCCTTCTCGTCCATCAAGATCCACGCCTCAGCTATTTCTGCTCATTACAACACGGATCCACCAATTTTTTTCTAATCCTTTGCTCAAACAGTACCTCAGAGAGGCTAAAAACATAAGACCGCCCCGTAGAGCACCTACGCCAACTTGGGACCTCAACTTTGTTTTGGAAAAATTAACTTTACCTCCTTTTGAGCCAGCTAACACAGCAGAATTAAAATGCATCTCTTGGAAAACTTCTCTGCTACTGGCAATAACATCAGCACAAAGAGTTTCATGCACTAATGGCAGTGGAACCTTTCCTCATCTTCCACCAGGACAGGGTGTCTTTAAGAACTAACCCTACTTTTATGCCAAAGGTGGTATCAAGTGTGGCTCTAAACCAAACTATTCAGTTGCCAACTTTCTATCCAAAACCACAGAACAAAGGGGAAAGACTACTACATTCTATGGACATTCACAGGCAGTTACGCTTCTACTTGGACAAAACCAAAGCTCTCAGAAAATCTGAGCAATTATTGGTAGCATACGCTGCAGGAGCACAGGGAAAAGCCATTTCAAAGCAGACTATTTCAAAAAGAATAGGACACTGTATATGTTTCTGCTGTACCCACCATGGGAAACCTGTACCTAGCAGCATTAGATCTCACTCCACCAGGGCAACAGCCACTTCAACTGCCTACATCAGAGGAGTACCTACCAAGGATATTTTGGAAGCAGCAACATGGAGTTCTGTGCATACCTTCACCAAACATTACCATTTGCCTTTATACTCCAAATCCAGAGCTGGCTTTGCCACTGCTGTCCTGCAGGGCCTTATAGCCACCCCTAATGCCTTATAGATCCAGCCTCCTTACCTCAGCTTTGGGATTCTACCCAAGTGTAATGACTGCAGCAGTGTAACACTATGAACATAGTACACTTTTGTACCTACCATAAATGTAGATGTTCGAGTGTAAACACTGCTGCAGTCCAGGTTACCCTCCCTCCTTCCCCCAGTCCAGGTTACCCTCCCTCCTTCCCCTCTTACTTTCTGGTACTTGCCTAGGTCATCTACCCTTTATTACCTATGGGGAGTATTTGCTGGTAACTAAAAATGGTGGTTTGCTTTTCTTTTGTATATTTTACTAGCAAATTGAATTGCCTACCTATTTGGGGACACCTGACATCTGGGGCAAGAAAAACTGAAGAAAATGGTGTCTGCTGCATCTTGTATACCCCTGTCGCACTGACGGGGAGGAGGCGACAGCAACTGACACCGGACCAAGACTTTGGAACTCAGGCCGACTGGGGAACCCCCCTGATGGCAGGATAACCCAAGTGTAATGACTGCAGCAGTGTTTACACTCTAACATCTACATTTATGGTAAGTACAAAACTGTACTTTTTCGTGTTTCAGAACCGAAGTCTTCAAACTAAAGCGAAGTACCCCTTTGGGTAAAATTTTTCTTGCTCCTTACCGATGTCAGTAAAAGTTATAATTGCATTACTTGTGGGAAGCAAATACCTCTCAAGGATTTTCATTTGTACTGAATTCCTTGCCTAGGCCCTGATCACAACGTGCCTTGCTGTCGGTTTTGTGCTAAATTTAATCAATGCACTATTAAGCGTCGGTATATTTTTGCTTCTAAATATTTTGGTTCAAGATTTAACTACCCTGAAATGTCGTCTTTTAGCAATCCGACTACCGGAGTTCACAAAAAAACGCAAGGAAAAAGACAGAGACAGACCGTAGAGGTCCAAAACCGACGAAGCTTCTCCTAAGCCAGTCGCCAGTACTCAGTGAGGCGCTTTCGCAGCCCCTGATACCCATTACTTTTGAGTCGCAGGCCTCTACCAAGACCCATTCGGGGTCCGGTATGCCACGGGATTCACAAAGTATTGAACCCGCGGATGTCTCTTCCTTGGATGGGTCGGGAGCATCTGAGCAGGCACCGGCTTTTGAGAGTGTTTTCAGGCCTCAACATTTTTATATTAAACCGACACCATCAACAAAAACAAGGTCAAAACCGACTTCTATGTCTAAAAAAAACACGTGCTCAGGCCCGTATGCGTAAAAAAACAAATGATCGAAATGGCTGAGGATTTAATTACCTTGATCAGGGGTTCCCAACCCCCCCCCTGCTAAGAGGCCTAGGCAAAGTACTGATTATGAATCTTCAGATCAGGTTTCCATTTCTTCTGATTCCTCTTCTGATCAGGAATTTTCTATTCCACCTTATGAGAATTCTGATGAAGAGGAATCCATCCCATCTGCATCTCCCCCTGAGGATTACTCTTTTGGAGAGACTTTGCTTACTTTAAGGGAACATTTTCACTAGGAGAGTCAGGACTTCTCAGAATCAAAAAAGAGGCTTAGGGATTTTCTTCTTCTTTCTCCACAGGCCTTTGGCAGTAACTCCTGTGTTAGACATTGTTGATTATGTGGTCTCGGAATCAAGCATTGCTCCTGATTCCCTGCCTCCGACTCCTAGTAAGCCAGACAGATATTACAGGGTTCCTGACTCCCACAAATTTCTTTTCAAAAATCCTGCTGCTGATTTCTCAGGGTCCCAAAGGTGTTAAGGCTTCTACAGCCAAAAATTCTACCCCTTCTGATAGAGATTCCAGGGTGCTGGAATAGATGGGGTAAAAAGGTTTATACGTCTGTGGCCTTGGCAATCGGGGCTTTAAACTGCCAGTTTCATATGCTTAAATATCAACAGCATGTTATGGGCTTACTGAAACAGAAAATGATGTTGATTTCTGATTGTGTGGAAAATAGAGTTACAGGATTTATTGCATTCAGCAGAGCATGTTGGAAAGCATACTTTGCAGTGTGGTTTTGATTCCTTGGATGCCTCTTGCAGGGCCGCCATAACTGGATCTGTGATAAGAAGGCATGCCTGGCTCAAGGAGCAAAATGTGCCTGATCATGTTACAGCATGGTAGTCTGGTAATAAGGCAGAAGAGGTTTTAAAG
This sequence comes from Protopterus annectens, assembly GCF_019279795.1. NCBI lineage: Eukaryota > Metazoa > Chordata > Ceratodontiformes > Protopteridae > Protopterus > Protopterus annectens. The sequence continues at coordinate 550,819,105 of NC_056730.1, read as the reverse complement.
AAAATGGAAGACAAAGCTAAATCTTTGCAAGCTGTATAAAAGATTTCTTGCAAGTGCAGCCACCCAGGTTCAGTAGGCACTGGCCTTCTAAGAATTGGTCCTTTCCTGTGTCCAACAGAGCCACTCGATGCAAACCCAGGCGCTCCAAAGGCAACAGATATCTATCACAGGGATCTTACAGGTCAGAGCAATGGGGTGCCTCCACCTCCAAATTTGGAGGTAACTAAGAACAACCCTACAATAAGCAGTCTCAATAACTTTCCTCTACCATCTCCAAGCACTTATCTTTTGGCAGCCACCTTGGGGGAAAACTAGCACTTCATGCTCAGAATTGGCAGTTAGTTACCCAGGACAAGTGGGTATTAAACATAGTATCCCAGGGGTACAGATTTAATTTCCACACTTAGCCAATTTCAAAAGGATGGCCAGATCTACCGCCACACCAATGGGCAGAGGCCCAGAAACAAGTAGTGTCCCTCATGGATATGGGGGTTATTCAACTGGTACCAGAAAAGGAAAAAGGACAAGCATTTTATTAAAGACTTTTCCTGGTACCCAGCAAAGACAAATCTCTGCACTGCCCTTTGGCTTATCTACTGCACCCAGGGTCTTTAAAACCCCCCAAATATGCTTTGTTTTTTTCCACTCATGGGGGTATGGTTATTCAACTGGTCAAAAGAAAA